>NC_138772.1:491899000-492351500 GCF_965119305.1 Pelophylax lessonae | reverse complement strand
CCAAGCCAGCCACCCACCACAGTGTTCCAGCAAGCCAGCCACCCACAACAGGGTGACACCAAGCCAGCCACTCACCACAGTGTTCCAGCAGGCCAGCCACCCACAACAGGGTGACACCAAGCCAGCCACCCACCACAATGTTCCAACAAGCCAGCCACCCACAACAGGGTGACACCGAGCCAGCCACCCACCACAGTGTTCCAGCAAGCCAGCCACCCACAACAGGGTGACACCAAGCCAGCCACCCACAACAGGGTGACACCAAGCCACCCACACTGCCAGGCGTCAGCCACCGACCCACAACAGGGTACCAGCAAGGCACCCACGCTGCCAGGCGTCAGCCACCGACCCACAACAGGGTGCCAGACAGCCACCCACACTGCCAGGCGTTGGCCACCGACCCACAACAGGGTGACGGCAGCCAGCCACCCCACAACAGGGTGACACCCAGCCAGCCACCCACCACAGTGTTCCAGCAAGCCAGCCACCCACAACAGGATGACACCAAGCCAGCCACCCACCACAGTGTTCCAGCAAGCCAGCCACCCACAACATGGTGACACCAAGCCAGCCACCCACCACAGGGTGTCAGCCAGCCACCCACACTGACAAGCATCAGCCACCGACCCACAACAGGGTGACAGCAGCCAGCCACCTCACAACAGGGTCACACCAAAGCCAGCCACCCACCACAGTGTTCCAGCAAGCCAGCCACCCACAAAAGGGTGACACCAAGCCAATCACCCACCACAGTGTTCAAGCAAGCCAGCCACCCACAACAGGGTGACACCAAGCCAGCCACCCACCACAGTGTTCCAGCAAGCCAGCCACCCACAACCGGGTGACACCAAGCCGCCCACACTGCCAGGTGTCAGCCACCAACCCACAACAGGGTGACAGCAAGCCACCCACACTGCCAGGTGTCAGCCACCGACCCACAACAGGGTGCCAGCCAGCCACCCACACTGCCAGGCATCAGCCACTGACCCACAACAGGGTGACAGCAGCCAACCACCCCACAACAGGGTGACACCAAGCCACCCACAGCAGGGCAGGGTGCCAGCAGCCAGCCAGCCAGCCATTTTTTTAACCTTATTGTCTTTTTCAAATTGCAATGGAGATGGATGAAGACAGAAAAAGTAAAAGTGTGGTCTGGGACTATTTCTCGTCTCAACCATCTCCAGGAAAAGCAGAAATGTGCAACACATGCACAAACAATATAAGCATGGGATCAGTAACTGCAAAAAACAAAAATACGTCAAATCTTTGGGCCCATCTAAGAGTTCATCATATTGAATTATATCATGCAGCACAGAAAAAACAAAGTGAATTTGAAATACTTCCGCCACTATTCCAGGGCCAGGAAACAATAACAGATATGTTTCAGAAAAAAAAAAGGTGTCACTGTCTAGATTCAGATGGAAGATCCCAACTGCTGGACAGAGTAATCACAGAGATGATGGTCACTGATAACCTACGAATCGATTAAAACGATCGAAACGAAACAATACCAGCTGTTCGGAGCCCGCACTGCCTAAGTGCCGGGAAATGTTAGTGTATTTCTCTATTTGCCTTAAATAAAGCGTTTAAACAGAGAGCACTATATCCTTTCCCTCTTTATTTTTGCTGAGTTCCTGTCGCACTCGGAGTGTCAGTAGAAGGAGAAGGGGAAGGAGAGGATTTAACAGGCTGCTGGTCCATTTATCTCTATGCGTGTATGACTCCTTGGAGTCTATCCCTAAGGTGAGCTACGAATCCTGCACTAGTCACTGGGAGACCTTGTTTGCAGTGAAGCACGCTTGCACTTTAATTTGGATCACGGATGAAGATTTCGAATGTTGATTTGATTTAAGATTGAGCTTGATTGAGTTTGGGACTCTTTTCTTATAATCACCTAGTCACTAGCACTTGGACTTTTTAGATTTTTGATTCTTGCACCATACATTGCACTTGAGAATTGCATTGGAATTTTATTTTGCTTATACACAAAAATTATATTTTCTTGCATATATTTTCTTGCATATGTATTTAGTTAATCACCTTGATTGATTTTCTCACTTGGAGCAGCAATATTGATTTATTTATTTGTATTCACTGGTGTTTTGTGTTTAGCACTGATTTTTTGCTGCCTTGTGTATTTAATTTCATTGGAATATTCACCTAAGTGGTTTGGCTGATTATTACACATTTTTTGATTTTTAGAAATAATTTAACCCTATAGAAAAATCCTGTGGTCCCAACTTCCCCTAGAATCCAGGCACTCAGCTGTATTCAGGATAATGTGTTAGATCATCTTGGAGTGGGGTTAGATTTCTTATGACCAGCCTGAAATTATTGTGCACACTGACACACTAACTGATAGTTAAGTATTTATTTAATTCAGAAACTTTCCCATGTCCAAATTATTTTTTTTAGAGGTTCCCTTTAAAAGGAAACAGATTTCACATGTTTGCTACTGGAAATATTTTGTAGCATTACATTATTCAATCTACCTCTGACAGATCTGTGCTACAACTTTGCATCTATCATACTATAGCAGTATCATTATAGTGCCTTAATTGCACAAAAATGTGCAGTGTGGAAATATTGTAAAATACTAACACGCTATGAAATAGATGAAAACCTACCAGATAAATGGATGAAAATGAGATGCAAAGGTATAATTTAAGAAAAATAGCCAGTCTTTCATTGTGAAACCTTATGGAAACTCCAATGCAGGCTATGATAAAAGCATAAAAATTACAATATGATACCTATCACTGAACGTAATGATTATAATGCAGGAACAATGTGCAAATTTCCATTAGTCTATGTAAAAATGTAAAGGGAAAAGAAATAAAGAGGGAGAAAATGCAAAAGCTGACACATGAAGCATAAATGTAAAAAAAAAACGTTTTCCATCTTTACTATAGCTTGCCATAAAGACAGGAATCGGACATTCATGATCAGACTCTTCCAGTGATCCCCTGTTATCAATACCTTATGCCTAGAAGAGGCCAGGATAATGCTATCTTCAAGCATCGAAAGGGTTTTTAATATTGTGTTTTCCTTAACAGTTTTGAAAAATGTATGTCTATTTTAGAGTGTGCCACATATTAGCTATAAAATTGTCTGGTGTTTTGCTTTAAAGTGAACCCATGTTTTGCCTATAAAGGCAAAGCAATATCTTTACTTTAACGCTAGGCTCACCAGAGGCACCAACAGCCCCAATTCAAAAAACGTTGGAAGTTGTTTAAAATCTATATAAAAAACAGAATGCAATGATTTGCAACATCTCATAAACCGATAATGTTATTCACAACGGAAAATGGAACCATATCAAATGTTTAAACTGAGAAAATTTACAATTTTAAGAAAAAAACAAGGTCATTTTGAAAGTGATGGCAGCAACGCGTCTCCAAAAAGTTAGGACAGTCAACAAAAAGCTGGCAAAGTAAATGGTACTAAGGAAGAACTGGAAGAATGCTTTGCAACTAATTGGGTTAATTGGCAACAGGTAAGTAACATGATTGGGTATAAAAAGGGCATCTTAGAGTGTTAGTGTATCAGAAGTAGAGATGGGCAGAGGTTCACCAATCTGTTAAAATCTGCTTCCAAAAATTGTCAATTTCAAAATAATGTTGAGACAGAGCCATGTTTACCATGGTATGGTATCCACTTTTCTTTTAACAACACTCTTTAAATGTCTGGGAACTGAACAGACCAGTTGCTGGAGTTTCGGGAGAAAAAATCTAGTATAGTCCCTTCTTAGCATACATATTAACCTCACTTTTAACTCATTGAGATGTTTTTCTTGTCTATATTAACAGTACCTGGAGGTACTTAATACACTTTTAATTTATTTTCACCCTCTCCCCTTAATGTTGGTTTTTGGTATTTTTTTTCCCAAAGCCATGATCTCTTTTGTGCCACCTCATTGGTTTTCCCATTGGGTGTCTTGGTCCCTTTCCACTACTCCCGTGTCAGACACTGAGCAGCGGTCACAATTTAGAGACGCTATGTTTTATCAACTTCCAAGCTGGTTTGCAATTTCCTTTTAAGAACATAAATTTGTAGGGTGGTGGCACCCACAGCCTTTCTAGGGAATGCTTTAATATAAATTATTTTATTTGTTTTTTAGTATAGGTTTCTGTTGTTGGAGGCATCTACTCCTAAAGAAGTGATAGTATTCATGAAATGTGTCGAGTTACAAGATGCATTCCTCTCTCAAAATGCAGTCATCTTGGTTAAATATGAAAAGCATGTACTTGAAAATACATGATATTACCAAAAGTATTGAGACGCCTGCCTTTACATGCATGTGAACATTAATGGCATCCCAGTCCGTAGGGTTCAATATGGAGTTGGCCCATCCTTTGCAGCTATAACAGCTTAAACTCTTCTGGGAATGCTATCCACAAGGTTTAGGAGTGTGTCTTTGGAAATGTTTGATCATTCTTCTTTAAGAAGCGCATTTTTGCAGTCGGCACTGATGTGGATGAGTAGGCCTGGCTCGCAGTCTCCAATCTTATTCATCCAAAAGGTATTCTATCGGGTTGAGGTCAGGACTCTGGTCAGGTCAGTCAAGTTTCTCCACCCCAAACTCACTCATCTATGTCTTTATGAACCTGCTTTGTGCACTGGTCCAAATCATTTGGTTGAGGGGGGATTATGGTGTGGAGTTGTTTTCAGGGGTTGAGCTTGGCCCCTTAGTTCCAGTCAGTGGAACTCTTAAGGCATCATCATAACAAGACATTTTGGACAATTTCATGCTCCCAACTTTATGGGAACAGTTTGGGGATGGCCCCTTCCTGTTCCAACATGACCGCACACCAGTGCACAAACAAGGTTCATAAAGACATAGATGAGTGAGTTTGGGGTGGAGGAACTTGACTTGACGGTCTGCAAGTGATTAATGCAGTGCCATCTGAAGGCCAGAAGATCACTGGCATCCAATATTGCATTTCAGCCTTGTCCCTTGTGCACAGAAATGTTTCCAGAATCGCGCAATCTTTTGATGATATTATATAGATGTAAATGATGATATATATATATAAATCTTTGCAATTTTACACTGGGGAACATTATTCCGAAAGTGTTTGACAATTTTTAGATGCAGCTTTTCACAGACTGGTGAAACTCTGCCCATCTGACTGTCTATACCCAATCATGTTACTGACTTGTTGGCAAAAAACCTAATTACTGTAGTTGCAAAATTTTCTTCCAGCTCTTTCTTGTTAGTACCAGGTTTTTATTGACTTCCCATCTTTTTTGAGACTTGTTGCTGCCATCAGTTTAAAAATGACTGTATCTTTTTCTTGGAATATTACATTTTCTCAATATCAACATTTGATATGTTTACTAGTTTCTATTATGAATAACATATGAGTTAGATTTGCAAATCATTGCATCTGTTTTTATGTATATTTTAGCCCTCGAATTGGGGTTGTACTTTCCTATACTTTGCTTTCCTGCCACTCTAGAGCCAGGAGCAAAGAAAATATTTGGCACTTTAGATATAGGGGAGCATGTAACTCACTTCTCTTCTCAGATATTAATATTGGTGCTTACCAGTTGATCATTCAGACACCAGCACCATCACGTAGGGACTAGGGGAACGTTTTCATGGAGGAAAAAATAGCAAACAAAGAAAAAATAATATAGCATATAGAATTTCAACACGTCATATTGTAATTGAATGCTATTAATAATACCTTTCCTTTTTAATCTCCTTGGCGGAATTCCCGAGTGTGGCTCGGAGTGGAATTTCAGTGCCATTAGCGGTAACCCCGAGCCACACTGCTGGATCCTGGAAGAGAGGTTACTTACCTTGTCCCCGGATCTTCCGCCTGATGCTGTGTGCACCAGCTCCTGTTCCCTGTGAGCGTTGCGTCGCTGGGGATGGAACTGGCAGCAAATTTGAAAAGTAAAACACACAAACACACTGATATATTGTAATCCTATTGGATTACATTACTAAATAAAATAAATTGACATTAGTTTGCCCCCAGTGCCCTTGCCTGCAGTTTTACTGTACTACATATATAGTATATAGTGTGTAAATATATATATATATATATATATATATATATATATATATATATACATGTATATATATATATATATATATATATATACAGCTGCTAGAAAAAGCATGTGAACCCTTTGGAATGATATGGATTTCTGCCCAAATTGGTCATAAAATGTGATCTGATCATCATCTAAGTCACAACAATAGACAATCACAGTCTACTTAAACTAATAACACATAAAGAATGAAATGTTGGCATGTTTTTATTGAACACACCATGTAAACATTCACAGTGCAGGTGGAAAAAGTATGTGAACCCTTGGATTTAATAACTGGTTGAACCTCCTTTGGCAGCAATAACTTCAACCGAACGTTTCCTGTAGTTGCAGATCAGACGTGCACAATGGTCAGGAGTAATTCTTGACCATTCCTCTTAACAGAACAGTTCAGCAATATTCTTGGGATGTCTGGTGTGAATAGCTTTCGTGAGGTCATGCCACAGCATCTCAATCGGGTTGAGGTCAGGACTCTGACTAGGCCACTTCTGAAGGCGTATTTTCTTCTGTTTAAGCCATTCTGTTGTTGATTTACTTCTATGCTTTGGGTCACTGTCCTGTTGCAACACCCATCTTCTGTTGAGCTTCAGCTGGTAGACAGATGGCCTTAAGTTCTCCTGCAAAATGTCTTGATAAACTTGGGAATTCCTTTTTTCTTCGATGATAGCAATCCGTCCAGGCCCTGACGCAGCAAAGCAGCCCCAAACCATGATGCCCCCACCACCATACTTCACAGTTGGGATGAGGTTTTAAAGTTTGTGTGCTGTGCCTCTTTTTTGCCACACATAGTGTTGTGTGTTTCTTCCAAACAACTCAACTTTGGTTTCATCTGTCCACAGAATATTTTTTCAGTACTGCTGTTGAACATCCAGGTGCTCTTGTGCAAACTGTAAACGTGCAGCAATGTTTTGTTTGGTCAGCAGTGGCTTCCTCTGTGGTATCCTCCCATGAAATCCATTCTTGTTTAGTGTTTTATGTATTGTAGATTCGCTAACAGGGATGTTAGCATTTGCCAGTGACTTTTGTAAGTCTTTAGCTGACACTCTAGGATTCTTCTTTACCTCATTGAGCAGTCTGCGCTGTGCTCTTGCAGTCATCTTTACAGGACGGCCACTCCTAGGGAGAGTAGAAGCAGTGCTGAACTTTCTCCATTTATAGACATTTTGTCTTACCTTGGACTGATGAACAGCAAGTCTTTTGGAGATACTTTTATAACCCTTTCCAGCTTTATGCAAGTCAACAATTCTTAATCTTAGGTCTTCTGAGAGCTCTTTTGTGTGAGGCATCATTCACATCAGGCAATGCTTCTTGTGAAAAGCAAACCCAGAACTGGTGTGTGTTTTTTATAGGGCAGGGCAGCTGTAACCCACACCTCCTATTTCATCTCATTAATTGGACTCCAGTTGGCTGACATCTCACTCCAATTAGCTCTTGGAGATGTCATTAGTGTAGGGGGGTTCACATACTTTTTCCACCTGCACTGTGAATGTTTATACGGTGTGTTCAATAAAAACATGGCAACATTTCATTCTTTGTGTGTTATTAGTTTAAGCAGACTGTGATTGTCTATTGTTGTGATTTAGATGATGGTCAGATCACATTTTATGACCAATTTGTGCAGAAATCCATATCATTCCAAAGGGTTCACATACTTTTTCTTGCAGCTGTATATACAGTTGTGCTCATAAGTTTACACACCCTGGCAGAATTTATGATTTCTTGGTCATTTTTCAGAGAATATGAATGATAACACAAAAACTTTTCTTTCACTCATGGTTAGTGTTTGGCTGCAGCCATTTATTATCAATCAGCTGTGTTTTCTCTTTTTATATCATAATGACAACAGAAACTCCCCAAATGACCCTGATCAAAGGTTTACACACCCCAGTTCTTAATACCATGAATTGCCCCTTTTACCATCAATGACAGCTTGAAGTGTTTTGTGGTATTTGTGGATGAGGCTCTTTATCTTCTCGGATGGTAAAGCAGCCCATTCTTCCTGGCAGAGCCTCCAGTTCCTGTAAATTCTTGGGCTGTCTTGCATGAACTGCACATTTGAAATCTCCCCAGAGTGGCTCAATGATATTGAGGTCAGGAGACTGAGATGGCCACTCCAGAACATTCACTTTATTCTGCTGTAGCCAATGACAGGTGGACTTGGCCTTGTGTTTAGGATCATTGTCATGTTGGAATGTCCAAGTACGTCCCATGCGCAGCTTCCGGTCTGATGAATGCAAATTTTCCTCCAGTATTTTTTGATAACATTCTGCATTCATCAATTCTGATCAAATTTCCTGTGCCTTTTGTAGCCCACACATCCCCAAAACATCAGCAATCCACCTCCGTCTTTCACAGTAGGAAAGGTGTACCTTTCATCATAGGCCTTGTTGGCTCCTCTCCAAATGTAGCCTTTATGGTTGTGGCCAAAAAACTAAATTTTGGTCTCATCTCTCCAAATAACTTTGTGGCAGAAGGTTTGAGGCTTGTCTCTGTGCTGTTTGGCGTTTGTAAGCGGGATACTTTGTGGCATTTGCGTAGTAATGGCTTTCTGGTGACTCGACCATGCAGCCCACCTTTCTTCAAGTGCCTCCTTATTGTGCATCTTGAAACAGTCACACCACATGTTTTCAGAGAGTCCTGTATTTCACCTCAAGTTATTTGTGGGGTTTTTTTTGCATCCCGAACAATTTTCCTGGCAGTTGTTGCTGAAATTTTAGTTGGTCTTCCTGACCGTGGTTTGGTTTCACCAGAACCCCTCATTTTCCACTTCTTGATTAGAGTTTGAACACTGCTGATTGGCATTCTCAATTCCTTGGATATCTTTTTATAACCCTTTCCTGTTTTATACAGTTCAACTACCTTTTCCCGCACATCCCACAGAAAATTCTTTTGCTTTCCCCATGACTCAAAATCCAGAAACGTCAGAGCAGCACTGGATGAAAGATGGAAGGGTCTGTCAGGAGTCCAGAAACTCATTGACCTTTTATACACACACACTAATTACAAGCAAACAGATCACAGGTGAGGATGGTTACCGTTAATAGCCATTCAAACCCCTTTGTGTCAACTTGTGTGCATGTTATCAGGCCAAAATCACCAGGGTGTGTAAACTTTTGATCAGGGTCATTTGGGGAGTTTCTGTTGTCATTATGATATATTAAGAGTAAAGAGTTTTGATTGATGATAATGACATAAAAAGAGTAAAGAGTTTTGATTGATAATAAATGGCTTCAGCCAAACACTAACCATGAGTGAAAGAAAAGTTTTTGTGTTATCATTCATATTCTCTGAAAAATGGCCAAGAAATCATAAATTCTGCCAGGGTGAGCACAACTGTATATATGTATACACGTGTATATATATATATATATATATATATATATATATATATATATATATATATATATCAAGGCTGTCAAACAGTGCATGAATTAGAAAACAAACAAATGAACATTGGCCTATAACAGGGTGATTTTCTGAATTGCAGCAATGTTAAATCAAGTTTTTCCTGATGCAACCAGTAATAAGCAGGATCAGAAAACACTGATATAATGTTCTTGAGTGCACCTTATGCTTACAGCCCTTTACTGTGTGGATTTATGCATGCCTAATAAAGAAGTACCCTTGAAGGTGACTACAAGTACAAGGTTTCTGATTTGTCAATAGTACTCATCTTACGGTGGGACTCTTCTGTAGGCGGTGCACTGTCTCTGTAAGAGTATGGGAGGTGAGTGTCAGCTAAGCTGTTAGGTAAAAGCAGTCTCTGGTATGAAAGTTTTGTGTAACAGTTTAGAATGTGTCATTCAGCTCACCACTCCTTGCGGGCAGCAGATCTGGCCGCAGGTACTTGGCAGTTAGCTGTTTCTGATGTCTGAGTCCTCCCATACAAATTTTCTCGATTAGGTCCTCATTGGCAGTTGGCATGCACAGTCCCCAGTCTCTAAATTAAAGTGGCCAGGTTTAGGGGATGTAAAAGTCTCTAGCTCTCCTTCATCGATTAAGGCTCATTCTATAATGACCAGTGCCCCATAAGTTCCCATCAGGAAGAGTCAGGTGCAACACAAATAACAGGCTTAGAATCTTCCTTTCACCCCACCCTGACAACTGCAGCTAGCTAGCTCAAGGAACCTTCTATCACTGTTTTACTATGTGTCAAAACACATAGTAAAGTGCATTTGAATGCATCGTGTTGAAACTACAGAACAAGTTAGAACCTTTTAAAACCGTAGGACCACAAAAAAATTTTTGAACCATGTATGTATACAGTTTGAAAATAGTATATCATTAATAAGCTACCTCTAACAGGCTTATATACTGTATGCATATTTGACAGGTAGAAATGTGAGGAAGCAAAGTTAGGTTAGTGTGGTTATGATACCGTATATTTTAGTGAAGAGGTTGGAGGAGTCAAAGGATACATTTCTCTTGTACATAATAAGCAATGTTGTCAGTTTGATCCACTGGTGAGTCACTGATCATGAAACTGAAAGGGTACGAACTATAAAATTATTAGGATTATAGTACACGAGGGTGATTCTGAGGTGTCTGTAGTTGGGTGATGGATAAAAAAGATAGTCGGTATTAGAGGAAGAGGAAATAAGAAAGGAGAAGATAGAGGAGAGTAGAAGGGAGAAAGAGGGGCTACAGGGTAAGGGGAGAAGGAGAAGGGGTTAGCGAAGGGAGAGGGAGGGATATAGAAGGGGGATCCCAGAAGTGGGCTGGAGAGAAGTGGCATTAAAAATGTGTGGGTTGGAGGATTAGGCTAATGATCAGGGTAGAAGCAGGGTATCATTGTCTCTTCATGCTAGGAAGCTAGCATTATCGTACATGCAAGCGATCCTTACAACCCCTATTAACCACTTTAGGACCGCGCGCGGTAATACTACTGCGGCAGTGCGGCACGATACTGCTCAGCCACGTAGTATTAACGTCATGCGCGATCGCGGCTCCAGAGCGCGCTCCCGCGCGCCGCGGGTCCCGATACCGATGGCATTCGGTAGGGAACCGATCAATCACCAGATACTGACCAATGATTTTTGGTCAGTGTCTGTAGATCGGTCCCCACCAATGGCAATCTGTCCCCTGTCTGTGTAATGTAAACACAGACAGGGGAAGTTATGTCACTGTCCCTCCTGAAGTCCTTTCGGTTCCAGGAGAGAGACAGAGACACACCAAAAACATGAGTTTCCACCAACACTACACTGACACACCTCACATAGGCACATTTAACCCCTTCATCACCTCTGATCACCCCCTGATCACCCCCAAACCCCTCACAGTGAACACTATATACAGTGGTATACTGATCACTGTATAAGTGTCACTTGTGAGCGTAGTTTGCGCCTGCGTTAGGCCCAAATAGGGTTAGGGTACCCGCCACCTATCCCCTAATAAAGTTTTTACCCCTTGATCAGCCCCAGTTAACCCCTTCACTACCTATTACTCTGTGCACTAAATACAGTATATAGGTAAATACTGATCACTGTATTTAGTGTCACTAGTGACCCTAATTTGCGCTTGCGCTAAGCCCATATAGGGTTAGGGCACCCGCCACCTATTCCCTAATAAACATTTAACCGCTTGATCTTCCCCAGTTAACCCCTTCACTCCATATAAAACAGTGCACTAATATATACAGTATATCAGATAACTACTGATCACTGTATTTAGTGTCACTGGTGACCCTAATTTGCGCTTGCGCTAGGCCCGAATAGGTTTAGGCCACCCGCCATCTATCCTCTATAAAGGTTTAACCCCTTGATCTCCCCCAGTTTAACCCCTTCACTTCCCTGTCACAGTGTTGGGTAGTGAGGAGTAAAATCATTTACGCCATTAGAAAACCTAAAGATGGAGATTGATTTTTGGGGTCCCGTACACAGCTAGGCTCCCAAAAAGTCTCACATATGTGGTATCCCTGTACTCAGGAGAAGAAGCAGAATATATTTTGGGGTGTAATTACACATATACCCATGGCATGTGTGAGAAATTTATCTTTTAGTGACAACTTTGTGTTAAAAAAAAAATTTTTTTTTTTTTATTCATTTTTCAAACACCTGTGACAAAAAAATTAAATATTCAATGAGCTCAACATGCCTCTCAGAACATTCCTTAGGATGTCTACTTTCCAAAAAGTGGTAATTTGGGGGGGTCTTGTACTGCCCTGCCATTTTAGCACTTCATGAATTGAGATAGGCAGTCAGAAATTAAAGCTGCGTAAAATTTCAGTATTTACACCATAGTTTGTAGACGCTATAACTTTTGCGCAAACCAATAAAAATACGCTCATTGAATTTTTTTTTGTCAAAGACATGTAGCTAAATATATTTTGGCCAAAAAAAATGACATAAATTGAGTATATTGGATATTTTTTAAAAGACAAAGTTGAAAATGTCATTTTTTTGCAAAATTTTCGCTCTTTTTTTATTAATATCGCAAAAAATAAAAAGCGCAGAGGTGATCAAATACCACCAAAAGAAAGCTCTGTTTGTGGGAAAAAAAGGACGTAAATTTCGTTTGGGTACCACATTGCATGACCGCACAATTGTCAGTTAAAGTCGCACAGTGCCGAAGCACAAAAAGTGGTCTGGACGGAAGACAGCAAAATCCTCCGGTGGTAAAGTGGTTAAATGATTATACCTATAAAACACTGCCCACATACATAGGTTTTCGAGATTTACATTTGTACACAGAAACTGGTTTTGAAGGATGTGGTTAATGGTTGCTGGCATAGAGCACTGGTGTGGGAGAGCATGAAGCAGCATTTTCAATTTTCACCAAGAGAAAAGGATATATTTCTAAACCAAATCAATCACAAATCATAATATGTGGTGGTACAGGACTTTGTAGAGATAAAAAGATGTTGGCCTTCAATTTGTCTTTAACTTTGGATTCTAAAGTTTAATTTTGTGGCTGATAGTGGCCTGCCTTAAAAAAAAAAAAAAAAAAAAATCTAATAAAAACAGTAATAATAATATAGCATTTTCAATCCTGCTTGAAGTTCTCTTTTAAATCCTTTTTTAAGGGAGTAGAGGTCTACTAAAGTAATCTTTCTTGAGGTAACTTTAACTATTAAACAATTTTATGCATAAAGGTGATTATTTTACTGCCCTACTTTACATGATAGGGTTTCAGAAAGACATAGTAGTGCTTTTACGTATGCTTGCTGTGACAGGCTTCCTTTCCAGTTCTTTCTTTTTTAGAGTTAAAATCAACTTTATCATTTAGTATTCATGCTGAGCCTCTAGCATTGTGTAAAACATTTATGCAGCTGATCCTTGTTATGGCAGAATATATTTCAGCCCAATTCTCTCATAACTATATTTACAGAGACAATTTTCAGAGAAAATGAGTTCTATAAAATTAGGGGTAATCATAGACAGGTGTACAAAGTACAATGTCCCCGCTTGAAACCGGGTGTTTGTCAGTTGTCGTAAAAGAGACTTTATTAAACACAGCTTGAAATATATTGTTTTAAAGTAGATGGCAATGCTTTATACTCCAACTCACTCAATCAAAAAATGTAGCGTTGCTATATGTTGGTGTCACACATAAATACTTTATTTTATTATGTTTCAATGTTTTCACATGACCGCTAAGGCTCCCACATCCCTTTCCGTATGTGGCCAGGGGAAAGAAACTAAATATGCATTGACAACACAGCAAGAAGCCTTCTCCTCCCATGATCAACTAAAGTGAGGCTAGGAGGAGCGGAGAAGGTTTTTATGCTGGCCGGCGCTAGGTATTGTTGGTACAGTGATTTTAGCAGTGGCCAGCATACGTTGTCAGCCCCCTGCCAGAAATCCTGGTAACAGCAAGGAACTCGCAGGATTGACGGGTCATTTCGTATGGATACACATGCAAATAAAATAAATGGCTAGTACCAATAAACATTGTACTCTTACACTGAACACAATTATAAATGCAACACTTGTGTTTGCCCCCATTTTTCATGAGCTGAACTCAAAGATCTAAGAAAAATGGGATTCATCTGTGGAAAGAACACCTCTCCAAAGTGCCAGATGCCATCGAATGTGAGCATTTGCCCACTCAAGTCGGTTATGATGACGAACTGCAGTCAGGTTGAGACCCCGATGAGGAGGACGAACACGCAGATGAGCTTCCCTGAGATGGTTTCTGACAGTTTGTGCAGTAATTCTTTGGTTATGCAAACCAATTGTTGCAGCAGCTGTCCGGGTGGCTGGTCTCAGACGATCTTGGAGTTGAAGATGGTGGATGTGGAGGTCCTGGGCTGGTGTGGTTACACGTGGTCTGGGTTTTTGAAGCCGGTTTGATGTACTGCCGTGCCAAATTCTCAGAAACGCCTTTGGAGATGGCTTATGGTACAGAAATGAACTTTCAAATCAATGCTCTGGTGGGCATGCAGTCAGCATGCCAATTGCACACTCCCTCAAAACTTGCACCATCTGTGGGATTGTGCTGTGTGATAAAACTGCACATTTAGGCCTCTTTCACACGGGCTTTCCGATCTGATCCGCCTGTCCGTTTTTCAGGTGGACCGGATCAGATGCTCCATGCAGCCTTATGGAGCAGCGGGTCTGAGCAGACACATGTCCGCTGACACCAGCTGCTATCTGATCTGATCCTGTCCGTGAAATCCGGATGGATGGAAACCCTATTTTCCATCCATCTGGAGGATCAGATAGGATCGGATGAGAACGGACAGGCAGTCTGTTCTCATCCGATCTCCCCATAGAGGAGAGTGGGGATCTGAGAGCTCTGTCTCTGCTCACAGAGCGGAGACGTAAATGTCATCTGCCTGCCCAGCGGGGATCGGCAGATCAATCCCCCCGCTGAGCATAATGGACACTGTCGGGCGCACCGACCATGTGAAAGGAGCCTTAGAGTGGCCTTTATTGTGGCCAGCCCAAGGCACACCTGTGCAATAATCATGCTGTCTAATCAGCATCTGGATATGTCACACCTGTGATGTGGATGGATTATCTCGGCAAAGGAGAAGTGCTCACTAACACAGATTTAGACAGATTTGGGAACAATATTTTAAAAGAAAAAGGCCTTTTGTTTACATAGAAAAAGTCTTAGATCATTGAGTTCAGCTTATAAAAAAATGGGGGCAAAAACAAAAGTGTTGCATTTATAATTTTTTCAGTGTATATTGATTTTTAAATTAGCCTTAAGATACACTCTAGTTGACTTTGCATGATGCAGCTGAATTGGATCTTGTGACATTACTCATGAATTATGACACCATTGACATGAATCAGTTGTTTAAAGTGACTCTGTCCCTATGAAAAACAATGCGAATAGACAATATTTGCCAATTTTTTTTTTATTTTTTTTTTACTGCACTTTGACTTTATTGAAGACTCACAAACCCAGGTATGTGCATCAAAATGCAACCAGTTACATCCCATAACGCAGTAAGTTTGCTTTACTAGTAAGGCTTCAACTTAGCTTAGTAAAAAAGAGGAAGCTGTGTTCACTTTTAATATCGAATCATGTGCAGGGGAAATTAATGCAGATATAAAAGAAAAAAATTATTGTACATCTGTAGTCATACATTAAATAAAATGTATTTATGAAATTCAAGCAGTGTAAGTATCTGCATTTGACTTGGTATCAGCCTCTTGTGGTACTTGTAAGGTAGGACTGGAGAGTGAGAGGAAGAAGCAGGACAACGAGCCAATCAGTTCCTATGCTAACAAGAAGCATGCTGATCGGAGGGGATAGAAGAGTGACAGACAGCTGAGCTCATCACTATGCTGCTTCTCCTTTCACTGTCTAGTCACACAGTCTGGGGCAGGTCCAGGACAACATGGGCTCAGAGGAATTGGGTTGAATGATGCTGGCCATTAGACTGAGGGCATCTAGCTGTAGAGAAGAAATACCGTAGGGGAAAAACTCTGGACTGAAGGTGAATATTGCTGGTTTTGTACATTTTTTCATTTTTTGTTTTTACTAGAGTTTTGTGTAAAATAAATAATTAGCCCATTCCTTGCACATGATTCCTTGCAAAGGATGATTAAAGTAAACCTACACTATATTAGCAAAAGTATTGGGACGCCTGCTTTTACACCTACATGAATTTTAATGGCATTCCAGTCTTAGTCCGTAGGGTTCAAAATTGAGTTGGCCCACCCTTTGCAGCTATAACAGCTCAGCCGCTTTTTTTTATTGCCCCCCCCCCAAGCGCACAACAGGAAGCAGGCACTGTGGAATTAGAAATGTGTATATATATATATATATACCGTATTTTCCGGCGTATAAGACGACTGGGTGTATAAGACGACCCCCCTAATTTTCAAGTTAAAACATAGGTTTTGGACTATGCTCGCCGTATAAGACTACCCTCCTTCTGAAGCAAGGCAACACCATTGAAGAACATCAGATTTCTCATAGATCTCCAAGGTACCCCAAGTACTGTAATACATGTGATCTCTCATAATATCTCCAAGGTACCCTAAGTATAAGTATTATCGGTAGATGTAATCTCAAGATGCTGGCTGTGCGGGAATCCTGTACCGGTATACCGTATGTACCGTAGCTTCGGCTACATACAGTATACCGCGCTGAGCCAATCAGGGAGAGCGATGTATTCTATTATTGAATGCAAAGCCTGCTCGGATTGGCAGAGTCAGAGAGGCGGCTGATGTTACTCCGTCAATCCAAGCAGGCTTTGCATTCAATAATAGAATACATCGCTCTCCCTAATTGGCTCAGCGTGGTACACTGTATGTAGCTGAAGCTACGGTACATACGGTATACCGATACAGGATTCCCACACAGCCAGCATCTTGAGAGATTATATCTACCGGTAATACTTATACTTAGGTTACCTTGGAGATATTATACTCGGTATATAAGACGACCTCCCATTTTTGGGGCATTTTTTTTAGGTTCAAAAGTAGTCTTATACGCCAGAAAATACAGTATATATACCGTATTTTCCGGCGTATAAGACGACTTTTTACCCCAGGAAAATCTTCTCAAAAGTAGGGGGTCGTCTTATACGCGAGTATAATATTTTCAAGGTACCTTCTAGAGAGATGCCCAGGAGATGGGAGCGATGCAGGGACTTTTTCTTCTGTTTCGAGCGTATGTACATTATCGGCGCCACATCGCATGTTCAGGAAGTTCTGGATACCGTAGCTGCTCTCTGGCGGCGGAGTGATCTGACTGTCATGCACTCTATTGCTCAGGCGATGGGACTATGGTATGTGAGGTGGGAAAAGGTGAGGTAAGGTGGCGCTGCCTAGTTATGTACAGGTGGTGTAAAAAGTGGTGTAAAAATTGGTCTAATGGTCACTAAATAAAGTGCTAATGTGCTGGCTTAAATGATAACACGCAATCCAGGGTGTGGAGTATATGTGTATGGAAGAGTGGAAAACAGGTTTAGGGAGCAATCTCCCCAACTTAGTGCTCAAAGTGTGGTGTGCAATAAATAGTTAAATACATTGATATACTAATATGCCAGTGAAAAAATAGGTGGTGTGTTCCCAATTTTAAATTTATAATCTAATGTAATATGATTAAAGGCGTGTTTAACCACTTTAATACAGGGCACTTCCCTCCCTTCCCGCCCAGGCCAATTTTCCCCTTTTAGCGCTGTTGCATTTTGAATGACAATTGCGCGGTCATGCAACATTGTACCTACACCAAATTTATGTCATTTTCCCCCCACAAATAGAGCTTTCTTTCGGTGGTATTTGATCATCTGTGCGATTTTTACTTTTTGCTAAACAAATAAAAAAAGACCGAAAAGTTTAAAAAAAAAAAAAAAAAATTTTGTTTATGTTATACAATTTTGTAAATAAATAATTTTTTTCCTGCACTGATGAGCACTGATGAGACTGCACTGACAGGCACTGATGAGGAGGCACTGATGGGGTGGCACTGATGGGGTGGCACTGATAGGCGGCACTGATAGGCGGCACTGATATGCGGCACTGATAGGCACTGATATGTGGCACTGATAGGTAGCACTGATATGCAGCATTGGTGGGCACTGATAGGCGGCACTGCTGGGCACTGATAGGCGGCATTGATGGGCACTGATAGGTGGCACTGACGGGCACTGATAGGTGGCACTGACGGGCACTAATGGGCACTGATAGGCGGCACTGGTGGGCACTGATGGGCGGCACTGATCGGCACTGACGGGCGGCACTGATGGGCACTAATGGGCACTGATAGGCGGCACCGGTGGGCAATAATGGGCACTGGTGGGCGACACTTAAGGATGGCAATGATGGGCACTTGTGGGCAGCACTGATAGGGAGGGCACTGGTGGGCAGCACTGATGGGGTGGGCAATGGGGGGCTCCCTGAGCCCTGATTGCCATCCCTGGTGGCCATAGTGGGCATCCCTGGGGTCATAGTGGGCATCCCTGGGGTCATAGTGGGCATCCCTGGTGGATCTAGTGGCATCCCCCCCCGAGGGTCTGCACTGGTAATCAATGATCTGATTACCAGTGCCGACCCCCCCCTGTCAGGGGAGCCGCCGATCGGCGCTCCTTTACTCGTGCCTGTCAGGCACGAACTAAGGAAAGCCGATCAACGGCTGTTCCTATTTACTATGTGACCAGCCGTGATTGGACACGGCTGATCACATGGTAAAGAGCCTCCGTCAGAGGCTCTTTACCGAGATCGGAGATGCAGGGTGTCAGACTGACACCTCGCATCACCGATCGCCGCTCTGCGCGCCCCCGGGGGGCGCCCAGAGCGGAGTTATCCTGCCGCCGTCATATGACGTCCGGTCAGGATAACTCAACCACATTCCCGCCGTCATTTGCCTATAGGGCGGGCGGGAAGTGGTTAAAAAATAGATACAATAAATAGATAAATCAATATACAAAGAAAACTGTGTGCCAATGAAAGAGATTAAGATGATAATAGTGATCGCACAATTAAAACAATATACTAATCCAATAAAAAAGTATACAGTCCAGTTAGTGCTGAATGAATAAAAAAAATGTGATATTCCCCAAAGGGTGACAGACAGTCTTAAAGGTGCTATAAAGTGAAGGAAAAAATATCTTGATCAATTGGTGATTTTCCAGGTGGTCCAAGTGCTGGGTGATGGGTAAGAAAAACAGGTGCACCCCTCCAATTTCTCCCGCACTCACCAGAGATATGTACCCCTACAGGGGTAATGAGCCTTGCTAAAATCTCCTCTTATCCAGTAATTTTGATGTGTGGTGGCTCTTGGGGGGAAGGTGTCACTTTCACCTGGATAGTGGGGCCTCCCTTTTCCTCAATCGGTGGTGATATGCAAGGAAGAAGAGCTAATATAGTGATGTAAATGTACCATTTAAAATACTTTATTAGGCAAATAGAAGTCAAGTACTCACATAAAATCAATGGTAAACAGGCATCCAGAGCAGTAGGGGCTGCGAGTCCCTCGTTAGTGGCTACTTCCGGGACGCTATGCGTGTCAGCGACCGGATCTGCGTTGCAGTGGGGAGGAAATGACGTAATCGCGTTTCGTCAGAGCTGACGTCATCAGGTGCAAGAGTAGCGTCGTCTCCGCTGTCTATTTGTGTAAACTGGTTACCAGGCAACCGGACTATTTAGCCAATTGGGAAAATTTGTAAGAAAAAGTCATCTGTAACCGGGCAGATCGGTCGTATGCTAATCTACCGGGTACGTGCTTAGTAAAAAAGAGGAATTAAATGTATAGCCCAGAATGATAAGTGGAAAAAGGGAACGAATTGACAAGTGAGAATAATGATTATCGGTGGATAAAAAAGGAAAAAAAGGAAAAAAATACCAAAGGAAAACTTACAAATACTAAGGTAATAAGCAAATCTACATATAAGCCGGGACAAAAATGTAATTTTAGTCTCGGATCGGGGTATATTGTCACCCTAAAAGGAATTAGAGGTGGGATTGGCATAAAGCAGCTACTATTAAAAAAGTGACATATAAAAAATTATTTTTGTGTAATAGATAATAATATAAAAAATATAAAAGCACCATATCAAGAAATCCAGTATTGGAATATTTTAAAGGGATATGTACCAAAAAATAGAGGTAATAACAATAATTAAAAACTACTTTAAAATCATTATTATTATTTTCAACAAAGGTTTTTTTATTTAAAACTATTTTAAAATTTTTTGGATAAATATATAAAAAATAAAAATAAAATATAAAAATTATATATATATATATGTGCTCTGCCAGGCAGCTATCTCTATGAATTCCAATAAAATCGGGAATGCATATAACAAATACGTGGGTGTGTATATTGGATAAATTTGATATGGTCCTGTGGTCCAGCAACCCAACTCAAATATAAATGTCCCACTTCGCCAATCTGCTTCTATGCAAATTCCAGCATGGGTATAATCATAGAGTATATACATATCAGAAACCAACATGGATGGTAGATACACGAAATACAGACAAAAATCATATCCTTAGAATCGATATGCTAAAAATATTTTTTTCTACAGATCTGTAATATACTGTCTTCAAAAAAGGTATGGTAAGTGTAAATAGTACAGAGAGAATGGTAGAAAAATATATATATATAATATTAAAAATATGTATATTTATTCTGTAGTGAACATATATATGAAAAGAAAGGATAAATGTGGTCATATGGCCAGTCAGTAATTTGTGAACCCAACTACGGATATCAAAGGACAAAGAAAGATAAAGTGAAAATAGGATAACTATAACATAGGGGCCTAAGCTAACAAAAAAAGTGACACCTTCCCCCCAAGAGCCCCCACACATCAAAATTACTGGATAAGAGTAGATTTTACCAAGGCTCATTACCCCTGTAGAGGTACATATCTCTGGTGAGTGCGGGAGAAATTGGGGGGGTGCACCTGTTTTTCTTACCCATCACCCAGCACTTGGACCACCTGGAATATCACCAATTGATCGAGATATTTTTTCCTTCAATTTATAGCACCTTTAACCACTTTACCACTAGAGCATTTTGCTGTCTTACGTCTGGGCCACTTTTTGCGATTCGGCGCTGTGCGACTTTAACTGACAATTTCGCGGTCATGCGACGCCGTACCCAAACTAAATTTACGTCCTTTTTTTCCCACAAACAGAGCTTTCTTTTGGTGGTGTTTGATCACCTGTGCGATTTTTACTTTTTGCGCTATAAACAAAAAAAGAGCGTTCATTTTGAAAAAATAACAATATTTTTAACATTTTTTTATATGAAATTCCCCCGAAAAAAGATGTGAAAAACAATTTTTTTAAAAATTTTTGGCCAATTTGTTTTCTGCTACCCATGTTTGGTAAAAAAAATCACAATAAGCGTATTTTGATTGGTTTGCGCAAAAGTTATTGCATTTACTAACTAAGGGAAAGATTTATGTCATTTTTGGTGTTTTTTTTTAACGCGTAATGGCGACGATCTGTGATTTTTTTTGCGGGACTGCGACATTGCGGCGGACAGATCGGACCCTTGACTGACATTTTTGACACTTTTGGGGGTACCAGTGACATTACTGCAGTAATCAGTGCTATAAATATGCACTGTTACTGTAAAAATGACACTGGCAGGGAAGGGGTTAATTTTATTGGAGAGGGAGGGGTTAATGTATGCCTGGTGCTTACTAACCTGTGGGGGGGAGGTGACTGAGTGAGCCAGGGACAGATCGGATGTTCAGCTATGCTGAACACTCCGATCTGTCACTCCCTGTCACTTAGGAGATCCGCCCGCTCTGTTTACACAGGCGGGCGGATCTCCAAACTGGATTCCCCGACGATCAGGGCAGAGCAGCGGCGATCGCCGCCGCTCCTCCCCTGGCCCGACTCCCGCTGTGAATGAAAACAGCGGGAGCGCGCCACCGGTGGCGCGCGAGCGCCGCCTACAGGGGATGAGTCTAGCGACGTAGGTCTACGTCGCTAGACGATAACGAGCCACTGTGCCGCAGTAGCAGCACAGTGGCTAGTGCTAAAGTGGTTAAGACTGTCTGTCACCCTTTGGGGAATATCACATTTTTTTTTATTCAGCACTAAATGGACTATATACTTTTTTATTGGATTACTATATTGTTTTAATTGTGCGATCACTATTATCATCTTAATCTCTTTCATTGGCACACAGTTTCTTTGTATATTGATTTATCTATTTATTGTATCTATTTTTTAAACACGTCTTTAATCATATTACATTAGATTATAAATTTAAAATTGGGAACACACCACCTATTTTTTCACTGGCATATTAGTATATCAATGTATTTATTGCACACCACACTTTGAGCACTAAGTTGGGGAGATTGCTCCCTAAACCTGTTTTCCACTGTTTTCATTTAAGCCAGCACATTAGCACTTTATTTAGTGACCATTAGACCAATTTTTACACCACTTTTTACACCACCTGTACATAACTAGGCAGCGCCACCTTATCTCACCTTTTCCCACATATATTGATATAGTCCTTGGACTATATTTTGAGGTTGGCTGCAGCCCACTCTCTTGTCCATAAGCGTGGAATTTCTTCTACCCTCTATGGTATGTGAGGTGACTCGCAGGTAGCGGGAGATTTAAAACGAATCCCGATGGCGGCGGGTAGCAGGGCACTGGCAGCACACAGTGAGTAGGGACTATATGCATATTGTAATGTCTTAAGTACCGCATTGTAGAATCCTCAAAGTGACTTATGATGATTAGCATTAGGATTTTCAGTCACACTAGCTGTTGCATTACTCTGTCACAGTGTGCTACATGGCTTTTGGGTGCTAACTTTGTTAATTTATAGCTGTACTGAATGATAGACTATAACACAGTTTAGCAATAATAAAATCGGTACCCAAAAGCTATGTGGCACACTGTGACAGAGCCATGCAGCACCTAGCGTGCTGTTTGAATGGTTATCTCACTTTCTTACAGTACCTTGGAGACATACGAGAGATCTGAGAAAATGTTTTTCAATGGTGTTGCCTTGCTTCGGAAGGGGGGTAGTCTTATATGGCGAGTATATCCCAAAAGCAATGTTTTAACTTGAAAATTAGGGGGGTCGTCTTATACGCCCAGTCGTCTTATACGCCGGAAAATACGGTATATATATATATTTTTTTAATAGGTGTTTATGTTTTTTTTTTGTGAATAATGTAAAGATACACTATATTACCAAAAGTTTTTGGATGCCTGCCTTTACACCCTTATGAATTTTAATGGCATCCCACTAACAATATTGAGTTGGCCCACCCTTTGCAACCACAACAGCTTCAACTCTTCTGGGAAGGCTGTCCACAAAGTTTAGGAGTGTATCTATGGGAATGTTTGACCATTCTTACAGAAGATCATTTTTGAGGTCAGGCACTGATGTTGAAGAGAAGGCCTGACTCGCAGTCTGCACTCTAATTAATCCCAAAGGTGTTGAGGTCAGGACTTTGTGCAGGCCAGTCAGTCAAGTTCCTCCACCCCAAACTCGCTCACCCATGTCTTTATGGACCTTGCTTTGTACACTGATCCAAATCATTTAATCATTTGGTGGAGGGGAGATTATGGTGTGGGGTCGTTTTTCAGGGGTTGGGCTTGGCCTCCTAATTCCAGTGAAGGGAACTCTTAAGGCGTCAGCATACCAAGACATTTTGGATAATTTCATGCTTTCAACTTTGTGGGAATAGTTTGGGGATGGTCCCCTTCCTGTTCCAATAAGACTGTGCACCAGTGCACAAAGCAAGGTCCATAAAGACATGGATGAGTGAGTTTGGGGTGGAGGAACTTGACTGGCCTGCAGAGTCCTGACCTTAACCTGGTAGAACACCTTTAGGATGAATTAGAGCAGAGACTGAGAGGCAGGCCTTCTCTCCAACATAAGTGCCTAACCTCACAAATGCACTTCTGGAAGAATGGTCAAACATTACCCAAGCTGTAAAATGAAAGTCAGATAGGGCTGTTCACATGCTGCAGCCCCAACATTGTGAACTCATTGCAGAGTTTGACAAGCGCTTGTCAAACTCAGCCATTGGGTTCAGTGGGGCTGTGCAGCAACCACGTGCAGTGCATGTAATTGTGGTGCAGTAGTAAGGTAGTAATCAGTAACAGTAAGGCAGTAGTAAGACATTATTGGATTAAATCAGACAGTGAGGAGGTGATATAACGCCTCCTTGCTTCTGTTAAAGATCCTCTGGAAAGCAATCTGAATGCAAATTGTTCTTCAGATGGTACCAAATACCACTGCAAGTGTGAAAGAGAGCTTTGATTGGTAAACTGGGAGGCAAAGGAGACCATTTTTTTGCATTGTGGGATGTGGTGGATATAAATAACTACATATCCAATTTTAAGAATTAGAACTGTCATGAGGTTTTATCAAAACTGACACATAACATACAGTAACTCCAGCTTAGTCCTTTAATTTGTTAAGCCATGCTGTCAGTCTGAATCATCTAGTGTACATGTGTCAAACACAAGGCCCGCAGGCCAAATGCAGCCCGCCAGGTCATTTCATGAGGCCCCCCTACCTCTCCAGGTGCTGCGGCACTCCCCTCTTCTCTGCCCCCAACTTGTCTAAGCAGTAGACTAGGGAGGAGGGCAGATCCTGTGCTTGTCCATGCAGTGGTACATCCCTGTCCACCATCTCAGCAGTTGGCAGCAGAGAGGAGAACATAACTCATCCTACATATCCTGTGCCTCTCTGTGCAGCCACTGAACCCCCTCATCTTCACCTCCCCTGGTCTCAGCATTCAGCAGACTCTGGCAGCTGACTCCATCCTTCCTCTGGCCCTCCTCCAGACCCTGCACTTTCTGCTTCCCAGCTTTGCCCCCAGATTCTTCCTGGCAGCAGCACAAGGAAAGGGGGATGCATTGTGATGTAAGTGAGGGTGCGGACTCTTGAATTCTGATGGTGGTGACATGTGATGTAAGGGGGGTTGCCCTGAACATCTAGTCTTACAGATACAACCAGGTCTTTGAGGGCAATTATAATGCTGATGCAGCCAGTAATGAAATTGAGTTTGACACCCCTGCTCTAGTGGAAGGGTTGATAATAGAAACATATGACTTTAACAAAACCGTAGCCTATACCAAACAATCAGCCTTTCCCCTATTGAAATCAGACCAGTAAAAGATGCATTTTGCTTGGTTGGGAGGGGGGGGGGGGGTTAATGCATTAAAGAAAAAGCACCTGAATGTGGTTGATAGTCTTTTAGGGTGTTATGTTACACATTTTTTGCATTATACATCTTCCATCGCAAGATAAAAAGCAAACATGCTACAGATATGCGCATTTTGACAACTGTTAAAGTCCGAAGCAGGAGTATGAGCTTGTGTGCATAAAAGGGTTGATTTACTAAAGGCACATAGACTGCGCACTTTGCAAGGGCAGTTGCACTGTACAAAGTGCAGGTGTTAATCAAATGGGGTACAGCTCTGCTGACTTTCATCATCCAATCACATGGAAGCAAAAATGCAGTAAATCAAGTATAATGGCTCCCTGTACTGAAGTGTATTTAAACCCTCAAATTGAACTTCTCTTTTGGCCTGCTAAATATATAATTGAAAGAGTTCTGTTGTGTATGGTACATATCCTCTAACTGTCTTAGATCCTGTAGGACTGCCCCAGGATTTAAAAAAAAAATTGGAAGTTCCACAGATCTAGCACATGACCATCTGCTGGCTGCTCAATATAATGACAGGTGGGCAGGATATGACAAGGGAAGGCTGTTGGCCAACAGCGGCTGGTCCAAAAGGAGTGTAGGGGCGCTGCCCCCCTGATCTCTATGTGTCAGCCCCTAATCTCCATGTGGGGCACCAGACGCATAGATTTCTATGAGGTTTTTTTTTTTTTTTTTTTAAGCACATGATTAGAGCTGAAGGCTCTTATTGGCTTTTTTAAACGTTGGGCTTGGGGCACATTGGGGAAGCGACCCGATTGGCCCGGAGGAAAAGCTAGGTAAGCCGCTGAAGCTGCCCACTACCTGGATGGGGTAAGTGCGAGGCAGTGGACGGGCGAGTGGGCAGGGGGTTTTTTTGCCACCCCCAAAAAATGGAGCATCAGCCGCCACTGCTGTAGGCTGTACGCCCACCCCCCCTTCTTTCCCAACTGCTCTCTAGTCCTCTCCACATAACCTGCTTCCTTATTGCACATATCCAGTCTGGTTAGTTGCTTTCCACCTTCCCCTCTTTGATGATGCGTCATTTGTGAGGCTCTGTAGTGTCTGGATTCCCCATTATAAGTGTCTAATTTATTACAAAATGTCATTCATTAACCACTTTGAGACCGGAAGGATTTGTCCCCTTCTTGACCAGGCCCTATTTTGTGATTCGGCACTGCGTTATTTTAACGAACAATTGCACGGTCATGCAACGCTGTACCTAAATAAAATTGATGTCCTTTTTTCCCACAAATAGAGCTTTCTTTTGGTGGTATTTGATCACCTGTGTGATTTTTATGTGCTATAAACAAAAAAAGTGCGACAATTTAAAAAAAAAAAAAACAATATTTTTCACATCCTGTTATATGACATTCTCAAACAAAAAATGTAAAAATCAATATTTTTGAACATTTTAGGCCAATTTGTTTTCTGCTACAAATTTTTGGTATAAAAAAAATCACAATAAGCGTATTTTGATTGGTTTGCGCAAAAGTTATTGCGTCTACTAACCATGGGAAAGATTTATGTCATTGTATTGTTTTTTTTTTTACTAGTAATGGCGGCGATCTGTGATTTTTTGCGGGACTGCGACATTGCGGCAGACAGAACGGACCTCTAACTGACATTTGTGACACTTTTGGGGGTACCAGTGACATTACTACAGTAATCGGTGCTAAAAATATGCACTGTTACTGTAATAATGACACTGGCAGGGAAGGGGTTAACCCTGTGGGTGATCAAGGGGTTAAATGTAAGCCTAGGGGAGTGATTCTAACTGTGGGGAGGACGGGGCTTCTAAAATGACCATAGAGACCTGTGATCCTATCTAGAAGGATCACATGGGCTCTATGATTATTACAGGGAGAAGAATGGTCAGCTGTGTTCACAGCAGCTGACCGTCCTTCTCCACTCAGCGGGTAGCGATCGTGGGTGTCAGATGGCAATCGGAGCCGCCTGACCCATGTGTGGGCTTCCCTGCTGCCTGTCCCAAATAGAGAAAAAGAAAGCTCACAGACGAGGATGTAGGGGAGGAAAGAAAAGAGCTAAGAAACTTAACAAAACTGCGCAAGCTATAAAGATTTACAATCTTTCTTCCCACCTACTGACTATAAAAGATACTGCCCTACTAGCAGAGGTCTATCCTTCTCTCCCACATACCTACCCAACTCATTCCTACTATTCAAAGATTTGAATAAATTAATACGTAATCTCACACTCAAGAGACATTACCAGATTCAATCACACAAAAAAGCAGATTTCCCTCCCCTATCGCAAATTTGCTCCAACCATCCTGATAACTGTTTACAGCTATCTGAGACCCCTCTGTTATCCGATAGTTTCTTCAGTATATATGAAGATACCCTTTCCACCTCAGACTTGGATTCCGATATGGATTTGTTATTATTAACTCAGCACATACCCACGTCTCCATCCATAAAACATACGTCTTTTCAGCCCCCATCAGTTTCCGATCCCTCTCATTCTAAAGGGCCATACCTGGAAGCATTCTATCGAGTAGTCTTCTCAGAGTTCAAAAAATTGTGCCTACCGTCTGCTCCAACCCAACAATACATACAGCATAATCTCAGTACAGGAGAAAAGTCTTCCCTAAAAAAAATTTACCAATAACCCATCTCTGGTCATCAAGCCAGCCGATAAGGGTGGAGGTATAGTCATCCAGGATCGAAGTGATTATCTCCTTGAAGCCTACAGACTTTTGTCTGATACTAACACCTACCTAAAACTCCTCAAGGATCCCCTTCCCACGTTCAAACTAGAAGCCGAAACTCTTATCCATACAGCCATCACAAACAATACCATTAATAAAAAAGAAGCAGCTTTCCTTTTTAAAAAATACTTTAATACCACCTATTTTTATCACTTACCCAAAATTCACAAAAATCCTCACACCCCCCTGGTCGCCCCATCATCGCATCCATGGATAGCATTACCAGTGGCTTTTCCCTATATATTGACTCCTTCCTACAACCATTAGCTCAAGGTCTCCACTCATAAATCAGAGATGCTACACATCTTTTAGAAATCCTGGAACCATATTCATAGGAGGAAGGTTATTATTGGCTATCACTCAACGTAAATTCATTATATACATCCATCCCCCATAATGTAGGTATGGCCGCTATCCAACATTTTTATTACAGGACCCCCTCCTTCATCCCCTACAAGCTTCTTTTATTTTGGACTCCACAAATTTTTGCCTAACCCATAATTATTTTCAGTTTGATGGAGACTTTTATCTCCAAACAAACGGTACTGCGATGGGCGCTAATTTCGCGCCCTCATACTCAAATCTCACTATGGGGTACTGGGAAGATCAGTTTATTTGGAATCATAATCCCTTTGCCAAACACCTGGTCTTCTTCGGCAGATATATAGATGATATCTTGATTATTTGGGATGGCCACGTCACTGATATAGAAGCCTTTGTAACATATTGCAAAAATAATCAGTTAGGCCTCTCCTTTACTTTTGATTTTAATTCAGACACTCTTGATTCCATTTCTTGATCTTGAACTAGGCCATGATGACACAGATATTTTTGCCCGAAACTACACAAAACTCACGGCCGGTAACTCTTACCTTCATTACAAGAGTTGTCACCACCCAGCATGGGTTAACAACATACCTAAGGGACAATTCTGTCACCTTAGACAAAATTGTACAAGAAATGAGGACTATATTGCACAGATCATACATCTTAAACAAAAGTTTCTAGACAAAGGATATCCCCCCACCTTAATAGATCAGGCCCACGAGATGTACCTTACTGGTAAACCTACATCATCTGAAAAATACAACGATAAGCCACCAGCCAGGTTCATTACTCCTTTTCATAACAAAAATAAAAAGATGGAAGGCATCCTAAATAAACATTGGAACATTCTTCTACAAGATCCCCATCTCCAAAATATCTTGGCCCCTGGACCTAAAGTCACGTATCGGAGAGCCCCTATATCAAAGAACAAAATTGCCACCAGCAAATTAGCTGAACATAAAACTGCTCACACCCTAAACCTTATCCCACTCAAGGGAATGTATCCATGCCGAAAAAACAATGCAAAACCTGTGATTTCATTAATTATGGTCAAAAATCTTTTTCCCATAATTGTAAAACCTACCCATGGACAATTTCTACAATTGCTCAACTGATCACGTAGTGTACTGTCTTACTTGTCCCTGTCAGTTACTATATATAGGCCGCACTATCTGCCCCCTCAGGCAACGTTTTGGCAAACATCGCCATTTTATAGAGGAAGGCTCAGACCAGCATAGCGTTCCCAGGCATTTTTTTAGAAGCCCACCAAAAATCCACTGAGGGTCTGCGTGTCTGGTTCATAGAGTCTATAACCCAACATCTTTCTGAAGCTAAACACTTCTCCAGATTATGCCAGTGCGAGACCTTCTGGATCTATACCCTCGACACCCTCAAGCCATATGGCCTTAACGAGGAGATAGAGATTAGTACTATCCTTTAGATGTGGTCCATATTTTTTTTGACCTTTTTGATTGATTTTTTATTGACTTTTTATGACGGTTGCTTATAGTAATATCGCATCATTTACAATTTATGAATTTATGTATTCATGTTCTTCAACAGTGTACATGCCTTAGCACATGCACTCACATGTGTGGGTGTGTTTGCATGATTTACATTATCTATTACGTTTACGTGCATTTCTTCCATCCATGCATATTCATTTTCATGTCATTGAGTTCTCATCCTTATTTTTATTATTATTTATTATTCATTATTATTTTTTATTCTTTAATATTATTATTATTATTATTATTATTATTATTATTTCCATCATTATTATTTTTAGTTTTATATTTATTTTTATTTTCACTTTTATTATTTTTATCATTTATTATTTATTATTCACTATTATTATCTATTATTTTCCATTTTCCCCAACTATACACTATACATATATCTTCTATCCTCATTATGGATTTATAGTGTCTTCTATATATATATATATATATGTTGTGAGGGATTAGCTCGGTGGTAGGCGTGGATGACCCCTTGGGGGGGTGCGTTTACACAGGAAGATAGCCGAGAAGTGGTTGCAAACAACAGTGTAAGGTTTTATTCTTGCAATTTTCTTCACACAAGTGCAAGCTCCAAAAACAGCATAATTCAAAATAAACATAAATAAAATAAATCCTTGCCACTGTGGGCGGCTACCTTCTCACATACAGGAACCTATCTATGGAGTCTGTCTCCAACCTACTGTTGGGCAGACTTTGCTGATCCTACAGCAGACACTCAATAGTCCATGTTTTTTCTTCACACAACAAATGTCCATTGATCATGTCCCTTTTCCTCTTCACATTGAACAGGTCCCTTTGCTTTTCTCTTCCCATAGAACACAGTGCATTTATTTCTTTCCACATAGAAATAGTCCAAGACTAGGGTTGAGCGGACACCTAGATGTCCGTGTTCGACGGGTTCGGCCGAACTTTAAAAAAAAGTCCGGGTCCGTGTCCCGGACTTTTACCGAACTTTTCCCGGACACCGAACCCCATTGAAGTCAATGGGGACCCGAACTTTAAGGCACTAAAATGGCTCTAAAACACCAAAGGAAAGGGCTAGAGTGCTGCAAATGGCAGCAAAACGTAATTAAGAGCATGGCAAGTGCTCTGCAAACAAATGTGGATAGGGAAATAACTTAAAACAACAAAAAAAAACAGAAAAATAAAACAATGTTCTTCTTCATCTCTGAAGGACGAGGCCCATATGGAGTAGGAGGGAGGTTGAGGTGGTGGTGGATGTGGCGGTGACATAGGCGTGCGCACAGGGTGTGCTGGGTGTGCCTGGGCACACCCTAATCACCTAGGGCACATAGCATTGCCAGTGAGGAGATGGGAAAGATCTCCCTGGGACCTGCTCTGCTCTATTTCTCCTTGCCTACAGGTACATGGCCCCGATACATTACTCTCCCTGCTGGCAAACACATGCATGTGTATTTCAACTTTGGGGTGCACACCTTAATGCAATAGGCTGCGCACACCTATGGGCGGTGTAGGTGGAAGCGGCGGTGGAGGAGGACCAGGGCCGGATTAACAGCATCATGGGCTTGGTGCTGAGGATTTTGAAGGGCCTTAGGGCCGTGCCTTGCCATGCACCCAGAGGAGGAAGGGTGCAGCCATGCATGCCTAATTCAACATGGGATGCTGTCTCTGAAGCCCATAAACACATCCATGCATCGCCAACTGTCCCTCCTTGTCCGGCCTTCACGCTGTGTGGGGAGGTTCTGAGGGTGCTGCCTGGGGAAGCGAGCATAGAAGCCAGACTTCTGTGTTTACAAGTGACAGAAGAGCGGTAACAGTGAATATGGCCAACCCGGGGCCTATATAAAAGGTAGGGGCCTGGAGCTGCAGCTCCAATAGACCCTACATTAATCTGGCCCTGAGGAGGAGGACGAGGTAGCCAACACTGCTTCTTTTCACAAATTTTAAATGAGGGTACACCCCAAAAGAGTGAGAAAGAGCAAAAATGGAACAATGGGTGGGTAAGGTCGGTATCCATTGCTATTCTGCATAAGGTACGGAAAAGTCCCGTGGGATCCATGCCTGGTTCATTTTAATGAACGTGAGCTTGTCCACATTGTCTCTGGACAGGCGGCTGCGCTTGTCTGTTATAACGCCCCCAGCCGTGCTAAATACCCGTTCAGATAATACACTGGCTGCAGGGCACGCCAGCACCTCCAAGGCGTAAAGGGCAAGCTCAGGCCATGTGCCCAATTTGGAGACCCAGAAGTTGAAGGGGGCAGACCCGTCATTCACTACATGTAGGCGTGTGCACACATACTGCTCCACCATGTTGGTAAAATGCTGCCTCCTGCTAAGACGTTCCATCTGAGCTGCTGGTGCTGCTGTTTGTTGTGGCGTGCTGACAAAGCTTTTCCACATTTCGGCCATGCTAACCCTGCCTTCTGAGGTGCTGGCGGTGCCCTGGTTGCGTTGGCGACCTCCTCCTCCTCCTCCTCTGCCTTGTGCTTCCACTGTGGCCCCGCTGTCAGATGGGAATGCCAGCAGCATGGCGTCTACCAGCGTGCGCTTGTACTCGCGCATCTTGCGATCGCGCTCCAGTGAGTGAATTAAGGACGGTACGTTGTCCTTGTAACGGGGATCCAGCAGCGTGGCCACCCAGTAATCAGCACAAGTTAGAATGTGGGCAACTCGGCGGTCGTTGTGGAGACACTGCAGCATGTAATCGCTCATGTGTGCCAGGCTGCCCAGAGGCGACGAAAGGCTGTCCTCTGTGGGAGGTGTATGGTCCGTGTCCTCTGTATCCCCCCAGCCACGCACCAGTGATGGCCATGAGCTGGCCTGGGTGCCACCCTGCTGTGAACATGGTTCCATCTCCTCCTCCAGCTCCTCCTCCTCCTCATCCTCCTCATCCTCCAGAACTGTGCCCCTGCTGGACAATTGCGTCCCTGGCGTTTGCGTGTGCAGGAACCCACCCTCGGAGCCCCTTGCGAATGACTGCCCTGAAAGCCTTGGAAATGTTACCTCTTCATCCTCCTCCTCCTCCTCATCCTGTGCCACATCCTCTTCCATCATCGCCCGAATTGTTTTTTCAAGGAGGCATAGAAGTGGGATAGTTAAGCTGAGAACGGCGTCATTGCCACTGGCCATGTTGGTGGAGTACTCAAAACAGCGCAACAAGGCACACAGGTCTCGCATGGAGGCCCAGTTATTGGTGGTGAAGTGGTGCTGTTCCGCAGAGCGACTCACGCGTGCGTGCTGCAGCTGAAACTCCACTATGGCCTGCTGCTGCTCGCACAGTCTTTCCAGCATGTGCAAGGTGGAGTTCCACCTTGTGGGCACGTCACATATGAGGCGGTGAGCGGGAAGGCCGAAGTTACGCTGCAGCGCTGCCAGGCGAGCAGCAGCAGGGTGAGAACGCCGAAAGTGCGCACAAACGGCCCGCACTTTCTGCAGCAGCTCTGACATATCGGGGTAGTTTTTAAGGAACCTCTGCACCACCAAATTCAGCACATGCGCCAGGCAAGGGATGTGCGTCAAACCGGCTAGGCCCAGAGCTGCTATGAGATTTCGCCCGTTATCGCACACCACCAGGCCGGGCTTGAGGCTCGCTGGCAGCAACCACTCATTTGTCTGCTGTTCCATGCTCCTCCACAACTCCTGCGCGGTGTGTGGTTTGTCCCCCAAACAGGCAAGTTGTAAAACTGCCTGCTGTCGTTTACCCCTGGCCGTGCTGAAGTTGGTGGTGAAGGTGTTACGCTGTCCGGATGAGGAGGCGGTAGAGGATGAGGAAGCGGAGTAGGAGGAGTTAGGAACAGGAGGCAAACTGAAGCGCCCTGCAATCCTCGGTGGTGGAAGGACATGCGCCAAATTGCTATCCGCCTCAGGCCCATCCGCCACTGCATTTACCCAGTGTGCCGTTAGGGAGATATAACGCCCCTGACCGTGCTTACTGGTCCACGTATCCGTAGTTAGGTGGACCTTGGCACAGATGGCGTTGCGCAGTGCACACCTGATTTTTTCCCCCACTTGGTTGTGCAGGGAAGGGATGGCTTGCCTGGAAAAGTAGTGGCGGCTGGGCACGACGTACTGTGGGACAGCCACCGACATAAGGTTTTTAAAACTGTGCGTCTCCACCAGACGGAATGACAGCATTTCAAAGGCCAATAATTTTGAAATGCTGGCATTCAGGGCCAGGGATCGCGGGTGGGTAGGGGGGTACTTCCTCTTCCTCTCAAGTGTTTGGGAGATGGAAAGCTGAACGCTTCCACGGGACATTGTGGAGATGGTTGTTGGTGACCCAGGTGGTGGTGTTGCTGACAGATCGTCTGTTTGCGGGGTGGCAGGTGCCGGTATCACTACAGATGTGGCTGGAGCGGCCGAGACTGCAGCAGAAGAGGAAGCAGGATGAGCCAGAGACGTTTCTTGGTTTTGAAGGTGTGTACTCCACTGCAGCTCGTGCTTTGCACTTAGATGCCTGATCATGCAGGTTGTGCTCAGGTTGAGAAGGTTCATGCCTCGCTTCAAGCTCTGATTGCACAGGGTGCAAACCACTCGTGTCCTGTCATCAGCACATTTTCTAAAGAACTTCCACGCTAGAGAACTCCTTTGAGCTGACTTTGGTGCGCTCGTTCCCTTGCTGCGTTGGGCAGTAGCGGGCGTAGTGTCTAGGGCACGGCCGCTCCGCTTCTGCACCCTGCTCCCTCTTCTGCTGTGCTGGTGGCTCTGTGCGACCACCGCCTCTTCCTCCAAACTACTCAGTTCACCTGCATGACGTTCATTCCATGTGGGGTTGAGGACCTCATCGTCCTCCACATCATCTTCCACCCAGTCTTCACCCCTGCCCTCCTTGTCGGTCTCCACAATGCTGAACGCCGCAGCAGTTGGCACCTGCGTTTCGTCATCATCGGAGACGTGCTGCGATGATCCTTGCATGTACTCATCTTGAGGAATAAGTGGTTGGGCATCGCTGCACTCAATCTCTTCCACTTCTGGGGCAGGGCTAGGTGGATGGCCCTGGGAAACCCTGCTGACAGAGTCCTCAAAAAGAATAAGAGACTGCTGTATGGCTTGGGGCTCAGACTGCTGGCCTGATTTGCAAGGGGGTGAGGTGAAAGACGGTTGGACATTGGCTGCAGGTGCCAACTCTGACCTTTCTGCAGTAGACTGGGTGGGAGACAATGTGAAGGAACTGGAGGCACTGTCAGCAGCAAACCAATCTACTATCGCCTCAACTTGTTCTGGCCTCATCACTTCTAGGGGCGTTTGATGCCCTACCAAATACTGATGCAGGTTCTGTCGCCTACTCACACTTGAGGAAGGTGTTTCACTTGTGCGTGTAGCTGGCACAGATCGACCATGTCCTCTCCTTGCAACAGGAGCTCTACCAGCAGCACCACGACCCAGGCCACGGCCCTTATTTGACGGTCTCCTCATATTTCTGTAATTTAAGATCTTGCCCTAGAAAGGTTTTTATTGAATAGCGGAATAGAAAATATGATCCAAAAAAAGTGTATGTATATCACACGTACACAACCACACTAGGCCCCAATTACTATTGTTTGTACCCCTAAAAGGCTAGATGAGGAGTAGGGGGAGTATGGAACAGGCAGCACCCTCAAACCTTCAGAAGTATGAGATGAACCCCAACAACTTGGAAAGGTGGATCTCTCTCACACGTACCGACACAGACTATCCCGCAATTCAATTGATCCTCAAAGGTTTTTATTGAATAGCGGAATAGGAAATATGATCAAAAAAAGTGTATGTATCTCACACGTACAGAAACACACTAGGCCCCAATTACTATTGTTTGTACACCTAAAAGGATGGATGAGGAGGAGGAGGAGTATGGAACAGGCAGCACCCTCAAAGCTTCAGAAGTATGAGATGAACCCCAAAAACTTGGAAAGGTGGATCTCACACGTACCGACACAGACTATTCCGCAATTTAATTGATCCCCAAAGGTTTTTATTGAATAGCGGAATAGGAAATATGATCAAAAAATGTGTATGTATCTCACACGTACAGAAGCACACTAGGCCCCAATTACTATTGTTTGTACACCTAAAAGGATGGATGAGGAGGAGGAGGAGTATGGAACAGGCAGCACCCTCAAAGCTTCAGAAGTATGAGATGAACCCCAAAAACTTGGAAAGGTGGATCTCACACGTACCGACACAGACTATCCCGCAATTTAATTGATCCCCAAAGGTTTTTATTGAATAGCGGAATAGGAAATATGATCAAAAAATGTGTATGTATCTCACACGTACAGAAGCACACTAGGCCCCAATTACTATTGTTTGTACACCTAAAAGGATGGATGAGGAGGAGGAGGAGTATGGAACAGGCAGCACCCTCAAAGCTTCAGAAGTATGAGATGAACCCCAAAAACTTGGAAAGGTGGATCTCACACGTACCGACACAGACTATCCCGCAATTTAATTGATCCCCAAAGGTTTTTATTGAATAGCGGAATAGGAAATATGATCAAAAAATGTGTATGTATCTCACACGTACAGAAGCACACTAGGCCCCAATTACTATTGTTTGTACACCTAAAAGGATGGATGAGGAGGAGGAGGAGTATGGAACAGGCAGCACCCTCAAAGCTTCAGAAGTATGAGATGAACCCCAAAAACTTGGAAAGGTGGATCTCACACGTACCGACACAGACTATCCCGCAATTTAATTGATCCCCAAAGGTTTTTATTGAATAGCGGAATAGGAAATATGATCAAAAAAAGTGTATGTATCTCGCACGTACAGAAACACACTAGGCCCCAATTACTATTGTTTGTACACCTAAAAGGATGGATGAGGAGGAGGAGGAGTATGGAACAGGCAGCACCCTCAAAGCTTCAGAAGTATGAGATGAACCCCAAAAACTTGGAAAAGTGGATCTCACACGTACCGACACAGACTATTCCGCAATTTAATTGATCCCCAAAGGTTTTTATTGAATAGCGGAATAGGAAATATGATCAAAAAATGTGTATGTATCTCACACGTACAGAAGCACACTAGGCCCCAATTACTATTGTTTGTACACCTAAAAGGATGGATGAGGAGGAGGAGGAGTATGGAACAGGCAGCACCCTCAAAGCTTCAGAAGTATGAGATGAACCCCAAAAACTTGGAAAGGTGGATCTCACACGTACCGACACAGACTATTCCGCAATTTAATTGATCCCCAAAGGTTTTTATTGAATAGCGGAATAGGAAATATGATCAAAAAATGTGTATGTATCTCACACGTACAGAAGCACACTAGGCCCCAATTACTATTGTTTGTACACCTAAAAGGATGGATGAGGAGGAGGAGGAGTATGGAACAGGCAGCACCCTCAAAGCTTCAGAAGTATGAGATGAACCCCAAAAACTTGGAAAGGTGGATCTCACACGTACCGACACAGACTATCCCGCAATTTAATTGATCCCCAAAGGTTTTTATTGAATAGCGGAATAGGAAATATGATCAAAAAAAGTGTATGTATCTCGCACGTACACAACCACACTAGGCCCCAATTACTATTGTTTGTACCCCTAAAAGGCTAGATGAGGAGTAGGGGGGGTATGGAACAGGCAGCACCCTCAAACCTTCAGAAGTATGAGATGAACCCCAACAACTTGGAAAGGTGGATCTCTCTCACACGTACCGACACAGACTATCCCGCAATTCAATTGATCCTCAAAGGTTTTTATTGAATAGCGGAATAGGAAATATGATCAAAAAAAGTGTATGTATCTCGCACGTACACAACCACACTAGGCCCCAATTACTATTGTTTGTACCCCTAAAAGGCTAGATGAGGAGTAGGGGGGGTATGGAACAGGCAGCACCCTCAAACCTTCAGAAGTATGAGATGAACCCCAACAACTTGGAAAGGTGGATCTCTCTCACACGTACCGACACAGACTATCCCGCAATTCAATTGATCCTCAAAGGTTTTTATTGAATAGCGGAATAGGAAATATGATCAAAAAAAGTGTATGTATCTCGCACGTACACAACCACACTAGGCCCCAATTACTATTGTTTGTACCCCTAAAAGGCTAGATGAGGAGTAGGGGGAGTATGGAACAGGCAGCACCCTCAAACCTTCAGAAGTATGAGATGAACCCCAACAACTTGGAAAGGTGGATCTCTCTCACACGTACCAACACAGACTATCCCCCAATTTAACTGATCCCCAAAGGTTTTTGATTAAATAGCGGAATAGAAAATATGATCCCAAAAAAGTGTATGTATATCACACGTACACAACCACACTAGGCCCCAATTACTATTGTTTGTACCCCTAAAAGGCTAGGAGTAGGGGGGAGTATGGAACAGGCAGCACCCTCAAACCTTCAGAAGTATGAGATGAACCCCAACAACTTGGAAAGGTGGATCTCTCTCACACGTACCAACACAGACTATCCCCCAATTTAACTGATCCCCAGAGGTTTTTGATTAAATAGCGGAATAGAAAATATGATCCCAAAAAAGTGTATGTATATCACACGTACACAACCACACTAGGCCCCAATTACTATTGTTTGTACCCCTAAAAGGCTAGGAGTAGGGGGAGTATGGAACAGGCAGCACCCTCAAACCTTCAGAAGTATGAGATGAACCCCAACAACTTGGAAAGGTGGATCTCTCTCACACGTACCAACACAGACTATCCCCCAATTTAACTGATCCCCAGAGGTTTTTGATTAAATAGCGGAATAGAAAATATGATCCCAAAAAAGTGTATGTATATCACACGTACACAACCACACTAGGCCCCAATTACTATTGTTTGTACCCCTAAAAGGCTAGGAGTAGGGGGAGTATGGAACAGGCAGCACCCTCAAACCTTCAGAAGTATGAGATGAACCCCAACAACTTGGAAAGGTGGATCTCTCTCACACGTACCAACACAGACTATCCCCCAATTTAACTGATCCCCAGAGGTTTTTGATTAAATAGCGGAATAGAAAATATGATCCCAAAAAAGTGTATGTATATCACACGTACACAACCACACTAGGCCCCAATTACTATTGTTTGTACCCCTAAAAGGCTAGGAGTAGGGGGAGTATGGAACAGGCAGCACCCTCAAACCTTCAGAAGTATGAGATGAACCCCAACAACTTGGAAAGGTGGATCTCTCTCACACGTACCAACACAGACTATCCCGCAATTCAATTGATCCTCAAAGGTTTTTATTGAATAGCGGAATAGGAAATATGATCAAAAAAAGTGTATGTATCTCGCACGTACACAACCACACTAGGCCCCAATTACTATTGTTTGTACCCCTAAAAGGCTAGATGAGGAGTAGGGGGAGTATGGAACAGGCAGCACCCTCAAACCTTCAGAAGTATGAGATGAACCCCAACAACTTGGAAAGGTGGATCTCTCTCACACGTACCAACACAGACTATCCCCCAATTTAACTGATCCCCAAAGGTTTTTGATTAAATAGCGGAATAGAAAATATGATCCCAAAAAAGTGTATGTATATCACACGTACACAACCACACTAGGCCCCAATTACTATTGTTTGTACCCCTAAAAGGCTAGGAGTAGGGGGGAGTATGGAACAGGCAGCACCCTCAAACCTTCAGAAGTATGAGATGAACCCCAACAACTTGGAAAGGTGGATCTCTCTCACACGTACCAACACAGACTATCCCCCAATTTAACTGATCCCCAGAGGTTTTTGATTAAATAGCGGAATAGAAAATATGATCCCAAAAAAGTGTATGTATATCACACGTACACAACCACACTAGGCCCCAATTACTATTGTTTGTACCCCTAAAAGGCTAGGAGTAGGGGGAGTATGGAACAGGCAGCACCCTCAAACCTTCAGAAGTATGAGATGAACCCCAACAACTTGGAAAGGTGGATCTCTCTCACACGTACCAACACAGACTATCCCCCAATTTAACTGATCCCCAGAGGTTTTTGATTAAATAGCGGAATAGAAAATATGATCCCAAAAAAGTGTATGTATATCACACGTACACAACCACACTAGGCCCCAATTACTATTGTTTGTACCCCTAAAAGGCTAGGAGTAGGGGGAGTATGGAACAGGCAGCACCCTCAAACCTTCAGAAGCATGAGATGAACCCCAACAACTTGGAAAGGTGGATCTCTCTCACACGTACCAACACAGACTATCCCCCAATTTAACTGATCCCCAGAGGTTTTTGATTAAATAGCGGAATAGAAAATATGATCCCAAAAAAGTGTATGTATATCACACGTACACAACCACACTAGGCCCCAATTACTATTGTTTGTACCCCTAAAAGGCTAGGAGTAGGGGGAGTATGGAACAGGCAGCACCCTCAAACCTTCAGAAGTATGAGATGAACCCCAACAACTTGGAAAGGTGGATCTCTCTCACACGTACCAACACAGACTATCCCCCAATTTAACTGATCCCCAGAGGTTTTTGATTAAATAGCGGAATAGAAAATATGATCCCAAAAAAGTGTATGTATATCACACGTACACAACCACACTAGGCCCCAATTACTATTGTTTGTACCCCTAAAAGGCTAGGAGTAGGGGGAGTATGGAACAGGCAGCACCCTCAAACCTTCAGAAGTATGAGATGAACCCCAACAACTTGGAAAGGTGGATCTCTCTCACACGTACCAACACAGACTATCCCCCAATTTAACTGATACCCAGAGGTTTTTGATTAAATAGCGGAATAGAAAATATGATCCCAAAAAAGTGTATGTATATCACACGTACACAACCACACTAGGCCCCAATTACTATTGTTTGTACCCCTAAAAGGCTAGGAGTAGGGGGGAGTATGGAACAGGCAGCACCCTCAAACCTTCAGAAGTATGAGATGAACCCCAACAACTTGGAAAGGTGGATCTCTCTCACACGTACCAACACAGACTATACCCCAATTTAACTGATCCCCAGAGGTTTTTGATTAAATAGCGGAATAGAAAATATGATCCCAAAAAAGTGTATGTATATCACACGTACACAACCACACTAGGCCCCAATTACTATTGTTTGTACCCCTAAAAGGCTAGGAGTAGGGGGGAGTATGGAACAGGCAGCACCCTCAAACCTTCAGAAGTATGAGATGAACCCCAACAACTTGGAAAGGTGGATCTCTCTCACACGTACCAACACAGACTATCCCCCAATTTAACTGATCCCCAGAGGTTTTTGATTAAATAGCGGAATAGAAAATATGATCCCAAAAAAGTGTATGTATATCACACGTACACAACCACACTAGGCCCCAATTACTATTGTTTGTACCCCTAAAAGGCTAGGAGTAGGGGGAGTATGGAACAGGCAGCACCCTCAAACCTTCAGAAGTATGAGATGAACCCCAACAACTTGGAAAGGTGGATCTCTCTCACACGTACCAACACAGACTATCCCCCAATTTAACTGATCCCCAGAGGTTTTTGATTAAATAGCGGAATAGAAAATATGATCCCAAAAAAGTGTATGTATATCACACGTACACAACCACACTAGGCCCCAATTACTATTGTTTGTACCCCTAAAAGGCTAGGAGTAGGGGGAGTATGGAACAGGCAGCACCCTCAAACCTTCAGAAGTATGAGATGAACCCCAACAACTTGGAAAGGTGGATCTCTCTCACACGTACCAACACAGACTATCCCCCAATTTAACTGATCCCCAAAGGTTTTTGATTAAATAGCGGAATAGAAAATATGATCCCAAAAAAGTGTATGTATATCACACGTACACAACCACACTAGGCCCCAATTACTATTGTTTGTACCCCTAAAAGGCTAGGAGTAGGGGGAGTATGGAACAGGCAGCACCCTCAAACCTTCAGAAGTATGAGATGAACCCCAACAACTTGGAAAGGTGGATCTCTCTCACACGTACCAACACAGACTATCCCCCAATTTAACTGATCCCCAGAGGTTTTTGATTAAATAGCGGAATAGAAAATATGATCCCAAAAAAGTGTATGTATATCACACGTACACAACCACACTAGGCCCCAATTACTATTGTTTGTACCCCTAAAAGGCTAGGAGTAGGGGGAGTATGGAACAGGCAGCACCCTCAAACCTTCAGAAGTATGAGATGAACCCCAACAACTTGGAAAGGTGGATCTCTCTCACACGTACCAACACAGACTATCCCCCAATTTAACTGATCCCCAGAGGTTTTTGATTAAATAGCGGAATAGAAAATATGATCCCAAAAAAGTGTATGTATATCACACGTACACAACCACACTAGGCCCCAATTACTATTGTTTGTACCCCTAAAAGGCTAGGAGTAGGGGGAGTATGGAACAGGCAGCACCCTCAAACCTTCAGAAGTATGAGATGAACCCCAACAACTTGGAAAGGTGGATCTCTCTCACACGTACCAACACAGACTATCCCCCAATTTAACTGATCCCCAGAGGTTTTTGATTAAATAGCGGAATAGAAAATATGATCCCAAAAAAGTGTATGTATATCACACGTACACAACCACACTAGGCCCCAATTACTATTGTTTGTACCCCTAAAAGGCTAGGAGTAGGGGGGAGTATGGAACAGGCAGCACCCTCAAACCTTCAGAAGTATGAGATGAACCCCAACAACTTGGAAAGGTGGATCTCTCTCACACGTACCAACACAGACTATCCCCCAATTTAACTGATCCCCAAAGGTTTTTGATTAAATAGCGGAATAGAAAATATGATCCCAAAAAAGTGTATGTATATCACACGTACACAACCACACTAGGCCCCAATTACTATTGTTTGTACCCCTAAAAGGCTAGATGAGGAGTAGGGGGAGTATGGAACAGGCAGCACCCTCAAACCTTCAGTATGAGATTGTGTTCACTGTACCCCACAAAGATTGAGTTCACTGCACCCCACAATGATTGTGTTCACTGCACCCCACAAAGATTGTGTTCACTGCACCTCACAAAGATTGTGTTCACTGTACCCCCCAAAGATTGTGTTCACTGCACCCCACAAAGATTCTGTTCACTGTACCCCACAAAGATTGTGTTCACTGCACCCCAAAAAGATTGTGTTCACTGCACCCCAAAAAGGATGTTGTTCACTGCACCCCAAAAAGGATTTTGTTCACTGCACCCCAAAAAGGATGTTGTTCACTCCACCCCAAAAAGATTGTGTTCACTGCACCCCACAAAGATTGTGTTCACTGCACCCCAAAAAGATTGTGTTCACTGCACCCCAAAAAGGATGTTGTTCACTGCACCCCAAAAAGGATTTTGTTCACTGCACCCCAAAAAGGATGTTGTTCACTCCACCCCAAAAAGATTGTGTTCACTGCACCCCAAAAAGATTGTGTTCACTGCACCCCACAAAGGATTTTGTTCACTGCACCCCAAAAAGATTGTGTTCACTGCACCCCAAAAAGGATGTTGTTCACTGCACCCCAAAAAGGATTTTGTTCACTGCACCCCAAAAAGATTGTGTTCACTGCACCCCACAAAGGATTTTGTTCACTGCACCCCACAAAGATTGTGTTCACTGCACACCAAAAAGGATTGTGTTCACTGCACCCCAAAAAGATTTTGTTCACTGCACCCCAAAAAGATTGTGTTCACTGCAGCCCAAAAAGATTGTGTTCACTGCAGCCCAAAAAGATTGTGTTCACTGCAGCCCAAAAAGATTGTGTTCACTGCAGCCCAAAAAGATTGTGTTCACTGCAGCCCAAAAAGATTGTGTTCACTGCAGCTCACACACAGAAAAATGGATGTGGATCACTGACACCTGCCTATCTCCAATCCCACACCACACAGCAATATCGATTGTAGTTTGTAGAACACAGTTTCCCTAAAATTCAGCAGACTCTGTCCCTAACAGGATTGAGAAGAGATCGTAGATCAGGATTGAGTGCAGATTCACCCCACCCCCCACACAGCAATATCGATTGTAGTTTGTAGAACACAGTTTCCCTAAAATTCAGCAGACTCTGTCCCTAACAGGATTGAGAAGAGATCGTAGATCAGGATTGAGTGCAGATTCACCCCACCCCCCACACAGCAATATCGATTGTAGTTTGTAGAAGACACTGACCCTATATAATTCAGCAGACTCTATCCCTAAAATGCCTACAACTCGCCCTGCCTAAACACTCCGACCTGTCCCTCAATTCTATCCGGACACAAATGGTTTTTTCCTGCCTATCTTTCCCTAATCAGCAGCCAGCACGTTGATGTGTGCTCTGTCCCTGAATCTAAGCAGCATAATGACGCCGCTGCGGCTGCCTCGAACTTATAAAGACTTGGTCACATGCTTCAGACGGCCAATCACAGCTACTGAGACATTTGCAGGCATGGCTGGGATGGCTTAAGGCACACCAGTTAAACGATTGTTGATTGGCTGTTGAAAGCCCGCCATGAAAAGAGCGCCAAAGCATGCAAAATCCGGAAATAAAACGACCGAACACGGATTTTTACCCGAACATACAGTAAAGTGTCCGTGTCCGTGTTCGGGTACAAAAAATCCAATTATTCGGTACGAACACGAATAATACAGTCCGTGTTCGCTCAACACTATCCAAGACCTCACCTTGAGTAGTCTTCAGTCTTAATTAATTTCCCCTTCACACAGGAAATGGCCATTGGTTTCTTTTCACTTAGAAACGATCCAAGACCTCACCTTGAGAAGTCTTCTCACTTGTTACCCTCCTCAGCTTCACATCGCTTCAGGAGGTCTTCCCCATGCTCACACAGCTGACTGTCCTCCTCTCCCCACACGGTGTCAGGAGGCAGCAATTCTTAGACTTCCTCTGGACAAATTATAGAGGCCTTCATTTCCTCATTCTGAACAGCTGAAGTCTGTTCAACGTCCTCCTGGCTAGCTCTGCAGCCGACACCCTATAGTAATTGGTGAATTTTCTAAACCAGGTGGAAATGTATCTCCTGTCTGTGACTACATCCACAGATTTACCTGACTTCCTGTCACAATATATATATATATATATATATATATATATTTTTTTTTTTATGCTATCATGTTGTTAGATTTGAGATCATCCTTTTATATGTTCTATCCTAGTTCAGTATTATGATCACAAAATTACCACTATTGATTTAGCATAGCCACCCCCCTTGTTGTCTCTCTTCCCTACATATACCAGGCTCTTTTTTTTTTCCTCTGTTATTCGATCCCACACTTGAAAAAAGAGCGTGCATGCCCATTGCGAGCTTGGCGCATGCTCTGAAACACGTTGTATCAGCATTCTATGATCCTTTATTAGCTGATTAGTACTTCATTAGACCCCCTGTAAGTTTATTTTCTCAGAGTGCTTGTTTTCTCCTCTCACCTGCTGCTGAGTGGGGGTGGGAGTGCGCCGCTGGCGGGGCGCGCTCGCCCCTAGCTTCCCGCACACGACTGACATAGGTCTACGTCAGTTTGCGCAGGAGAGCCACCCTGCCGCAGTAAAAAGGCGGCGGGTGGTCGGGAAGCGGTTAAAATGACAAACACTATTTAAAAAACATATTAACCATACATAAACCTTTTCCAAGGCTAATGGGTTTGATGTCCAAATTAGGTTTATACAAAATTCTGTTCAATGTGGATTATGGAAAATCAACTAATACAGAGTGCTCCTCCACACACTCAACGCGTTTCTTGGATAAAGATCCACTTCACCAGGAGTTCATTGGTGGAGCATATGTATATTCACTAAATACAAGATACACTTAAAATATTATTTTAACAGAACTCCCATAAACTAGTTGTGTATAAACCTAACTTGAACAACAAACCCATTAGCCTTGGGAAAGGTGTATGTATGGTTAATACGCCTTTAAATAGTGTTTGTCATTTTAATGAATGAAATTTTGTAATAAACTTTGTATTTTAAGTACAAATCTAGCTGTGCATTTATAATCCTGCCATAGCTGGGGGTTTATACCCTCTGTAGTTTTTTGATTTATTGTATTGGGATGTGGCACCAAAAGGGCTATGCAGTATCTAGTGCTAATACAGTAAGTGTCCAATTTCTGCTTAAAGGATGAAACTCTTTTAAAAATAGCCAATAAAGAAAAAATAATTTAGTGTATACAATGATCCCCTGCAACAAAAATGTCATTTTTGGTGAGATACTCCCAATAGGAACACGTCTAAAGGGATGCAGGCCCAGCAGCTTTCCTCATTAGTGTCCTGCAGGTGCACAGCTGATTGATAATTATGAAACCACTCCAAATACACTCACTTTCCACATGGATGCGGGGAAATATATAGGGATTTCTACAGAATGACAAAAGGCAGGAATCTGCAACAACATTTGTTAAAATCCTTCTGCCAATTTTAGGACAGGGAGTATGTGATTGGCAAGATCATCAGGTGAAAATAAAGAAAAAAGGTCTGACCATTAATGCAGCCGCTGCTTCTATAGGCTAGTAAGCTGCAATATATTACATTTTTGCTTATGGGTTCACATATGATTTAATGCAAGCAGCCATGTCTTCAAGAAGAAATTAACTGTTTAAAAGGTAACTCCACGTTCATGTGGAAAAAATATCAAATAAAGAAAAAAACAATATAGCGTATACAAATGCGACACAAATCATATTGTAATTGAATGTTATTTAAAATTACATTTCCCTTTCAATCTGCAGCACTGTAATTTTCTGAAAATGCAATACAATATGGCTACCTGGAGCTGTTCTGTACACAGAATGTGTACTGACCACACCCCAAAAACATAATTTCCTGCTTGTTTGATTGGATCACCGATTTTCCCAGAAGTCTGCACTAAGATACAAGTCAGATTTCTGGCATCTCCTGCAAAAAAAAATGTAGTTTTTTTGTGAGATACTCCCAATAAGAACACATCTAAAGGGATGCAGGCCCCAACATATTTCCTCATTAGTGCCCTGCAGGTGCACAGCTGATTGATAATTATGAAACCACTCCCATTTGACTCACTTTCCCACATGGATGCAGAGAAACACATGGATTTCTTCAGAATAACAAAAGGTTGGAATCTGCAACAAAGTTTGTTATAGTCCTTGCAATGTACAAATGTACAGAGATCACCCAGAGGGGAATGTTTTTTTTTTTTTTTTCCTCAACAAAAGTAACTACTTTAACCTTACTCTGTTAATCCTGCCAAAAATCTAGTGAGCTGATAACTTTCTGTGATCTCAGTCTGTGATGACTATTATCAATTACACCACATTCAGGTGAACTACAAAACACCTCCCTCCAATGTTTTAGAGCTGGAGTATTGCGTAGCCCTGTCCTAGGGTGACACCACCATGGATAGATACAGTGCTGTGAGTATTGCCAATTTTAGGACAGGGAGTATGTGATTGGCAAGATCATCAGGTGAAAATAAATAAAAAAAAGTCTGACCATTAATGAAGCCACCACGTCTAAAGACTAGTAAGCTGCAATATATTATATTTTTGTTCATGGGTTTTCATATGATTTAATGCAAGCAGCCAGGAACCCTCTGTCAGGGTTGAGTTGTGGCACCAACCAGCAAGCATAGCTCTGTACCTCTTTTTCCCTCTGAAGTGTGCTACAGTGCTTGGTCTGTGCATTGAATGCATTACTATTTGGATTCTCTATAGAAGCAAATAATGACTAAAGTGCACACATTAATGGATGTCAGTATTGTAGACATTAGTGCAAACCAATCTCATACTCCTAAAGGGCCAGTCCTCTGGAAAAACTGCCCATTATAAAACAATAGCCCATTTTCTAATTGACTCATTGGAGTTCCTCTCTAAAGGTTATATTGCTCTGATGAAAAAATAAATAAAAATAAATCGAATATGTGATAAAAGAAGAGATTAGTGAAGCATGTAATATTCCTTACAGGCAGACTTTCCTATCATGTACTATCAAAGCCCGCAAGGCATTGAAAGTTACAAATGCATTAGCAGGCATTTAAAGAACATCTCTTGAATTTTTCCAGCACACAATAAAGTATTTCAAGTCATGTAAATGAATGGTAATTTTTTTTTTTTTACTTTAAAAGAGGGCTCTGTCAATACAGTACAGTGTCCTGGACCCAATTCTGCAAACATGGAGAAGCTTTCGATTTGCTCAATTTGTCTCCTTCTCTTAGATGGGCATGATTGCAACAAGGAAAATTAATCCATTTAAAAATCTGAAAGCTTAAATATAAGAATTTCCAATACCCCCCCTTTCCCCCCCTCCCCCTAACTCTCTCTCCCTTTTTTTTTTAAGAATATCAATAAGTTCCAATTGAAGAGTGGATTCTTTTGCAATTCAGGCATGTGCCGGCGATAACAGGCGAGTTGGCATGAAGAGAGGCAGAGATGGATTAATTATGCAGAGAACATGGAAATTCTGCTTATCATCGGCAAGCAAAGGAGCCCAGCTCACATAATCAGCAAACGAAGGGAGAAAAAAAAATAACAATGCAATGGCACCTTCCAGCCCATCATCACATTTTTTTACCCCCCTTGTAATTAAAAAATAACATACAATTATAGCCCTATCTGCCGTGCAAGGCAAGGAGTGGGTGTCCACAATATAATTGCAGCGGGATAATAAAGCAAAAAAAAGAAAAAAACAAGGACTGTCCGTTTCTGCATTGCTACATATCCCTGTCTATAATTTTTCCTTCTCTGCCTCTTATTTTGTCTACTCCAGCCTCAACACTTTTTATTGGCCAAGGCAATCATAAGATTAATATCTCAAGTGACGTTCTGCATTAGGATCCACAAAAACAACATTTCTGATTTATCGCTTACAAGGTTGGCACAGTAGATATATTTGGCTTTTCATAGGCAGATCTACTGTTGTCAAGAGGAATCAGTGTTCTGTCCTGAATATGGTTTTAGCAATTGCTATAAAATATCATTTAACTAATTATTTAATCATCAATCCTAAAACTTTAGAACTCATCTTTAGCATATGTTAAAATAAACTATATGGTTTGGTTTCAATTTTATATATAAAAAAAAAAAACATCCACTCAATTTTTAGATGCGTGCAATGAATACAACAATTAATTAGCAAAGTGATTTATAAAAAAAAAATAATAAAAAATAACTTTTCATTGATGTCTTTGTTGTTGAATGTGAGTTTAATCCATGCAGCTTGGTTACTTGTTAAGAAAAAAATGTCATAATGAATGCCTTTTAAATTACAGATGATCAAACATTGCATTTGACCTAATTTACAAATGTGCTCTTTTTAAAAAAAAAAGGGGAAAAATTCAGTTAACGAGAGGAAAAAAAAAAAAAAAGTTAGAGTGTTCAAATCACTTTCTGCTCCAGTTGTTTAGACAAAAGTTGTGCGCGCTTATCATTTTTTCCCAAATTGGTAATTGCTACATTTTCAAATGTGTGCTGTGACAATTTATATGTAAAATATGCTGGAGTGTTTTAAACTGATGCTTCTTATTTTTTTTTTTTTTTGTTATTTTTATCCTCGCCCTTTCTAGACAATTCTCAGAAACCTTCCTGCTTTATGTAATTATATGTAAAATGTTATTTAACACTGATTCAGCTATTAGCATTTGTATTGCTTAGAAGTATGTATATTATTACATTATCACATAAGGGGAAAAAGGAAGGGAAAATCAGAATATATTTCATATGAAGACAAAATAGATGGAATATTTATAAAAAGTCCTAAACTCAGTACATTTTATATATCTCTTAATTATTTCTCAGAAAACATCATAAATGCTACAGTAAAATAAGGGGATTGGACTTGATGTTTTTAAGACTTTTACGTTCCTAAGTTTTCCTGAAATGTGTCTTTGTCAGGGTCTGTATTGCTCCTGCATCAGCCAATTGGATTCAAACCTGCACTTAGAAATTAAAGTTGAAGAATGAAAGTTTCCATCTTATTGGTTCTTGTGAATGCAGATAATTATTTATTTTGATAAAGGAATAAGTACAATTATTTAATGATTCCAGAAATTAGATTGGCATGTGATATTATTATACATTGCTCTCCTTTTAAAACAGGTAAGGCAACATGACGTATTCAAGTATTTCTAGGCAATGTTTATACACAGGGGAGTTTTTGTTAGAAATGTATCTGCTAGCAAAATAATGATATAAAACTAATTACAATCCTTGAATCAAAAAAAATCCAACTATCTGTGGGCTATTACTCAAACAATGAAGACCTCATGCTTTTCTGTTTTTGGTAAGTTAACCAATAAGTGTCCATCCAATAAGTGAACAGATTAGGGTACCAATGACCAAAACATCCTACAGAAGCAGATATGATCACACAATGAATGTTAGTTCTTTGACAGCGTGGAATAATTTTTCCATGTATTGGGCAAAACCAATACTATGAGTGCCCTAAAAACTGGTGCCACTGCTGTGGGGGATCCTGATGTATAGCCTCTCCCTTTTCCTGCTAGGCGCTGCCCCATTCTCGTGGTGCAGAGAGCAGCAGATCCCCTTCACATTTATAGACAAAGTTGTATGAATTTTATTTCCTTCCCCGAGTAGAAAGACATATGGTTTTGTCTGTGGCTCCTTTGTGACACCAACAGCATTTTGGGGCTACACAGCACCTCTTTATCCAGGTGAAAAATTATAAAAGGATCATGCGAAGGCCTGAAATGCCGTTGGAGGTATGTGGTGCCAATATAGCTTCAAATACCTCCTACCAGAACCATGGATTATTTTTCTTCCTGCAGAGAGAGTTCAGTTTTGGACAAGCAGAGGAGAATAATCATGACTTGGGCTTAACAAAATTGTACCCACAGTACTATTTACCCACAGTATTTCATTACTGTGCCAAAATTATGAGTATAACAGACAAATACAAACCTCTTGGGGGGGGGGGTGCTCTCATGGTGTCTGAGGAAGAGCTCTACTGGGGACAGCAAGGTTCAATAAACAGCAAGCAAGTTTGAATAAGGGATAAATAGGAGTGGCCAAAGGACTCACATCACACTGATGCTTTGCAGATGTACTTTCTGGAGGTCATCAGTCTAATAAACATTGTCCCAACTATCTCTGCTGCTGGACTCAAAGTTGCCAGTCTGGGAAAGGAGTCAGGAGGGTGGCCCACAGACCCTATATTCCTCTCTCTTGGTGTCTCTGGTGATCACCAAATGGCAGAGCAGGGTGTGGGGGAGCCCTTCTGATGAGTCTACTTATCCTCCTCCTCCTGCCCTTCACATACAACTAACTGGTAGCTCTTCTCCATCTGTCCCCCTGGCCTCTGCTTTGTAACATCTCCTTTTTTTATTGCACATGCAGTGTCACTGCTGTCATGACACATTGTCCTTCTAGGGCCTATGTGATTGTCCAAAGCATGGATTTTTTTTCCATGTTTCCATGTGACACACCCCTGTCTTTTAAAAAGTGTTCATCTTTGTACATTTAATGTTTGTAGGCAGAGTTAATCTCCCTGGATTGTATGTGATGACGTGGAGGTTCTGCCCACAGACTTGAGCTTCAGGCAGAGGAGGGGATCATTGGAGCCAGTGGTTGAGCCTTCACTGTACCCCCAAGAAATAGTATATAACCCTTAAAGTGCAGGGGGGCACTGCAATGGTAAATTTTGGATATTCATTGAGCTTTAAGGAATAAGATCAGTCCTATTTTAATGAATGGCCCATTTGTGAACATGTTAGTACTGAGTCTGATGGCTTATGTCCTAAAATAGGTTATAGTTAATCCCTCTGAAAAATCTATAAATACATGCCAGCCTTTATTTTAAACTGAATTTGTCCCTCATTCATAAGGGAAATTCTAGGATAACCATGTTCAAACAGACACAAACAATCCAACTTCATAACTAATGCAGGTCATAGACATGACAGTCAGGGCAAATTTGAGAACATTCCACAAGGACGGGAGTGGAAAAATATTGATAGGAATTAACGTTATACAGAAATTTACACTTATGATATTGGTGTTTTACCCGTTTCAAATGACTGTACAATGGAAACCCAGGATTAAATTGGGAGAATATGTCTTACAACTGCAGCATGATGGTTTTGATCAATTTTCATTGCAATTTAGATACTTGGTTTGCTCATAACTGAGGAATGTTTGAAACCATTGGTGGTAGATTGCTGTGGACAAGGGGTGGGGAACCTTTTTTCTGCCAAGGGTTGGCTGGTACTGCTGGTGGTTACTGCTGGCTGGTACTGCTGGTAGGAAATGCTGGCTGGTACTGCTTGCTGGTACTGCTGGCTGGTACTGCTGGTGGGTACTGCTGGTGGTTGCTGCTGGCTGGTACTGCTGGCTGGTACTGCTGGTGGGTACTGCTGGCTGCTACTGCTGGTGGTAAATGCTGATTTATACTGCTGTGGGTACTGCTCTAGATACTGCTGGCTGGTTCTACTTGCTGGTACTGCTGTGGTTACTGCTGGTGGGTACTGCTGGATGGTACTGCTGGGGGTTACTGCTGGCTGGTACTGCTGGTAGGAAATGCTGGCTGGTACTGCAGACTGGTACCGCTGTGGGTACTGCTGGTAGGTACTACTGGCTGGTACTGCTGTGGGTAGTACTCACTGCTGACTGGAGTGCATTTGATATAACTCCGCCTGGGACTCAGACTGTCAGGATGGAGCCGGAACTATACAGGAAGCATTGGCTTCGTTCTGACAACTCAGCTGACAGCCAGGATATCGCGCGGCACTTGCAGGTGTGACTTGGGGTGTCTGGTGAAGGTGGAACACGTGACATGGTGCTCCTCCACGGTCCTCCTCCACATGATTAAATAGTGCTGCTGCCCAGCTGCCTGCAGTGCCATGGGGGGGACGGACCAAATGATTTTGCGGGCTATACATTCCCCAAAACTGCTGTAGACCATTCAGTTTGGAATAATCCCTTCTATTCATGTCCCAGGCCTGTTAATACTTTATTTGTCCCTAAAAGATGCAGAGGCAATGCCCTCATACTGCAGGCCTAACATATATTCAACTTCCTGGTCAAAAGCCAGCATCCTGCACATAAGTGACACATATATTCAAACTTTGTTTCCAGAGATCATGAGCATGAAAAGTTTGTAGTTTCTATCACTTGTTTTAAAAATGAAAAAGGTGAACTAACACCCTACATCCCCCAGCTGACCCCCCCCCCCCCAGTCCCTGCTGTACTTACCTCTTTGAGTGATAAGCTGTCAGTGGCCTTGCAGCTGGTCTGAGATTTGAAATACCTGCACTTATTTCCCTTCTTTCTGCAGGGCTTCTGGGATGGATCAGAGAAATTCCAATTGGTGAAATCAGTCACATGTCGGCGCTGACCAATCAGAATCTGTCAGGAAGGCAGGTGGAGCCTGACTAATAGAGAGAACTCTCACCTGATGAGAAGGCCGTGGTAGCAGAGCTGGATGCCGTATGGACACCAAGGTAAGTACTCTGATAAGGACACAGGTTCACCTGAGGTGCGGAGTCTAAGTGTTAGCTGGTTTTCACCAGGGCCCCTAATGGTGGGGTTGGACTACGCTGCAAGCTAGCACCAGGTCGCGGTCCCCAGGATCACCCAGCCAGGCAGAGCGCAGGTTCTGGTCCAGAAGCAGAGAAGCAGACAAGGGTTAACCAAGAGAGTAGTCAGACGAGCCAAAGGTCAGGGCGGGCAGCAAGTAGCAAAGACAAGAGGAAGCCGGGTCAAATAATCAGGAACAACAGGTACACAGGAACACGGATCACAAGGGAGAGCTGAAGATAACACAGCAACTTCCTGTAGTGACAGCTGTGTTTAAATAGGCCAATTTGGTAGCCTAGAGCTATACGGAGGTAGCCTCAAACCACACTGAGGTAGCCTCTAGCTATACTGAGGGTAGCCTCTAGCTATTCAAGGCACCTCTTCGTACACGCATGCGTATAGGCGTTTGCCGGTTTGCGGCACCAGTGCGCCTGTGTATAGCAGAGGATCCCTGACATTGCCCCCTCCTTATGGGCAACCTCCGGGTGCCCAAAAGATTCCTTTTCTGAGGATGGCTGCGGAAAAAAGCCTGAATTAATTCCTGGGCATGGACATCCTGTTCGGGCTCCCAGGAATTCTCCTCTGGGCCATAGCCCTTCCATTTAACCAGGAATTGTATTTGGTTCCTCCTCCTTCTGCAGTCCAAGATAGCTTCCACCTCAAATTCCTCATCACCGTCAATCACCACAGGGTCAGGAGGCCTAGAATCCCTACCCGGAAAGGGGTCAGGTAAGGCAGGCTTCAACAGTGAAGCGTGAAATACAGGGTGGATTTTAATTGACTCTGGCAAGATCAGTTCGTAGGATACCTCGTTAAGTTTCCTCTTTACTGGAAATGGCCCAATAAATTTGGGTGCCAATTTTTTCGAGGGGCAGGCCAAGCGGAGGTTATTTGTTGATAGCCAAACCTTGTCCCCTGGTTGGAGGATCAGTTCACCTTTCCTCTTCTTGTCGAAGATCACCTTGTTAGCTGCCTGCGCCTTGACCATTGCTTCCTGTAGCAGTTTGCTGTTGAGATTGAGGAATTCAGCGACACTCCGAGCTGCAGGGACTGTGGACTCAGAGACAACACAAGGGAAAAATGATGGATGGAAGCCGTAGTTGGCAAAGAATGGTGACTGGCCTGTGGCTGAGTGTTTGGCGTTGTTATAGGCAAATTCCGCTAAAGGTAATAATGACACCCAGTTATCCTGGACAAACGTGGTAAAGCACCGAATATACTGTTCGAGAGTTTGATTTGTCCTCTCTGTTTGTCCATTTGTCTGAGGGTGGTATGCTGATGACATGGATAGCTTGATCTTTAGGGTTTCACACAGGGATCTCCAGAACCGGGAGGTGAATTGGACCCCTCTATCGGAAACGATGTCCGCTGGGATCCCGTGAAGCCTGATTATCTCCTTGATAAATATTTGAGCAGTCTCTGAGGCGGAGGGGGTGTTCTTTAGTGGCAGAAAGTGAGCCATCTTTGATAGACGGTCAACCACTACATAAATGACAGAGCAACCTTCAGACGGAGGGAGTTCAACAATGAAATCCATGGAAATCATTTTCCATGGCCTATCTGGGACTGGCAGTGGTCTGAGTAACCCCCAGGCCTTGCTTCTAACCGTCTTGCTCCGGTTACAGATGGGGCATGCTCCTACATACTGTTTACAGTCCCTTTCTAAATCAGGCCACCAGAACGTGCGTTGTATCAGGTCCAGAGTCTTGTGAACCCCAAAGTGACCCGCCAAAGGGTGGTCATGGCACAGGCCCAGGATCATCACTCGAGTGCTTTCACGGACAAAAATCTTGTTACCCCGCCATAATAGTCCATCTCGGGAAGATGTAATTCCAGGGAGGCAGGGGACATCCCTCGAGGCTTGTTGCATAAGGGACAGCAGGTCAGGTTGAAGCAGCAGAAAGTGGTTTGGGGATAGGATGGTGTCTGGCGCTGAAGTCTCCTTAGGGTCGTCAAACATCCGGGAGAGCGCATCAGGCTTAACGTTCTTTGATCCAGGCCGATACGTAATGTGGAAACAAAATCGGGAGAAAAATAATGCCCAACGAGCTTGGCGTGGCTTCAGGCGCTTGGCTGTCCTTAAATATTCAAGGTTTTTATGATCTGTATAGATCAGGATAGGGTGTGCTGCTCCTTCTAATAGATACCTCCATTCCTCCAGGGCGGCCTTGATGGCCAACAGCTCCCGATCACCCACATCATAATTTTTCTCTGCTGGTGAAAGCTTGCGGGAGAAAAAAGCCACAGGGTGGACTAAATCTTTAAGACCCTGACGTTGGGAAATGACCGCACCTACAGCCGTTTCTGAGGCATCCACTTCAAGTAGATAGGGCAAAGTGGGATCAGGGTGGCTCAGGATTGGTGCGGTGGTGAATAGTCCCTTCAAAGTACTGAAGGCGACCTGTGCCTCAGAGGTCCAACAGAAACGATTGTTCTGCTTGGTTAGCTGCGTAATAGGAGCAATGATGGCGGAGAATCCTTTAATAAACCTCCTATAGAAATTGGCAAAACCAATAAAACGTTGTACCCCCTTTTTGTCTGAGGGTGCTGGCCAGTCCAGGATGGCAGAGACCTTTTGTGGGTCCATCTTGATGCCTGTGGAAGAAATTATGAGTCCCAAAAACTGAATACTCCGTTGTTCGAACTCACATTTTATTGGTTTGGCGTATAGCCTATGTTGCCGAAGACGGTGGAGGACCTTCTTGACGTGTTCCCGGTGTTGGTCCAGGGAAGCAGAAAAGACTAGGATGTCGTCCAGGTAAACAATTACAAAGACATCTAGATAATCTCTGAAAATGTCGTTGACAAAATGTTGAAAAGTCGCCGGGGCATTACAAAGGCCGAAAGGCATCACCAGATATTCGTAATGGCCAAACCTGGTACGGAAGGCCGTTTTCCACTCGTCCCCTTCACGAATGCGGACCAAATTGTAGGCTCCCCTCAGGTCCAGCTTAGTAAACAGAGAAGCGGACCTCAGTCTTTGAAAAAGTTCGGGGATCAGTGGAAGGGGGTAACGATTTTTAACTGTTATCTTGTTCAGTTCCCGGTAGTCAACACAGGGCCGAAGAGAATGGTCCTTCTTCTCTACAAAGAAGATTCCTGCCCCTGCTGGGGAGGTGGATGGGCGGATGAACCCTCTCTTCAGGTTTTCTTCTACGTACTCTTTAAGGGTTCCCAACTCACGTTCTGATAGAGGGAAGATCCGACCGAAGGGAATCTCAGCTCCTGGAAGTAACTCAATCGGGCAATCATAGGGACGGTGGGGGGGGAGAGTTTCAGCCCCTTGTTTGCTAAAAACATCCAGGTACTCGTGGTAGGGTTCAGGTACGAGAGACCTTGTCTCTTTATCAGAGTCTGTGCATAGCAAGATACTGGGGGAACTGAGGGGCATCGGCAAGCAGTGGTTCTGGCAGTAGGAAGACTGAAATTGGATGTCTCCGGAGGCCCAGTTGATCGATGGGTTATGTGCCTGAAGCCAAGGCAGCCCCAAAATGACTGGAAATAGGGGGGAAGCAATGGCGTCCAAGCTCAGGAGCTCCTTGTGATTTCCAACAGCAGTTACGGGTAAAGGAGGGGTTTCTTGGGTCACCAATCCAGACTTGATGCATGAACCATCTGCCAAAAATACGGAGAGTCCTTGTGACTTGGGTCGAAGGGGAATGTGCTGTTGTGCTGCAAATGACAAGTCAATAAAGCAGCTGCATGCTCCAGAGTCAATTATTGCGGTGACTGGAACCATACCTTCCGGAAGCTGAAAAAGAACAGACAGAGCCAGGTGAGTAGTGCTGGAAGAGGGTGCCGGATAGCTTGAGGGCGAGATGGAGAAGCACTTATGCAGCTTTGCAGGACAGGAGCGTACATAGTGACCGGGCTCCCCACAGTACAGACACAGATTGTTCTGTCTCCGGCGAAGACGTTCTTCTGCTGTCAGGGAAGGTCGCATGAGTCCAAACTCCATGGGTTCCGAGGTGTCCGGTACCGGTGTAGCAGGAGCCGGATCTGTAGGGACGAGACTGGTGGGAAAAGGACGTCTGGGAGTGGGTACTCGGGGCAACATCCAGACTGGGCGAGACTGCTGGGTATATCGCTCCGCTCTGCATTCGCGGAGCCGACGATCAATCTGGATCGCCAGTGCGATTAATTCCTCCAAAGTCTCTGGTACACCCACACGGGCCAGCTCATCTTTCAGCCCCTCTGAAAGACCAAGACGGAACTGGTGACGTAAGGCCGCATCGTTCCAGTAGGTATCTGCGCTCCACCGCCTGAAGTCGGTTACGTAGTTCTCCACAGCTCTTCGGCCTTGTTGGAGCATGTGGAGTGCGGTTTCCGCGGTGGAGGTCCGCTGTGGGTCATCGTAGAGCTGGGCCATCGCATTAAGAAAGGACGACAGGGAGTCAAGCTGCATGCTGCGTTCTTCTAACAGACAATGGGCCCAAGCCTGGGGTTCTCCCTGAAGGAGGGAGATGATGAAACCCACTTTGGTGGCTTCCAGCGAGAAGGTCCGGGGTTGTAAGGAAAAATATAATTTGCATGCATTGCGGAATGCACGGAACTTGCTGCGGTCTCCACCGAATCTTTCTGGTGTAGGGACTCTCGGTTCCGGGGGCAACATGACCACCGTGGGTCCTGGCGTGGTCCCTGTGGGAGGTGTGGCGGATGAAGAAGCTGGATCTGCGGTAGGGTCAGCAGAAGAGACCAGGAACTGCACACGTCCTTCCAACTGGGTATACACCACTTGAAGGGATTTCACGGCCTGAGTAAGAGCCGCCAGATGCTGACATATCTCATCCATCGGAGAGATCCCTCGTGCAGGCTCGGTCATGGCTGTGTTATACTGTCAGGAAGGCAGGTGGAGCCTGACTAATAGAGAGAACTCTCACCTGATGAGAAGGCCGTGGTAGCAGAGCTGGATGCCGTATGGACACCAAGGTAAGTACTCTGATAAGGACACAGGTTCACCTGAGGTGCGGAGTCTAAGTGTTAGCTGGTTTTCACCAGGGCCCCTAATGGTGGGGTTGGACTACGCTGCAAGCTAGCACCAGGTCGCGGTCCCCAGGATCACCCAGCCAGGCAGAGCGCAGGTTCTGGTCCAGAAGCAGAGAAGCAGACAAGGGTTAACCAAGAGAGTAGTCAGACGAGCCAAAGGTCAGGGCGGGCAGCAAGTAGCAAAGACAAGAGGAAGCCGGGTCAAATAATCAGGAACAACAGGTACACAGGAACACGGATCACAAGGGAGAGCTGAAGATAACACAGCAACTTCCTGTAGTGACAGCTGTGTTTAAATAGGCCAATTTGGTAGCCTAGAGCTATACGGAGGTAGCCTCAAACCACACTGAGGTAGCCTCTAGCTATACTGAGGGTAGCCTCTAGCTATTCAAGGCACCTCTTCGTACACGCATGCGTATAGGCGTTTGCCGGTTTGCGGCACCAGTGCGCCTGTGTATAGCAGAGGATCCCTGACAGAATCGTTCTGATCCATCCTGGAAGCCCTGCTTAAAGAAGAGGAAGAAAAGCATGGGTTTCAAATCTATGAGCTGCTACACGGGCTGTGTGAGCACTGACAGCTTATCGCCCACTGAAGTAGAAGTAGAGTGGGGAACATAGGGGGTGGGGATGGCGTACAGTGTTAGTTCACCTTTTTCATTTTTTTTTCTGGAAAGCTGAACTTACACTTTAAAGAAGCTTGCTAGAGTTAGGGATTGTAAAGTCTCAAAGTTTTTCACCTTAATTCATTCTATGTGGCTCCAGCTGCTGTCAATCAAATCCAGTGACACTGGTGTGGGGGTGGGGCCAAGTCCCGCTGTCTGTGTCAATGGACACAGCAGCAGGACTCGGGAGCACGCCTTTCCCAGGGGGGCACCCGATGAAGAAGAGGAGGTAGGAGCATGCCCAGGGCACCCCAGAAGAGGAAGATTGGGGCTGCTCTCTGCAAAACCCTTGCACAGAGCAGGTAAGTATAACATATTTGTTATTTTTATTTAAAATAAAAAACCTTTACAACCCCTTTAAGCATATTTTTGAAACTCCTGTGTTAGAGACACCAGTTTGACAGTAACAGGTAAAACAGGGAAGTGCAATGGTTGGCACTTACTCTTTTCAGCACTTTCTGCATGGAGTTTGAATGTTCTCCTTGTGTTGTGTGGGTTTTCTGCTGGTACTCCGGTTATATGCCACACTCCAAAGACAAGCTGGTAAGTTAATTAGCTCCTTTCTTAAAATTGGCCCCAATATGATATTCTATTCAGAATGCTCAAAATGGCTGTCTCAACCTCTGCTCCAACAGCCAATAAAAGTGCTTTAAGTTTGCAGGGAGGAAAGCGTTATAGAAATATATAAGAAAAAAGAAACCAAATAAAACATAAAGATCCAGTGGAAAGGGGGAATGTATATTGTTTTTAGCTAAAGAAATATTCATTCATTCATTTATTAATTAATAACCATGGTTAAATTGTAAATGAAGAACAATTATTTCAGCTAAGTATAAATATCAAATAACATTCCAGTGTACAGAATTATCACAAAAAAAAACTGAGAATTTGCCTGCAGTGAGTATGACATTTGGGACCTAAGTACAATGTTTTGAAGCTGCTAATTTTTTTAGCAATATTATTAGAAAATAAGGTGCAATTTTCCAGTAGGAATAGGCAAATACAGTCAGCTTCTGTTATCTGCAAATATATAACACAAAACCTTCCGGGGAAGATATAACACTGGTCATGAGACACGTACCTCTTAGAGATGACTGCCAAAATTAGGATTGCCAACAGTCCAACTTTTTTTGAACCAAAAATCTGTTTTGGCTCATTTATCATGTTCTCAGGTCTGTGTCCAGTTTCTGCAAACCTGGACATGGACATAGAAATGGGAGGTGTGATACTAAACTACAAATCCGGTACTAATCATCCCCTTCCTACTATGCCAAATAAACATCATCTCCTGTGCCATTTTTGAAAAAAAATGTAAAGTCCCAGTAAAGATATGAAGTGGTGAAAAACTGTTTCACTTAATTTTTTTCACAGCACAAAAGTAATACTCCTTCTAAAAATGTGGTAGTCAACTTTTCTAATAGTTGAGCCATAAGAATTATTGTGCCATTTTTATAAAATGTTGGAACTAAAAACACAAAGTCCAGCTAAACCCTCAGTTTAAATCAGCTAAAAATATTCCAGGTGCATCAAAGCAAAATGTGTTAAATGTCTTATAATTTGTTTTCTTTCTGAAGTCACTACAGTCTAAGTAGAAAGGACTGTCCCCTGCCAGTGTCTGCAAAGTGGGACCCTTGCTCTCTGTAGGGAAGCAGTGGAATCCCTGCAAATAATCATTGCTTCCACACAGAGCGTTAGGGTTGCTCTGTGCAACATATTAGCAATACACAGGCTTTTCTACTCAATCTGCAGCTACATTTTAAACTGTATAGTACTCAGATCTGGCTAAATATTGCTGTGTGCCATCGTCCCTTAAATACATACATAGAACAGATACCCCTCTGCAACACAGCAGATACCATGTCTACCTAAAGGATCTTCCATAAGCCTGAAGATATCTACTCAGGAGGTCTTCTATCTATATATGACCTGACTCATTATCTGAGAGGATGTGCTGACTAGCTGGCTTCTTCTCAGATCCTTCTCAGATCCTCATAGTCTTCGATTAGCATCTATCAATTGTATTACACTACACCAATATCAATTAAGCTTCTCGTTTTATGGCCTTGATGGGAGATCTCAGCGGGTGGGCCCCCATAGCTTTCGTCTTTCTCTGTAAGCGGAATTGTTCATGGTGGTGGCATCAGCAACTATCTCAGGTTTTATATGTAACAGCCGTTGATATAACTTTATATATCCTCATTGTTAGGCAGTGTTTTCCTACTACAGACACCTCTGAAGAAGAGTCCTCAAAATACGTGAGGTGTCTTCATCTATATCAGTTTGGGACTGTTCCCCTATAGTTGCCATTCTTTTATTTAATTTCAGTATTATGTATATATATAAATATATCAACAGCTTGGATGCTCCTGTAGTTTTCTTTGTTGTCTGAGGTTAAGCTCTTATTTCTATGTTGTAACCATTGTACATTATCCCTAGCCCCAATGTTTTAATACTTTTACTGTTGTCTAATAAAGTTTTGTATTTTTTGATATTTCCGGGAGCTTATTGTCTGTTTTGCCATTCATAAAGTCCCACAAAATTGGAGGGTATTCCTTTTCTCTTTAGTTATTCTTGGCATCCCTTGGATGCTCCTGTACATTTCTTGTTTGTCTGAGGTTATTCTCCCATTTATATGCTGTAACCATTGTACATTATTCCTAGTCGCAATATTTTAATATTTTTACTGTTGTCTAATAAAGTTTTGTATTTTTGATATTTCCTGTAGCATTTTGTCTGCGCTGCCATTCATAAAGTCCCACAAAATTGGAGAGTATTCCTTTTCTCTATATATTGGGACAAAGGCACTTCCATCCTTCCACCATATTCCCATATCTAAAGTGTAACTAAAGGCAAAACTTTTTTTTAGTTTTGGATAGAGTGGAGAGGGATTATAACACGTCAGTAGCTATTGCTGTCTGTGCCCCTGTTAGGGAGATTCACCCTCTCTATTTGTCCTGTTTACCATTATCATTGAAAGTGAAAGTAAAAGAAAACCCCGCATTTTGGGTTGTCCCGATGAAAGTAATAGAGGAAAATACTTCCAATGGAGACACTAATTCTGGTGACCTGGGGGTCTTTAAGGAATTCCCCTAATTTTCAGGGATTTCCTCTCACTTCCTGTTTGGCTATGGGACAGGAAGGGAAGCTAAATCTCTGCAATGGAACACAGATGGTGAAAAAAAAAAAATCTGACAGACTTTATAACTCTCCCTTATGCCTCGTACACACGTTCAGATAATCATACGAAAAAAATCGCTTTCGACTTGTTCGCACGATAATCTGATCGTTAGTACACAGCTTTCGGGGGACAAATACGAAAACTTCTGTCGTATGATAGCCTAGCGAATGACAATCGTTTGATCAGTACAGTATGCATCCACTAAAAATGGATAGACAAAGACCACGCATGATAAGAAACACGAAAATAACCCGGAAAAAGCCTGGCTGCCATTGTTTTTGTTTTGCACTATCCGATACGTAGCTATGCAACCAGGAGGCTTTTCCAGAATCGTACGACAAAAATCATACGGTTAGTATGCATTGTTGAATTCGATATTAGTATCATGCAACAAAATGCGAACGATAAGTCATATGATTATTTAAAGCGGAGTTCCGGGCACAGAAATGATTTTTTACTGAACATACCCCCGGGACAGTCAGGGCTAGCACATTCCACAATGGCTAGCCTCTGATCTGTCCCGGTTCGCACTTACCTTTTAGAAGAAATACTTACTTTGAAAATTTCTTCCACAGCGTTTCCATCTCTCTTGTGGGCAGCTGAAGCCGGCGCGGTCCTCTTCGGTGTCTTCTTCCGCGTCTTCTTCTCCCAGAATGCGCCGCACTGGCCCCTCTTGTCACTTCCGGTGCGGCGCCGCATTCCTAAACAGCTTCTGGGCATGCCCAGAAGCTGTTTAGCAGGGGAATGTGGCGTCGCCCGAAAGTGACGTGCGGGGCTGGTGCCGTCGCATTGATTCCTGGGAGCGATGGCGTTCAGCTCCCAGGAATCATTGCGAGGCAGGAAGTGACGGGGTGAGCCTCGGCGCTGGAGGAGGAAGTACCCTGAGGTGAGTATTTACGATCTTCAATTACAAGGTGAGTATACAAGAAAAAAATAACTATCCAATTCCTTTTCAGGTTATGTGTAGCTAGCGGAGGGGCACAAAAAAAAATACCGATTTTGTGCCCGGAACTCCGCTTTAAACGTGTGTACGAGGCATTTTTCTATCCAAACTGAAAAAAAAAATTTTTGCCTATAGTTCTACTTTAACTCTAAGGCTACATTCAAACCTAAGCATCACATTTTCAAAAGTTTTTTAGTCTTTTTTTTCAGGTGTTTTTCAACTAACAGGTGTAGAGTGCAAAAGGAATGGAGAGCTGCTGTTTGAGAAGAAATTGTACTAAAAAATGCTAGAAAAGAGCTCATATGGTGCATTTCAGGCATTTTCATTGATGTCTATGGGGGACAAAAATGCTGAAATTCTGCCTGAAAAGTAGCTCATGTACTTTTTTGAGCGACAGGCATTTTTCAACATGCGACAGATTGCTCAGATATGATCAAGAACTATTGAAAACAATGGGTTCTTGATTGTGGAGTGTTTTTGAGCTTTGAGCTACAAGTTCCAAAATGCTCAGGTGTGAACAGTGCTTTTGGTTCAGCACCCTTTGACTAATCTTCTAGCGCTGCCAGGGAGCTTTGCATGGAGTTTTGGAAAGTTTCAACCTTTCTAGGTGAAATAAAACTTACCCAGCAGGGCATAGACCATAAAAATAAAACTACCTATCCCCATTCTAATAAAATAAATACTTGTATTGCTATCCATTGGAAAGATAACCTCTAACTTCCTGCGTGGTCATTGAGACTCCCCAGTGGGACCACAAAGAGAGATTCTATCCCTTCCATACTCTGTCCAAAACGAAAAAATACATTATGGCTGGAGTTATACTTTAGAGATGCACTTAACATATTGCTTTTAAGTAGACTGACCCTTTAAATAAGGACCTGTAATGGATTTGTAAATGGTTGTTCATATCACACTTGTTTTCCTCAATTTAAAATAAATGTGTTGACTAAAATGTTTTAAGACATTGAGATATTTAAAATGAATGCCACAATGATTATCAACAATGAAAGTGAATTTGTGAAACAGGTAAGATGGTATCGCTGGATAGTCTGCTTTTATTTGGGGCCGGTGCATCAAAACAGCAAGTTATTTAAACTCTTTGATGAAACAAGTCTATAGAATACCACAGAGCCGTGTGAGATTCTATCTCAGGACAGATAATATCTCCTGTTTGATGAATATACCTTATGGTTCTTTTCAAAGACTTGGCTTGTTTGTATCTTAATGCTAAGCTCTGAAATATGATGCATAATTTATGATGTGCATATTCTTACATTCCGCTTAAACAGTTTCCCTATAAGAAGGCAATGCTGAAATTCTTATCTTTATTCAAATAAATTGTGTTCCATAGCTTGGTTCATAAATAAAACAAAAGAATGGAAAAGAGCATTGTACATTATTTTAGCCATCATCATCAAGAGCTAAACATTGGATAAAATCCTTCTTTGAATTTAAAGTTACATAAATTCACTAATACTGTTGTATCATGAATAAGAATCAAAAAGGTAAAATGCCAGCGTTGGGGATCATTTGTATGTTCTGGTTCGATTTGCTTCTTGTTCTCCAAAAACTGTTTGTAGTTTGTAGTATGTTTGTAGTATCTCACTGCAGGAAGTAGGAAGGACTTGTAGGAAGACTAGAGTTAATGGGCATTTAGGGCAAAAGGAAATGTAACCTGCAGAACATTTCTTTACTGAGGGCTTTACATAGGTCATAAATCAATACATGAACACAAGACGAGACAAGTGAACATCTTGGCTCTACAGTAATGATGCATATACAGGCCAAGTAACCTAGTGTGGCCTGGCAATACAACACAGCATAATCTGACTATGTTATACAATTGAAGTACAATAATGAATTGTGAAATATAGTAACAAATATCCAATATTAGGAAAATATGAATGGTTGCAATGGGTTCCTGCAGTACGCATACTTGACCTATTGACCTATTGACTACGTCGCTAGCCTGTGAGGCTCTAGGGAGTGAGCGCGCGCCCCCTAAGGCGCTCTCCCGCTCGGTCACGGACCCACCCCGCGCATGTGCCCGGCAGACCCGATGTCCGCCGGTCACTCGCGATCGTCCGTTACTGTAACGTTCATGCGTTTTTGGTTGTGGATGGATTTACAGCTGCAGAATTATTACACTCAGTAGCCTTGTAGAGAATCTGTTGAACAGCATATCCAACTCTCAGGACTTCATCACCGTGTACAGCCTGTTATATACTATATATATTAATAGATGTTTAATGGAGGGATAGAGTATATGAGGATATATAGATGAGAGACAGGCTATTGTATGGTGAGCACTAGAAGTAGTATAGGAGAGTTGCAGGTGATGGTAAGCAGATAGGTTCTGATGTCAAGTATAGTGCAGATGGTAAGAGGACACAGATGGAGTATACTTTAGACAGAGTAACCTAGTGCAAGGATAGTTCAAGGTAGTCCCAAGAGCTAACAGTCTTATGCAGATGATAGTGAATAGATAGATACAGATAGTCTTGGTAATTGCAGTAGATGACAGTAGGAGATTGGTTAGTAAGAATCCCCTGCGGGGTACTTATCGCTTAGATAGGTTAGGAATAACAGTGTCCATAGGAGAGGGGTGATCCCGTAGCGGGATACGGATCACCAGCGAGGGTTCCGGCTTTAGTTCAGCAAGGAAGGTATGTCAGCAGCTCCGACTTCTCAGGCGTAGGTGCGATGAACATGTGGGTTTGAACGAGCGATGAGTGAGAGCAAACCGGCGATTGAAATAGCCGCTCATAGCGGCGCTCGGCAGTGATGTCATCCGGTCTTAAAGGTGTATGCGTCCTTTGTATATACAAGATGGGACGCAAAGAGAGAAGAAATATAGGAACAAGGGTACCATAGGTACCGGAACATTACAGTACCCCCCCCTTAAGGCCGGCTCCGGAAGGCCTCTAGAACTGTTTTTTCCGGATATTTCGAGTGTAATTTGCGAATCAGTCTAGGGGCATGGATATCGGAGGTATCCAGCCAGGTGTCATCTTGGGGCCCATAATTCTTCCATCGTACAAGATACTGGAGTCTTCTTCTATTGAAACGGGAATCCAAAATTTCTTTTATCTCAAATTCTTCTCCACCCTCCACTTGTACAGGAGGTGGAGGTGAGATAGTAGGCCTTATTCCTTGGTTAGGAACATGGGGCTTCAGTAGAGACACATGGAAGACAGGATGTATCTTGAGGTCTACTGGCAATGTGAGTTGTACTGCAGCTTTTCCAATAAGCTTCTCTATTGGAAAAGGTCCCAGAAATAGAGGTCCAAGTTTTTTACTAGGGATCTTTAGTCTCAGATTTTTTGTAGAAAGCCAAACAAGATCCCCAATGGCATATTGGGGAGAGGGTTTCCTACGGAGGTCGTAGTATTTTTTTTGTTGGCTATGAGCATGAGATATGGTATTGTTGAGTAATCCCAGAGAATCCTTTATATGGGCAAGATAATCAGATGCTACTGGATTACTTGATGGTAAGATACGTGGAGGAAGGAGTGTGGGATGAAACCCATAATTCAGGTAAAACGGACTTTGCTTAGTAGTGCTATGAGTAGCGTTGTTATAGGCGAATTCCGCCAGTGGGAGGAGATCTGCCCAATCGTCCTGTAGATACGAAGTATAGCAACGCAGGTACTGTTCAATGCACTGGTTAACTCTCTCTGTCTGTCCGTTGGTCTGAGGGTGGTAGGCAGAAGTAAGGTTACGCTCTATTCGCAGTATCTGACATAGAGCTAGCCAAAATTTTGAGATGAATTGTGAAACACGGTCAGACAGCAGTGTTTTTGGAATACCATGTAACTTAAAGACATGTTTCACAAGTAATTCTGCTGTTTGTTTGGATGAAGGTAGTTTTCGGATAGGGGTGAAATGTGCCATCTTGGTCAGATGGTCCACTGATACCAAGATGGTGTTGAATCCTTTGGAAGGTGGCATTTGAGCGTTTTTCTCGAGGAAAACCTCCGATAAATCTTGATAACACTTAGGAATAATGTCATCTGGCAGTACAGACAGGATCCTATCATGTGTGGGGAGGTTACATGTCGTCTCGCAATAGTGAGAAGAGAAAGCTAACGTTTTTGTTTTCCAATCGATGATTGGTTGATGTATGTGTAACCAGGGAAGTCCCAAAATGATTGGAAAATGTGGCGAAGTTAATACATCAAAGGTGGTAGTCTCCACATGAGACTCGTCAGCAGTTACAAGAAGTGCCTGTGTCTGACTGGTGATAGGACCAGAGGATAAAGGGGTACCATTAATAAAACTAACGGAGACAGGTTTGGGTTTTGAAACAATAGGTATTTTATTAAGGGAGACAAAACAAATGTCAATGTAGTTTCCACAACATCCTGTGTCAATCAAAGCCTTGGTGGTGATCCTAGTTTGGTCCCACTGCAATGTTAATTGAACAAAAAGATAAGGATTAGGAAAGGAAGTTGTGAGTCCCCCTAGCAAGACATTTGAACACTCACCCTCTTTTCTGTGGACAAGAGGACAGTCGTTTACCAGATGATTCGAGGATGCGCAGTACATGCAAAGATGTTCGGTTTTCCTCCTGGCACGTTAGGAAGGGTCAGAGATGGACGTATCATTCCTACTTCCATAGGAGTAGGGTCAGCAGGCAACATCCGAGAAGGACTGGAAAATGGTGAGCCCATCTTCTCAGCCTTTCTTTCTCGTAGTCGTCTGTCAATATTGATACTGGTCTGGATCAGTCCCTCTAGAGTGCCAGGTAAATCCGCTCGGGCGAGCTCGTCTTTAACGGCCTCAGATAGGCCGAGTCTAAACTGCGTTCGCAAAGATGTGTCGTTCCACCCTGAATCAGGGGACCATCTTTTAAAATTCGCCACGAAATCTTCAACAGGTCTCCTTCCTTGTTTTAGGGCCCGTAACTGAGTGTCAGCGGTACTCTGCTTGTTGGGGTCTTCATATAAAGTAGCAAGTTGTACTAGAAATAAGGGATAAGAATTAAGGAGTGGATCATCCTTTTCAAAGAGAGCATCCGTTAAATAGGAGATGATGGTACAAACCTTAATTTGGTCAGTAGTGTAGGTTAGAGGTTTTAACAAAAAAAACAATTGACATGCGTTTTTAAATTCACGGAATTTGCTCCGATCACCAGAAAACACTATAGGAGGGTTTATCTTAGGCTCACGGGGCTGAGCAGCAGGAGGCTGTGTGAGACGGCCAAGCTGCTGTCTCAAGGTTTGATTGTCATTTTTTACCTCTGTAAGTGCATGGATCAATGCATCTACTTGTTGTTTTAATTGTAGTACATGAGTGGATAATTCTGCTGAATCCATATTTTTTTTAAAGGCTCGTTCAATCTGTAACGTTCATGCATTTTTGGTTGTGGATGGATTTACAGCTGCAGAATTATTACACTCAGTAGCCTTGTAGAGAATCTGTTGAACAGCATATCCAACTCTCAGGACTTCATCACCGTGTACAGCCTGTTATATACTATATATATTAATAGATGTTTAATGGAGGGATAGAGTATATGAGGATATATAGATGAGAGACAGGCTATTGTATGGTGAGCACTAGAAGTAGTATAGGAGAGTTGCAGGTGATGGTAAGCAGATAGGTTCTGATGTCAAGTATAGTGCAGATGGTAAGAGGACACAGATGGAGTATACTTTAGACAGAGTAACCTAGTGCAAGGATAGTTCAAGGTAGTCCCAAGAGCTAACAGTCTTATGCAGATGATAGTGAATAGATAGATACAGATAGTCTTGGTAATTGCAGTAGATGACAGTAGGAGATTGGTTAGTAAGAATCCCCTGCGGGGTACTTATCACTTAGATAGGTTAGGAATAACAGTGTCCATAGGAGAGGGGTGATCCCGTAGCGGGATACGGATCACCAGCGAGGGTTCCGGCTTTAGTTCAGCAAGGAAGGTATGTCAGCAGCTCCGACTTCTCAGGCGTAGGTGCGATGAACATGTGGGTTTGAACGAGCGATGAGTGAGAGCAAACCGGCGATTGAAATAGCCGCTCATAGCGGCGCTCGGCAGTGATGTCATCCGGTCTTAAAGGTGTATGCGCCCTTTGTATATACAAGATGGGACGCAAAGAGAGGAGAAATATAGGAACAAGGGTACCATAGGTACCGGACCATTACAGTTACATCGGGAGAAAGGCAGGCGGCTAATGTAAACAAAGCTGCCTGTCATTCTTCCCTGTGTAAGAATGGAGATCAAACGGTTCTGCTATGTAGGACCGTTGATCTCTGTTCTTACACATCAAGCCACATCCAATCAAAGTTAGAATCACGACCCTAGGGACACACTTAACCCCTCCCTCTCATAAAAAGTTAACCCCTTCACTGCCAGTGTCATTTTTACAGTAACAGTGCATATATATAGCACTGATTACTGTAGTAATGTCACTGGTAACCCCAAAAGTGTCAAATGTCAGTCAAGGGTCCGATCTGTCCGCCGCAATGTCACAGTCCCGCAATAAAAAAAATCACAGATCGCCGCCATTACTCGTTAAAAAAAAAAAAAAACAACAAAAATTACAAAAATCTTTCCCTTAGTTAGTAAACGCAATAACTTTTGCGCAAACCAATCAAAATAGGCTTTTTGCAATTTTTTTACCAAACATATGTAGCATAAAACAAATTGGCCTAAAATGTTAAAATATTTTGATTTTTACATTTTTTTTTTGGGGGGGGGGGGGAATTTCATATTGTATAATATAAATATGTATGTATAGAAATATTGTTATTTTTGCAAAATTGTCGCTCTTTTTTTGTTTATAGCGCATGATCAAAAAATCGCACAGGGGATCAAATACCACCAAAAGAAAGCTCTGTTTGTGGGAAAAAAAGGACGTCAAATTTGTTTAGGTACAGCGTCGCAGGACCGTGCAATTGTCCGTTAAAGTCACGCAGTGCCGAATCGCAAAATAGGCCCTGGTCAGGAAGGGGGTAAAATCTTCCGGGGCTTAAGTGGTTAAACTAAAATATTGCTAAGTGTTTTTTGTGTTCTAATTTTTCAGGCAAAGAACATTCCTAGCAAGTACTGAAAATACCCATTGATCTTATCAGAAATGCAGTATCCCTGTAACTTCCTGTGAGATGAACTGGGAGCTAAAACAGTGTTATCTTTCTTGTGAAAACTTTTACTCCCTGTCTATAATGCAGATGAACAAAAGCAGATATATATGAAGTCCAGCCTGTGTGACAACCACAACTCCCTTCCTAGATATAGTGGAGAAATGAATGTAGTCACCCAGGGACAGGACATATGTTATTCGTAGGCTTATGAAAATAATGCAACTTGCCACCTAATGACAGGTAAGCTGCAATAAAGTACATTTCTGTTTTTAGGTTTAGATACACTTTAAGCCTGATTGCATAGTGGTCCCATGTTACTGCACATGCAAGTAGACATTCAAAGGAAATGTTCAAGAAAAGTTTTGTGCTAAGATATACTACTTATTTTCAGAATGGTATAGAGTATCTCAGTACAACCTGTGAAAGAGAGCCAGCAGATCCTGCCTTAGGCACATGACAGCATCTAAGCACAGCTAGAGCTGAACGTGAGTATAAAGAGTATTTTCATTTCCAAAGCAGCAAACGCCATCTATTAGGATCCACCTATAGTGCAGCGCTATCAATAGAGCATCTCTAACAAGGCACTTAAGTTCCTTTCCACACAACAAAGTGTGCTAACACCAGACCTTTTGTAAGACAAATTAAAGGTCATAAAATGCCAGTATGTAAATGCTTCCGCAGATTTGCAGAATGCTGACTATATTTGACGTCACTGTCAGTTCTCATCAAGAATACCGGACTCCAGCAAGAAGCAGTGCTACACTGCATGGGTCTTAATCCAACTAGACAAGACTGTCAGGTGTAGTCAGCGCTCTACCCAGAGTCGGAATCTAAAAGGGAGGATGGCAAAATTTGCTTCTTCCACTGATATAAACTGACAGTGACGTCAGGCCTACTCAGGATCCCTTCAATTAGAGTCGTTTTTTTTCCCCTTTATATTATTAATGCACTAAAACATCTAAATCAGATAACATAATCTGCTGAATAGTAAAGTGTCTTGAATGTAAGAGTTCTAAAAAAAGGAAAAGGAAAAAAGTGGTTTCTAAAGGTTTTTTACCTTCATGCATTCTATTCTGTGCACAAAATTATTGACTATGAAATAAGTACATCTCTTTCAAAGAGTATTCATTGAATGTATGCCATTCATTGTGTACAATTGTGTTGCTAGCTGTGATTGGTCACAGTGATCACATGGTACCAGCAGGGCCAATCACGGCCCATCTGTACTATTTAATTAGCTGTCTCCAATCACAAATAATCACAACAATACACACTGAATAAATCTATTTAATTCAGTAAAAATGATTGCTTATAACAGTGAAATTCACTGCAATAATCAAGCAAAGTGTGTAAAAAAAAAAAAAAGAAAAAACGAAACTCCTGATCATGCCCCCGGAGTAGTACAGTGTTACTATGGGAACACTGTATTGCTCCAGTCACAGTATGTAAAAAAATGTAAAAAGAAGAAAAAAGAAAAAAAAAAAGTAAGTATGGTGATTCTGTACTGCACTGGTGATAGTATGTAAGAAAAGAAAATTTGATTTTTGTTTTTCATTTCTTAATTTTCAAAAACATTGTGAAAAAAAGTTACAACTTAAAAAAGTGCCATGCCACTTACTGAACACGTGGACTGTCAACTTTCCAAAAAGGGGTCATTTGGGGAATATTTGTACTGTCCTGGCATTTTCAAAAGAAATGAAAAAAGGCTGTCAGTACATCAGGTTTGATCAATTTTCAGATATATTGTATATACGCCATAGTTTTTAGACTCTATGGTGTACGTTTAACCACTAAGATTTTACCCCCTTCCTGACCAGACCCCTTTTTTCAACTTGGCACTTCGTGACTTTAACTGACAATTGTGTGGTCATGCAATGTGGTACCCAAACGAAATTTACGTCCTTTTTTTCCCACAAACAGAGCTTTCTTTTGGTGGTATTTGATTACCTCTGCGCTTTTTATTTTTTGCGAAAACAGCGAAAATTTTGCAAAAAAATGACATTTTCAACTTTGTCTTTTAAAAAATATCCAATATACTCAATTTATGTAATTTTTGCCAAAATATATTTAGCTACATGTCTTTGACAAAAAAAAATCAATGAGCGTATTTTTATTGGTTTGCGCAAAAGTTATAGCGTCTACAAACTATGGTGTAAATACTGAAATTTACGCAGCTTTAATTTTTGACTGCCTATCTCATTTCAGGAAGTGCTAAAATGGCAGGGCAGTACAACCCCCCCCCCCCCAAACTACCACTTTTTGGAAAGTAGACATCCTAAGGAATGTTCTGAGAGGCATGTTGAGCTCATTGAATATTTCATTTTTTTTTGTCACAGGTGTTTGAAAAATGACTAAAAAAAAAATTTCTTTTTTTTTTTTTACACAAAGTTGTCATTGAAATGATATATTGCTCACACATGCCATGGGTATATGTGTAATTACACCCCAAAATATATTCTGCTGCTTCTCCTGAGTACAGGGATACCACATATGTGAGAGTTTTTGGGAGCCTAGCAGTGTACGGGAGCCCGAAAACCAATCACCACCATCAGAATTTCAAAGGGCCTACATTTTTCATTGCATTTTCTCATTACTTATAACGGTTTAGGAGGCCCTGAAATGTCAAGATACCACAAAACCCCCCCAAATGACCCAATTTTGGAAAGTAGACACCCTAAGCTGTTTGCTGAGAGGCATGGTGAGTCCATGGAATATTTTATATTTTGCCACAAGTTTTGGGAAAATTACAATTTTTTTTTTTTTACACAACGTTGTCACTAAAAGATAAATTTCTCACACATGACATGGGTATATGTGGAATGACACCCCAAAATACATTCTGCCGCTTCTCCTGAGTATGGGGATGCCCCATGTGTGAGACTTTTTGGGAGCCTAGCTGTGTACAGGACCGTGAAAGCCAATCAACACTCTCAGGTTTTCTAATGGCGTAAATTGTTCATGTCACCTCTGCACTACCTGTCACAGTTTCGGAGGCCCGAAAATTCCAAGATAGCACAAACCCCCCCCCCCCCCAAATTACCCCATTTTGGAAAGTAGACACCCCAAGCTATTTGCTGAGAGGCATGGTGAGTCCATGGAATATTTTATATTTTGCCACAAGTTCCGGGAAATATATATATATATATATATAGTTTTTTTTTTACACAAAGTTGTCAGTAAAATGAAACCCCAAAATACATTCTGCTGCTTCTCCTGAGTACAGGGATACCCCATGTGTGAGACTTTTTTGCAGTCTAGCCGAGTACAGGTCAGCGAAAACCAATCCCCACTTTCAGGCTTTCCAAGGGCGTAAATTGTTGCTTTCACTCCTGACTACCTATCACAGTTTCGGAGGCCATGAAATGCCAAGAAAGCACAACCCCCCCCCCCCCCCACAAATGACCCCTTTTCGGAAAGTAGACACCCTAAGCTATTTGCAGAGAGGCATTTTGAGTGTTTTGCAGATCTCACTTTTTGTCAGTTTTGGAAATTGAAAAAAGAGAAAAAAAATGCATTTTCCTGTTTTTTTCTTCATTTTCCCAAAAAAATGAGAGCTGCAAAATACTCACCATGCCTCTCAGCAAATAGATTTGAGTGTCTACTTTGCAAAATTGGGTCATTTGGGGGGGTTTTGTGCCATCTTGGCTTTTTATGGACTTCAAAAGTGTGATAGGTAGTAAGGAGTGAGATCAACAATTTACGCCCTTAGAAAGCCAGAAGGTGCGGATTGGTTTTCCGGGTCCTGTACGCAGCGAGACTGGCAAAAAGTCTCACACATGGGGTATCCCTGTACTCAGGAGAAGCAGCAGAATGTATTTTGGGGTGTCATTTCACATATACCCATGGCATGTGTGAGCATTATATCATTTACTGACAACTTTGTGTAAAAAAAAAAAATAATAATTTTCCTGAAACTTGTGGCAAAATATAAACTATTCCATGGACTCACCATGCTTCTTAGGCAATAGCTTGGAGTGTCTACTTTGCAAAATGGGGTCATTTGGGGGGCTTTGTGCTATCTTGAAATTTCAGGGCCTCTGAAACTGTGACAGGTAGTCAGGGGTAAAATCGGCAATTTACGCCATTAGAAAACCTTAAGATGTGGACTGGTTTTCGGGGTCGCGTACACAGCTAGGCCGCCAAAAAGTCTCACACATGGGGTATCCCTGTACTCAGGAGAAGCAACAGAATGTATTTTGGGGTGTCATTTCACATATTACCATGGCATGCGTGAGCGATATATCATTTAGTGACAACTTTCTGTAAAAAAACAACAAAAAAAAAAAGAAATAATAATTTTCCAGACACTTGTGGCAAAATATAAAATATTCCATGGACTCACCATGCCTCTCAGCAAATAGCTTTGGGTGTCTACTTTTCAAAAAGGGGACATTTGGGGGGTGTTTGAACTGTCCCGGCATTTTATGCTCAATCTTATCCACACATCATCCACTCTTCTAACCACTTGAAAACCAAGCCTTTTCTGTGACTTTTTGTTTACATGAAAAAATATTTTTTTTTTACTAGAAAATTACTTTGAACCCCCAAACATTATATATTTCTTTAAAGCAGAGGCCCTATAGAATAAAATGGTGGATGTTGCAAATTTTTTTGTCACACAGTATTTGCGCACAGATTTTCCAAACGCAATTTCTGCGAAAAAAATATATTTTTTTTAATTTATTGCACAAATACACTATATAATTCCAATTTGTTTGGTAAAATTTAAAAGATGATCTTATGCCGAGTACATAGATACCAACCATGACATGCTTTAAAAATTGCGCGCGCCTCTGCAGCGGCAACAAAATACGTACATTTTTAAAAACCTTTAAAAGTCTTTACAGGTTACCACTTTAGACTTTAGGAGGTCTGCTGCAATAATTACTGCACTCGACCTGGCGTTCATGGCGATACCTCACATGCATGCTGCAATTGTGGTTTACATATGTCACTAGACCAACGCTTGCGTGCACCATTGCGCGCAAGCACGGGGGGGTTGATTTTTTTTTTTCCTGCTTTTTTATGTTATTTTGACACCTTTCCTTTCATTTTCTTTTTTTTTAAATCATTTTTATTGTTATCACAGTGAATTTAAATATCCCCTATGATAGCAATCTGTAGTGACAGGTACTCTTTTTTTAAAAAGATGGGGTCTTTTAGACTCTAGATCTCTCCTCTGACCTTAACGCATCTGACCACACCAAAATTGGTGTGATAAAATACTTTCAAAATTTCCCAGTGGCCCTGTTTATTTCTGGAGAAACAGAAGTCATGAAATGCTCGTAGCTTCCGGTATCTTAGGCCATAGAGGTGATTGGAGCCATTCTCATCTCCAATCAGCTCTATGGTTAGATAATTGAACCACCGGCTGCACTCTCGGGTTAACCGGTGGGACAGGAGAGCCCGAGAAAAACCACGGAAGGCTGCGGAAGGCTGCGGAAGGCGGCGGTGGGGGGGGGGAGTCCCCTCCCACTGTAAGTAAAAGCAGTCTAGCGGCCAATTACCTGCTAGGATTGCTTTTACATGTAAGCTGACCGCTGGCTGTAAAAAACGATACCAAGATGATGCCTAAATCTGCAGGCATCATCCTGGTATAACCACTCAAAGTCCAGCAACGTACCAGTACATTGCTGGTCCTTGTTTGGCATATAGGTTTTTTTTTTTTTTTTCATGCAGCCTGTGGGCTGAATAAAAAAAAGGAGAACCTATCAGAAATCAGCACAGGAATAATGCGTAGTATTACTCATCATTAACCGCCCAAACAACCACCCACTGAATTTAATGATGGGTATACACGACACTATCCACGTATACCAAAAACGGAAAATTCCTATCATACTTACCGTAATTTTCCTTTCCTGATAGTCTCCATGGCAGCCTACGTGTGGGGTTAACCCCGCCTCCACTCCAAGGGTATAGGACCCCCCTCCCATAAATTTCAGCTCTCAGGTACAGCAGGTGTTCCATATCTTAGCCGAATCCAAGACGAGAGGGTGGGTACTCCGGCTGCCATGGAGACTATCAGGAAAGGAAAATTACGGTAAGTATGATAGGAATTTTCCGTTTTCCTGTCTGTCTCCATGGCAGCCTACGTGTGGGAAATAACTAGCTCACTCCACACGGGTGGGAATGCTTTAGCAAAGAAAATTTTAATTCATGCTATTTGCAGACAAAACAGTCAAACCAAAATTAACTGAGGACAGAGAAGCAGGCTCTACACAATAGTGGGTCATAAAAGTATTGACTGATGACCACAAAGCCGCTCTGCAAATCACATCTGGAGCCACGTGCCGCGAAGCCGCCCAGGAAGTAGAGATACTCCTTGTAGAGTGCGCCGTCACCGCCTCCGGAGGAGCCAGCCCCTCAGCTCTATAGGCCTGTTGGATAGCTGCCACTATCCATGAAGCGATAGTCCTAGATGAAGCAGGTTTACCTCTGTTCTTTCCCCAGAACAGGACAAAGAGGTTGTCAGACTGCCTGAATGGTGCAGTTGCTTGAAGATAGGCTTTTAAGGATTCTCCTACATCCAGCGGATGAGGATTGGACTCATTAGATGAACGGAAAGTAGGCAGGACAATCTCCTGATTCTGGTGAAACACTGAGGTGACTTTCGGATTTGAATTCAGCCTGGGTATCAGTACTACCCGATCCGGAAAAAAAGTCAAGAATGGTTCTTTACATCCGAGAGAACTTAATTCAGAGACCCTTTTAGCCGAGGTAATGGCTACCAGGAAGACAGTTCGGATGGTCAGGTCCTTGATAGAAGAAGAGGAATCTATGCCCGATTTGGAGAGGGCATTTAGGACAAGAGGTAGATCCCATTTCGGGAACCTAGGTCTTCTCTGAGGATTGAGCCTGATTGCTCCTTTGAAAAATTGTTGGATTAGTGGGTGTTGGGCCCACATGACCCCGGAGAAGGCCGATAAGGCCGAAACTTGAACTCTAAGAGTTGCCACTGAAAGGGGCATATCCAGACCAGCCTGAAGAAAACTTAGTATTTCTTGAATCCCAGGGACTGAGGAAGACATACCTTCAGGATATGCAGACTCCATGAATCTTGCCCAGATTCTACAGTATACTTTATTAGTACTTGGTCGTCTAGCATTCATCAAGGTGGAAATGGCTGTAGATGGGCAGCCGAGCGATTCCAACCTTTCCCTCTCAAGAACCAGACTGTCAACCGGAGAATTGCAGGACAGGGGTGCACTGATGTTCCCTGAAGAAGCAAGTCTGGTCTGAGGGGAAGAGGGACCGGGTCCCGGTAACTCAGTTGTAGGAGTAGCGGAAACCATGGCCTGTTCGGCCAGAAAGGCGCCACCATCACTATCTCCACATCTTCCGCTTGAAGTCTTTGCAGGAATTTGAGAATGATGGGTACTGGAGGAAAGGCATAAGCCCTGCTGAACTCCCACCTGTCGGTTAGTGCATCTGTCCCGTAAGCTTGAGGACACTTGCCCCTCGTGACATACTTCCCCAACTTGTGGTTGCAAGGGGAGGCGAACAGATCGACTTCGGGAGATACTCCCAACGACAGAATCCATTTGAACGACTCCACATGGAGCGACCATTCGTTGTGGTTCAACTGGACCCTGGACAGAAAATCCGCTTGAACATTCTGTGAACCTGGGATGTAAACTGCCGAGATGTTTACTAGGTGAGTCTGGGCCCAGGACATGATCGGGTCTAATTCTCGTAGCAGAGAGAGACTCCGTGTCCCACCTTGTCTCTTCACATAAGACACTGCCGTGGTGTTGTCCATCCGAATCATTACAGATTTCCCCTCTAGCAGGTGTTGGAAAGATCGAAGACCCTGGTAGGCTGCTCGGAGTTCCAGTATATTGGAGACTGGAGTGTGTCTCTGAAAAGACCATCTCCCCTGTGTCATCTCTGTCAGACAATGAGCCCCCCAACCTGAGTTGCTGGCGTCTGTTGTGATTATAGTCCATGAGACTGGAACCAGAGAATGACAGTTGAGCAGATTCCTGCGTTGCAGCCACCAAAGAAGACTGTATCTCATGCTGGAGGAGATATGAATGTACTGATCTTTCTCTTCTGTGTTCCATTGTTGTAGGAACCCTTTTTGGAAGGGCCTCATATGCCAGAGAGCCCATTTGACCATTGGAGCCGTGGACACCATGGTGCCAATGATTTTGAGGCACTGAGAGGCTTTCAGCCGAGGAGAGGAAAGAGCCGGAAGGATTCTCTCCCTCACTACCGGTATCTTCTCTAATGGGAGAAAGATTGAATTCTCGACGGTGTCGAATTGCGCCCCAAGATAGACTAGGCGCTGAGTAGGCTCCAGCTGACTCTTTTGTAGGTTTAGCAGCCAGCCAAACTCTTTGAGGGTCGATATGACCTGATCTCTGTGTGCCAATAACTGATCCTTTTCTTGAGACAGAAGCAGAAGATCGTCTAAGTAATGATGTAGACGTATACCTTTCAATCTTATGAAGGCTACCACTGCTAGAAGAACTTTGGTGAATACTCTGGGTGAGGTAGACAGGCCGAAGGGTAGGCAAATGAATTGCAGATGCTGATTCCGAACACAGAAGCGAAGATATTTGTGGAAGTCGGTTGCCACAGGTACATGAAAATACGCATCCTTTAAATCTATTGAGGCGAGCCAATCTCCCGGCAGTACTGCCCTTTGAATAGTTGAGAGTGTTTCCATCTTGAATTTTTCGTTCTTTATGAACTTGTTCAGGTATGTGAGATCTATAACAGGTCTCCAGGCCCCGTTCTTCTTCTGGACTAAGAAGAGGGGTGAGTAAACCCCTTGAAATTTTTCTTGTTCCGGAACCGGAGCTACCGCTCCTTGAGCCACCAAAGCGTCTACATAGGCGAGCAAGACTTCTCTTCTCTCTTCTAGACAGGGTAAATGAGTTGAGATGAATCTTGGAACTGGATCTGCCAGAAATGACCATCTGTGGCCTGTAGAGACCGTCCTGACGGTCCAAAAGTCCGTGATTGAGGCCGCCCAGACATGCTGAAAATGGAGAAGACGTGCCCCCACCTGACATGCCTGGACGGGCCCAATCTCAAAAAGATTTAGTGGAATCTTGTCCAGCAGGCACTGGATTTTTTGATGACCTCCGAGTAGAGGATTGACCACCTCTCCAGTTTCTTCGGAAATCTCTATTAGGCTTGTAAGAGCGTGCATCTCTTGATCTCTCCGTGTATTGCCTCCTAGGTTGAGGCTTCTTCTGACCAAATAGTCGTCTGTCTTGCGGGAGGAAACCTGACTTTCCGCCAGTAGCCTTGGCAATGGCGCTGTCTAGTTTGTTTCCAAAAAGGGAAGTACCCTCAAAAGGGATCTTACACCATGCCTGTTTAGAAGCTGGATCTGCAATCCACGGGCGAAGCCACAAGGCCCTCTTTGCTGTTACTGAGGATAGCATCGATCTGGACAGAAGACGCAGAACATCAATAGATGCTTCTCCTAAAAACACTGAAGCCAGCTTGAGTTCGTGAATAGGGGAACTTTCTACGGCTTCTTCCGAGAGACTTCCAAGTTTGGATTCTATATCGGAAACCCAGACTTCCATGGCTTTAGACATTGTTGCTAATGCCATCACAGGTTTGCAGGCCGCGCCGGCCGTCACAAAGATCCTCTTTAGGTCCAGATCTATCTTCCTATCCAAAGGGTCTTTGAAAGAGACCGCGTCATCTAGTGGCAAAGTGACATGCTTTGCTAATCTTGTAACTGCCGCATCCACAAGAGGAGCAGATTCCAGACGGGCGACATCTTCAGGTTTAAAGGGATATAATTTCCCAAGTTTGGAGGATAAGGAAGACTTACTATCCCCTTTACTCCATTCTTCAGTAATCACCTCTTGTAATTCAGAGAGGGAAGGGAAGTTGATACGCTCCTTACCAAGGTGCTTGAAGAACTTCCGCTGCTTTTTCTGAGGAGACACAGGATCCTCCCATCTGAGAGCTTCTTTAATGGCTCTGATCAGGGGTGAAACTAGGGCGAACTCAAAGCCGCCTACAGCCCCTTCTTCTTCCGAATCACTGTCAGATGACTTTGCAGAAGTAATACTCGGTTGAGAGGGGCCTTGATCTTCCTGCACTTCCCCTGGAGAACTGGATGTGGTGGGACCAAGTGGTGGGACTGTACCCCATTCTTTCAGGGACTGTTGTACTATTCTCTTCACTAGAGATTCCAATCTTTGATCCTTTTGCCCCCTCTCACCGGCTGCATGAGCAAAACATGGCTCACATAGGGACTTGTCCTCCGGGACATGCGCCCCACAACCCCAACAGGCTCTCTGGTGTGTGCGGTGACTCTGGTATCGTGTATGGTGTCTGGGGGAGGAATTGGAGCGTCTCCCTTGTTGCCTACTCCCTGATGGAGATTCACGGCGTTTAGATCTGGAGGATGAACTCCCACGAGGTCTGACAGGGTCTCTTTCTTGTGGTAAATCAGGCCTGGGAGAGCTGATGGAAAAAAGAGAAAATCGGGGAGACACTGGATTTAGCCATGACCTAGGGACCAGCAAGCCCTCCCCGCCCCCCCCTCTGAAAAATGCCAGCACCCACCTGTTGTGAGAGGGCTGGCCACAGGAGGGCGGTGACGCAGGATCCATACTTCAGGCCAAACAACCAGACTGATAAAGAAAGGTAATACATATCAGACACCATGTCAGTGATACATTGTGAGGTGACAACCCTCCGCCCCCCCCCCCTCTGCAGTCAAGTCTCCATTGCACATACCTGTAGCAAGGAATCCAGAGACACTGGGAAGCTGCCGCAACGCCCACAGTACATTCCCAAAGTACAGGGGAATCGTCAGCTGTTTAAATCTCCCGCCGGAATGACGTCAGCGGTGATGCGGCCGCGATCGCTAATGCGCATGTGCGAACCAAGCCTCGACTTCGCTCGCGGCGCACTGCGCATGCGCGGGACCACGAAGCGTCTACCGATTGGACGCTAGAAGCAGAGGAGGAAGAGGAAGGGTTTGTTGGAACGCAGGAAGGGTTTGCTGGAACGCAGGAAGCGTTCCAGCGCCATTGGGCCAAACAAACAAATTGTACAGTGATAGAAAAAGAGACAAACAAAGTGTACATAAATAACAAATACCGCTGCCATGAAGGGAAGCAATGCGAATCTTCAGACCCATGTCAGAGAATGCCAATCAAGCTTCAGTCAACCGCAGAGAGCAGGGGATTTTAAATGTCACTCACCCGCCCGTGGCTGGGCTCTGGACATGCAGACACCATCCAAAGTATCCTAAGGTAAGCTGGACGTAGTAAGACATCAGAAGTGTAGGTCCTTGGAGGAGGACAAAAAATGAACACCTGCTGTACCTGAGAGCTGAAATTTATGGGAGGGGGGTCCTATACCCTTGGAGTGGAGGCGGGGTTAACCCCACACGTAGGCTGCCATGGAGACAGACAGGAAATAGGATTTTAACTGCAGTGCTGAAATCAGAAAATCACCACAGCTGCTGCCAGCAAAGGTATCCATATATGCTGAGTGCAAACGCTGTTTGTGTCAGAATATATAAAATCAATGTCGTGGCAGCCGACGAGTACCTGCAAGAGAAACAGGTCACAAAAGAATGAAAAAACAAACAAAGGATATTAAAAGTACAGTAGGAAGAGTAGAAGAACATATAAAATGACTGACACAATAACAGTTTTTGGATCCTTTTAATTTTCTTTCTAACTGTTGTTCCTTGATTTGGGACTGCAATCTTCCAGCTTGGGTCTCTCAAAATGTCGATGGACATCCAACATCTTTTGAGACCCTGTGTTTGTGTGCCCTACACTGTGTCGTGCTGTACCCTAAAACTAAAACTCCACTAGTGTATGGTAGCGCTCGAAAAATTCCCCGATGCAGAGACCAGGTTGGTCAGGACATTTGGGACAATAATAACGGGTGTCACTTCTACATCCGTGCCTGCTACAGACACAACATCTTCTTTGGGGGTGTCTTTGGGTAGGGGTACTCGGGAGGACATAAGGAAAATGTCTCTCATGCAGCCGGCTCACTGCATCTGGAAGGGGAAGTTGGGCAGGCATGCCTCCTGGGTACAGGTAGGCAAGGATGATCGCTTCCTGGAATTCCCGGAAGGATCCAGTTCGTCCTGACGCCCTGTATAGGACAAAGGCGTTCAGCATAGCCAATTGGTAAAGGTAAACAGACACTTTTTTGTACCAGCGCCTGTCTTTACGGGCAACTAAATACGGCGCCAAAAGCTGGTCGTTAAGGTCCACCCCTCCCATATTAAGGTTATATTCGTGGACACAGAGGGGTTTCTCCATAACGCCAGTTGCCGTAGGGATTTGGATCGTCGTGTCTGCGTGAAGGGAGGACAGAACATAAACATCCCATGTATCCTTCCACTTCCCCGCAAGAAATTTGTCCGTTTTCAAGCAGGCTCTCGCCCCCCGACTAAGACGGGAATTTACAAGCCGTTGGGGGAAGCCCCGGCGATTAGGTCACACGCGCCAATTTGTAAATCGAGAAGGTGACTAAATAGTGGCACGCTTGTGTAAAAGTTGTCCACGTACAAATGGTATCCCTTTCCGGATAAGGGTGACACCAAGTCCCAAACAATCTTACCGCTGCTCCCTATGTAGTCTGGGCAGTTCGGGGGCTCCACACAGCTATCTTTTCCCTCATAGACCCGGAAACTAACTGTATAACCTGTGGCTCTGTCACACAATTTATACAGCTTGACCCCATACTTGGCATGCTTGCTGGGGAGGTACTGTTTCATAGCAAGGCGGCCAGTAAATTTAATCAGGGACTCGTCAACGCAGACAACTTGTTCGGGGGTAAACAAGGCTGCAAACCGCTGATTGAAGTGGTCTATGAGGGGCCGAATTTTGTGGAGCCGATCATATTCAGGGTCTCCCCGAGGACGACAGATTTCATTGTCGCTGAAATGCATAAATCGCAGAATTTGCTCGTATCTCCCCCTGGACATGGAGGCAGAGTACATGCTCGTATGGTGAACTGGGCTAGTGGACCAATATAACCGCAATTCACTCTGTTTAGTTATGCCCATGTGGAGGGAAAGTCCCAGAAAGATTTTAAAATCGGAAACCGTTATAGGTTTCCAGCCGAATTGTCTGGCAAGGGGCGAATTTGGGTTGGCGGCGATGAATTGTTGTGCGTATAAATTTGATTGATCCACAATAGATCTGAAAAGATCTTCCGTGAAGAACAGCTCAAAAAAGTTCAGGGGCGTAAAACCAGCTGTCTCCATGTGGATTCCAGGTTGGGCAGTGAATGGGGGAAGTACTGGCACTGTAGAATCAGTGGGTTGCCAATTGGGATATGCCAGTGCATCGGGAGGGCACTATGGGCTCTACGGGCCTGTCTACAAATACGCGGTGGCTGCGGGCCACTACTTGTGCTAGCCACTGCACCAGCTTCAACTGCACTTAGGGGACTCGCCACATCACCAGGTGATACTGCAGTGCTGGTTGTACTAGGTCCAGGGTGTACTAGGCCGCTGGCGCTTGCCAGGTCGCCAGAAGAATGAGCGGCACTAGTAACCACACTCTGCTCCATACAAGCACCCTGCGATTCCTGCATCTCAACAACTCCAGAATGGGGTCGGGTACGCCTGGGTCTAACAGGGACCCATCTGTTGTCAGAGCTATCTGTCAGGGAGCTGCTGCTGTCATCTGGTTCGTATACTGACAGTAATTCGGCCACTGTAGCTTCCCCATCGCTATCAGATGACACGGCCAGTATACTATAAGCCTCTTCACCACTGTACAAACGTTTGGACATTTTGGTAACTAAATTTACCTGTACAGTGGTGTTGACTCACAGGTAATAAAAGCACCTGGTTGTCAAGGACTATTTCAAGCGCTACCAAAAAAACTGCTAATGCTAGCAGGGATCAGGCCTGACTCTGCTAACACAGCGGTTTTGTGTGTTGTGTTTTTTTGTAAGTGACAGTAATCTATTGATTACAACACTTGCCTGGGTGAAAGGGTTAAATGCAGGTGCTGGCAGGAATCAGTGCTGACCGTGCAAACACCGCATTTTGGGAACCCTAAACTATGGGGGCGCTAATATAGTTCTGATCAGATCAGATATTGATCTGTTCAAACACTATACTAGTAATGGAAGTGTATGTGCGTGTGTGTGTGTGTGTGTGGTAATCAAGGGGTTATTTCTAACGTGCCGGGGATATGGGGGGGGTGGCGGGGACCCTAAACCTCCTTTGGGATAGAAACTATCTCGCTAGCGCAAACTCAAGTCACAATCACACTAATACAAAATACAGTAAAAACAGTATATTATGTGTGTATTAGTGTGCAATGTGACAGGGGGGAAGGGGTTAACTGGATGTGATCAGGGGGGGATCAGGGGGTTAAATCTTTATTGGGAGGGGCTGGCGGGTATCCTACGGATAAAATAAATGGTGGCAAGCGCTAAACCTGGTCACAAGTCACACTTATACGGGTATATAGAAAATGCTATATACTGTATACAGTGTGTGGCAGGGGGTGTAGGGGTGATCAGGGGGGATCAGGGGGTTAAATCTTTATTGGGGGGGTGGCGGGGACCCTAAACCTCCTTGGGACAGAAACTTAGTCGCCTGCGCTAATTCTGATCACAATCACACTAATACAAAAATACAAAAACACACTATATAACGTTTGTATTAGTGTTGAATGTGATGGGGGTAGGGGTTAACTGGCGGTGATCAGGGGGGGGATTAGGGGGTTAAATCTTTATTGGGGGGGGTGGCGGGTAATTTAAGTGGAAAAGGGGGGGCCGCAAGGACTACACCTGACCACAAATCACACTTATACGGGTATATAGGAAAATGCTATATACTGTATACGGTGTGTGTTATAGCAGGGGGTGTAGGGGTGATCAGGGGGGGATCAGGGGGTTAAATCTTTATTGGGGGGGTGGCAGGGACCCTAAACCTTCTTGGGACAGAAACATAGTCACATTCATTCTGATCACAATCACACTAATACAAAAATACAAAAACACTGTATATTACGTTTGTATTAGTGTTGAATGTGACAGTGGGGTAGGGGTTAACTGGCGGTGATCAGGGGGGTCAGGGGGGATCAGGGGGTTAAATCTTTATTGGGGGGGTGGGGGGTAAATTAAGTGGAAAAGGGGGGGTCGCAAGCGCTACACCTGACCACAAATCACACGTATACAGGTATATAGGAAAATGCTATATGCTGTATACAGTGTGTGTTGTGTCAGGGGCTGTAGGGGTTAATTGGGGGGGCGATCGGGGGTTAAATGTGCCTATCTAGCTGTGTGTGGGTGTGCATGTGCAGTTACTCACAGTTAGATGTGCTCTCCTCTCACGCTGGATCCAAAAAGGACGTTGGGAGGGGAGGGCACATCTTCTCTAAGCCTGTGTTTACATTTCACAGACTTAGAGTGTCATTTGATTGGGCAGGACCGATCAACAGGTCCAGGCCAAAAATGATTGGCCTGGACCTGATGACTGATCGGTTCTGAACCCAATCGAGTCATCGGCGGGACCGTGGGAGCGCGCGCGCACCAGAGCGGCGAAGGCTAGTGACGTTTATATACGTCACTCTGCCTGGCCGGGGCTGACCGCCGCAGTATATTTACTTGCGGCGGTCGGCAAGTGGTTAATAAACAGAGAAAAGCCGTGATCCTCAGGATCACGACTGATCTCTGGTGTGTACCGGTTTAGGTAGCTGAGATGAGGAGCAGAGAACATGTTCTTCGCAGACATGTATAGTAACTAAGTAGAACTACTTCACTACTGTACTTAAGTACCGAAAGGCGGTATCTGTACTTTCCTAGAGTAGAATTTTTTTCTCCTACTTCCACTCTTACTTCACTACATTTTTTCGATGATTTCAATACTTCTATTCCAATATTTTTTTTTTGTGCTGCATAGTTACTCGTTACTATTATAAAAATTACCACTGCCAGAACAGTAGATGGCAGGTTTCATGAAGCTCAAAACATGTGTATTATCAGCGCATACGAAAATAAATGCTACTGTATGTATAAATAAAAGCTGCATTTGAAATAATAAAAAACAATATGATGGTCAAACTTTTGACTTCTTTCTTTAATAACTACATAACACAGTACTTGTACTTTTACTTTCAGTACTTGAGTAGCAATTTTTTTTTCAAAACTACTGGTACTTTTACTTTCAGTACTTAAGTAGCAACATTTTTTAAAAAAAGTTATTGCAATACTTAAGTCCAAAAAATGTTGAATACTTTAGTATTTCTACTCAAGTCACTTTTTGATTGAGCACTTCCACTTCTACTCAAGTCACTTTTTGATCAAGCACTTGTACTTTTACTCAAGTATGAGTTTCGAGTACTGTATACAACTCTGGTTCTTCGCTTCTCATCACAGTACATGACCGTTCTGTGACAAACGGCCAGTTTAGAAAAGTGAGATCTGAAGATCTCACAGCCGTTACTCTGAAATATCTCCATTCCAGATTCTCCAGCTCAGAGGTGGAGAATCAGGGAGAGAAGCTGGTGCGATCAGAGGAAGAAGACTTCTTTCTTCCTATATATCAGCACCAGTGGGTTCAAAATAAAAAAATAAAAAAAAAAAAATATATATATATATATATATATATATATATGTATATATTGTATGTATGTGTGTGTGTGTATGTGTGTGTATATATATATATATATATATATATATATATATATATATACTGGTGTGTATATATGTGTGTGTGCGTGTGTGTGCGTGTGTTCGGCCCCCTTGAACTTTACAAACTTTTGCCACATTTCAGGCTTCAAACATAAAGATATAAAACTGTAATTTTTTTGTGAAGAATCAACAACAAGTGGGACACAATCATGAAGTGGAACGAAATTTATTGGATATTTAAAACTGTTTTAACAAATAGAAAAACTGAAAAATTGGGCATGCAAAATTATTCATCCCCCTTAAGTTAATACTTTGTAGCGCCACCTTTTGCTGCGATTACAGCTGTAAGTCGCTTGGGGTATGTCTCTATCAGCTTTGCACATCGAGAGACTGAAATTGTTGCCCATTCCTCCTTGCAAAACAGTTCGAGCTCAGTGAGGTTGGATGGAGAGCGTTTGTGAACAGCAGTTTTCAGTTCTTTCCACATATTCTCGATTGGATTCAGGTCTGGACTTTGACTTGGCCATTCTAACACCTGCATATGTTTATTTGTGAACCATTCCATTGTAGATTTTGCTTTATGTTTTGGATCATTGTCTTGTTGGAAAACAAATCTCCGTCCCAGTCTCAGGTCTTTTGCAGACTCCATCGGGTTTTCTTCCAGAATGGTCCTGTATTTGGCTCCATCCAAACAACACTTTTTATGGATATCTTTAAGAAATGGCTTTCTTCTTGCCACTCTTCCATAAAGGCCAGATTTGTGCAGTATACAACTGATTGTTGTCCTATGGACAGAGTCTCCCACCTCAGCTGTAAATCTCTGCAGTTCATCCAGAGTGATCATGGGCCTTTTGGCTGCATCTCTGATCAGTCTTCTCCTTGTATGAGCTGAAAGTTTAGAGGGACGGCCAGGTCTTCATAAATTTGCAGTGGTCTGATACTCCTTCCATTTCAATATTATCGCTTGCACAGTGCTCCTTGGGACGTTTAAAGCTTGGGAAATCTTTTTGTATCCAAATCAGGCTTTAAACTTCTCCACAACAGTATCTCGGACCTGCCTGGTGTGTTCCTTGTTCTTCATGATGCTCTCTGCGCTTTAAACGGACCTCTGAGAATATCACAGTGCAGGTGCATTTATACAGAGACTTGATTACACACAGGTGGATTCTATTTATCATCATTAGTCATTTAGGTCAACATTGGATCATTCAGAGATCCTCACTGAAATTCTGGAGAGAGTTTGCTGCACTGAAAGTAAAGGGGCTGAATAATTTTGCACGCCCAATTTTTCAGTTTTTTATTTGTTAACAAAGTTTGAAATATCCAATAAATTTCGTTCCACTTCATGATTGTGTCCCACTTGTTGTTGATTCTTCACAAAAAATTACAGTTTTATATCTTTATGTTTGAAGCCTGAAATGTGGCAAAAGGTCGCAAAGTTCAAGGGGGCCGAATACTTTCGCAAGGCACTGTATATATGTATACTGTATGTACTGGTGTGTATATATATATATATATATATATATATATACTGTATTTCTGTATGTACTGGTGTATATATATATACTGTATGTACTGGTGTGTGTGTATATATATATATATATATATATATATATATATATATATATATATATATATATACTGCATGTACTGGTGTATATATATATATATATATATATATATATATATATATATATATATGTGTGTATACTGTATGTATATATACTGTATATATACTGTATATGTGTGTGTAGATAGATAGATATTCAGTTAGTTTTCATGTGTCAGGACATGTCATTAGTGTGCTTTTAAACTTTGGTTTCACTTTTTAAACCTGGCGGCACTGTAATCTCACAATATCTCGTGAGATTACAGGCCGTTTTCAGAGAACTGCCTAGAAGTGAACTGAGAGAAAACTTCTCAGCTTATTAAAAGTACACTTATAACTTTCCTGCAGACCAAATACTATACAATGATTTTTCACCAAAGAAATGTAGCAGTATACATTTGGCCTACATTTTTGAAGAAAGATTAATTATTTGCAAAATGCTATAAGAGAAACAAAGAAAAACTTTTTCTTTCAAAACTTTTTGGCCTTTCTTAATTTATTTAGCAATAAAAAAGTAAAAACCCCAGTAGTGATTAAATACCACCAAAATAAAGCTCTATTTGTGTGAAAAAAAATGATAAAAATGTCGTATGGGTAAATTGTTGCATAATTAACCACTTGCCGACTGCTCACATGGGTACTACTGCGGCAAAGTGGCTCGTTTGCATCCAGCGACGTAGACCTACGTTGCTGGACTCCTCCCCTTGTGGGCGGCGTTCGCGCACCGCTGGAGACTCGCTCCCACTGTATTCAGTTACAGCGGGAGTCGGGCCAGGGGAAGAGCGGCGGTGATCACCGCCGCTCTTCCCCGATCGTCGGGGATCGAGTGTGGAGATCCGCCCGCTTGTGTAAACAAAGCGGGCGGATCTCCTAAGTGACAGGCAGGGTCAGATTGCAGGATTCAGCATAGCTGAACTTGTGATCTGTCCCTGTGTCACACAGTCCCCTCCCCCCACACATGTCAGTAAGCACCAGGCATACATTAACCCCTTGATCACCAATAAAAATTTACCCCTTCCCTGCCAGTGTCATTTTTACAGTAACAGTGCATATTTATAGCACTGATTACTGTAGTAATGTCAGTGGTACCCCCAAAAGAGTCAAAAATGTCAGTCAAGGGTCCGATCTGTCCGCCGCAATGTCGCAGTCCCGCAAAAAAAACGCAGATCGGCGCCAGATCGCCGCCATTACTAGTTTAACCACTTTACCACCGGAGGATTTTCCTGCTAAAAGACCAGGGGTTATTTTGTGATTTTTTACTGCGTGACTTTAACGGACAATCGCGCGGTCGTGCGACGCTGTACCTAAACGAATTTCACGTCCTTTTTTTCCCACAAACAGAGCTTTCTTTTGGTGGTATTTGATCACCTGTGCGATTTTTTGATCACGCGCTATAAACAAAAAAAGAGCGTAATTTTTGCAAAAACAACAATATTTTTCACTTTTTTTTATATGAAATTCCCCCCAAAAAAAATGTAAAAATCAAAATTTTTTAAAATTTTCGGCCAATTTGTTTTACGCTACCTATGTTTGGTAAAAAAAATCGCAAAAAGCGTATTTTGATTAGTTTGCGCAAAAGTTATCGCGTTTACTAACAAAGGGAAAGATTTTTGTCATTTTTGGTGTTTTTTTTTTTAACGAGTAATGGCGGCGATCTGCGATTTTTTTTGCGGTACTGCGACATTGCGGCGGACAGATCGGACCCTTGACTGACATTTTTGACACTTTTGGGGGTACCAGTGACATTACTGCAGTAATCAGTGCTATATATATGCACTGTTACTGCAAAAATGACACTGGCAGGGAAGGGGTTAACAGTATTGGACAGGGAGGGGTTAAGTGTGTCCTAGGGGCGTGATTCTAACTGTGCAGGGACAGGTCTACTAGTGTAAAAACAAAGATCAACAGTTCTACATAGTAGAACTGTTTGATCTTCACTTTTACACAGGGAGAACTGACAGGTGGCTTGTTTACACAAGCCGCTCTGTCTTTCTCCCGCTGTAGCGGCGATCGTAGTGTGACCGGCGGACATCGGGTCCGCCAGTCACACTCCCGCACTCCTCCGTGAACGAGCCGAGGTGGGCGCGCGCCTCGGCGGGCGCGCGCCCGCCCGCTATTGGCTCTGGAAGGAGTGACAGGCGAGCGACGTAGACCTACGTCACTCTGCCTGGCCGGGGCCGACTGCCGCAGTAAATATACTGTGCGCAGTCGGCAAGCGGTTAAAAAAAAAACAATAAAAATGACATAAATTTCCCGTAGTTAGTAGCTGCGATAACTTTTGCACAAACCAATCAAAATATGCTTATTGCAATTTTTTTTACCAAAAATATGTAGCAGAAAGCAAATTGGCAAAAAAAGTTAAAAAATTTAGATTTTTACATTTTTTTTGGGGGGGAAATTTCATATAAAAAAATGTGAAAAATATTGTTATTTTTTCAAAATTGTCGCTCTTTTTTTGTATATAGCGCAAAAAGTAAAAATCGCACAGTTGATCAAATACCACCAAAAGAAAGCTCTATTTGTGGGAAAAAAAGCACATACATTTAATTTGGGTACAGTATCGCACAACCGCGCAATCGTCCATTAAATTAACGCAGTGCCGAATCGCAAAATATGGCCTGGTCAGGAAGGGGGTAAAATCTTCTGGTCTTAAAGCGGTTAAAAATACATTCATTGAGGATTTTTTTGTCAAAGACATGTAGCTAAATACATTTTGGCCTAAATATATGACAAAAATTGAATATATTGGATATTTTTTAACTGTCAAAGTAGAAAAATATTGTTATTTTTTCAAAATTGTCACATTTTTTTATTAATATCGCAAAAAATGAAAAGTGCAGAGGTGATCAAATACCACCAAAAGAAAGCTCTGTTTGTGGGGAAAAAAGGACGTAAATTTTGTTTGGCTACGGTGTTGCATGACCATGCAATTGTCAGTTAAATTCGCACAGTGCCGAATCGCAAAAAGTGGCCTGGACGTAAGACAGCAAAATCCTCCGGTGGTAAAGAGGTTAAAGCTGAAAATTGGCTTGGGCAGGAAGGGGGTAAAAGTATCCGCTTTTGAAGTGGTTAAAAAAGAACTTTGTTAATTAATTGAGAAATTGAGACACTTAAGATATATACCCAGATTACATGAGTCAGAGTATTTATCAAGCAACATCATGTATGGGGTGCAGTGGTCAGGAGTATATAACATATAGCACAACATATATAGTGCTGGAGTCAGAAGTATGTAGTAAACAATATAGTATAGAGACTTCCAGTAGTCAGGACTAAACATACCAAACATGTAACATACAACATAGGATCATAGGGTATACAATGCAGGGGTTAGAAGTAACATTCAAGCTAGTGTATTGTGTGCAGGAGTTGGAGTATGTAACACACAACACAATGCATAGACTGCATTGGGCAAGGGTGTGTAACACAGAACACAGAATATAATATGCAGAGACCAGTAGTATGTAACAAGCTGCTTCTTAAACTGTTGGTCAGTTTGAGTAAAAAAAAAAAAAGTCTCATAGCCAGTCTTAAATGGGAATAACAAATAGGAAAATGTCAGTGATCGGTGAGAGTAACAAATGCCCCACTTTGGTGGTCAGAGGGAGTAAAACATGCTCTGGCATTAACAGTCAGTGGAAGTAAAAATTGCCTGGGTATCAGTGGTATGAAAAAATGCCCAAGCATTAGCAGTCAGAAAGAAATGTCCTGGTGCTTGTGGTCAGTGGGAATAAAAAATGAACAGCATTAGTTGGAGTCAAAAATGCCTGGCATGCACAGTCAGTGGGAGCAACAATGTCTCAGTGTCTGTGGTCAGTAGGAGTAAAATATATCCTGTTATAAGTGGTTAGAAGAGGATGCCTCATCATTGGTGTCAGTGGGAGTAATAATGTCCCATTGTTGATGTCAGTTGGAGGAATTATGTTCCTCCTTTGGTGTCAGTGTATACAATAGTGCCCCATTTCTGGTGTCAGTGGCAATATTAGTGTTCAGTAGGCATGCTAGATAATTGAAAAAGCGAAGGAGTACAAAAAGAAGTTAACATGTGCTTTAATGATTGTAGCATAGGCTCCGACTGTTTTGAGTTTACCATGTGAAATTAAAGATTTCCCTTAGTAAAATGGGTGTACCTGAACATCTCATGGTTCTTATGAAGAACCTCTATACTAATCATAGAGGAATTCTCAGCCATGACAGAAAATGGAAGCTGAAGGAAGATGATAGAGGTTTTAAGATTGGTAGAAGAAACATCAATAATCTTCAATGTCGATGACACTACATTCACTCAAAGCTGACATTTTAAAGGTTCTCAAGAGCTACATTAAAAAAAAAAAAGAAAAAATGAAGTTAAAGGTAGTAGTTCACCTAGATATCAAGAAAGCTAAGATTATTACGACAAAAGAAGACTGGAGGACTAGAGGGAGCAGCTGTCCAAATCTATCTGGTGGACTTGCTCAACAGGTACAGGTCACTGCTATCTTTGGGGCCCATACACAGAACTCTTCAGTGTGGGCCTTTTTATTGTATCTGCTGCCAACAGCACCATTGTGGTCTGCAGTTTTTGTTTGCAGAGACTTAGCTAAACACCAGCTATTTGGGTACTACATAAGGAAACACCATGGAAGTAAAACCTCAATGAGACAAGTGAGCAGTAAAAGTCTTCAGCTTGGTGTTGCTCATTTCCTGAACCTCTTTCCCCACATTTTCCTGCTGCATCTACAGCAACATCTGCAGCCTCCAGTGACAAGGGCGGAAAGTCTCACAAGAGGTTTTTAGAGGCTTAGGATTGGTGTTGGGCGAACAGTTCGGCCCGAGCATGAGTTCAGGTCGAACATTGGCTGTTCATCTATTCAGTGAACACCCAAATTATCAGGCCTTCGGCCATTTATACAGCCTGCAGAGCACCCTTACAATGCACAGTGCACCACACAGGGCATTGGAATCCCTAACTGGCTGAAGCAATGAAGGATTTGCTCAGTCAGGGCACAGAACACTGTCAGAGCCATGATGGGAGAAAGAAATGATGACTGTGCCCAAACATGGCTCATTGCTCATAGTCCCACTCCACACTATAAAAAGGTTCCTTCCTAGAGCAGGCATTTGCAGTGTGATGTTGGAGTGGAGATAGATAGCTAGAACAGGGCTCTGTTCATTGCTACTAGCAAGTTAGTGTGCTATAGTCTGCTATTGTGATTCTATTGTGAGTGTAGAGTGTTAGTGTAGTGTGAATATAGTGAAAGACCAGCATGAGTGTAGTTTTTTTACTGTAGTTTCAGTTTTGTGTTTTAAGGCTGGTTATCTGCAGTATATTGAGGTGTGTAGAAGTATAGTGTCACAGCAGTAAAGTAGTGCGTCAGAGCACTTTTACTGCAGTATATTGAAGTGCGTTAGTGCACTGTTACTGCAGCATATTTAAATGGGTTAGTGCACGTTTACTGCAGTATATCGAAGTGCATTAGTGTACGTTTACTGCAGTAAGTTTAAGCGCATTAGTGCACTTTTACAGCCATATTTTGAAGTGCTTTAGTGCAGTTTTACTGCAGTTAATTGAATTGCATTATTGTACTTTTACTGCAGTATATTGTGCACTTTTACTGCAGTATATTGAAGTGCGTCACTGCAGTTTCACTGTATTACATTGTAGTGCATCAGGCAGTTTTACTACAGTATATTGTAGTGTGTTAGTGGAGTGTGTCTGTGTAGTGAGTACTCAAAGTAAATTGTAAGCTCTAACGAGCAGGGACCTCTGATTCCAACTGTAGTAAAGTGTATTGTAGTTGTACTGTCTACCCTCAATTTGTAGAGCGCTGCTTAAACTGTCGGCGCTATAAAAATCCTGTATAATAATACAAAATAATATGCACCAGACACCACTTTCCATTGATTAATGTGCATCCAAGTACATATTTCCCTGTCTCTACTATATTTCAGTGATAGCCCCCCCATCATGTCTGGGAGGCCAACAAGGAGAGGTAGATGTTCCTAAGCCACTGTAAGGGGGCCAGCAATGTCTGTCCCCCACAGGCAAAAGTGGACGTGGTCTATCCTCAAGCAGGGCACCATTTCCTCTGTTTAATGATTTTGCCCGTGCTATCCAGCCACAGCATGCAGAGGAGGTGGTAGCCTGGCTTACAAAACCATCCTCATCATCCTCTATCACCCAAGTAGAGACTAGTGCGCAGTCTATCGCAACTGCATTATTCTGCCTCCTTGTCCACAGCTACTCCTGCCATAGCCCCAGCATCATGCATAGAGGAGTCAGCTGAGTTATTTGAACACAGCCTCAGCCACTTGCTCCTTGAGGTTGCACAGGCATTACTTGATTCTAAAGTTGGTTCTGACTCTGAGGTTGAGGAAGGTAGGAACATGAGCCTACAGAGAGGGAAGAACACTGGTAAACAACAAATTGGCAGTCATGTTCCCCCAGCCACAGCGTATTGCCAAGTTGGCTCCAGTGATGATGAGAATGGGGGGGATGATGATGATGAGGTCACTGATGCGACTTGGGTACCGGGTAGAGCAGAGGAGGAAAGTGAGTTTGAGGCACAACCCCAATGAGGCAGCCATCATTGAAGAGTAGAAAGCAGGAATCCTATTCCATCACATTGTGGAGCTTTTATCTCCGGGGCCCACTTCCCACAGCTCAGCTGTCTGGGCCTTTTTTAGCAAATGTACAGCCAATCGCACTACTGCGATTTTCAAACCTTGCCTCAAGCAGAGCGCCCCACAATGCTTTAGCAAGAGCATCTGAAAGAAACACAAAAAGGCCACAAATTTACTCCTTCTCCCTCCTCACTTTTTAGGTCTACCCCAGCTATATCTCATGACCTCTTAGCAGCCTCCACTGACAGGGATGTATGGCGAAGGGTGTCACAGGTCGTTGCAGCACGTCTGCCAGCAGCACACCCCCAGCTGTAGACTATAGTAGGCAAATTTATCTGCCCCTGCTGCTGCAGGGAAAAAAAATACAGTCACTGACACCCACATGCCCAGGGTCTAAATGCAAGCTTGTCAAAGCTTCTGGCTTTACAACTCTTTTAGTCTGGTGGAATCTACCCCCTTCTGTGAATTTTCAGAATGTGCTGTATCACAATGGCAGGTTCCCAGTAGCTATTTCTTTTCATGTAAGGCCATTCCAACTCTCTGCCATCATGTGGAAGGCAATGTTGTGGAATCCTTGGGCAAGGCATTCAGCTGCAAGGTCCACATTACTGCTGGCACATGGTCCAGCAAGCATGGTCAGGGACGATACATTTTGTTCACAGCACCCTGGGTAACTCTGCTCACAACTCAGAAGGATACAGGACAGGTCTCAGTGCTGTAGCTTGTATTGCCACCACGTCTCCATACAGCTAGTGGTGATGATGCAGGATTTGTCAGCTCCACTTAATCCTCCTCCTCCTGCTCCATGCCCTCATCTGTTGAATTGTTCTATGAAACACCAGTACCCACTAAGCGTTCAAGGGGCTATTCAATGAGTCAGGCTAAAAGATGCCATGCAGCGGTTCAGCTAGTCTGTCTACCGGACAGGAGCCATACCAGACCAGAGATTCTTTCAGCTCTGAAGGGGCAGGCCCAGAGGTGACTCATGCCATGCCAGCTATAGCCTGGAATGGTGGGGTGTGATAATGGCAGTAACCTCCTCTCTGCAGCCCATAGACAAGGAAAGTTGACACATGTGCCATGCCTGGCAAACAGATACCCAAGGTTGGAAAATTCTGTAGCCATATCAAGTGGTCATACGCTGCCAGTGCTCAGTTGGCTGAAATTTAGCAGGAATTACACCTGCTCGTAAACCGCCTGATTTGTGACATGCCTACCAGGTGGAACTCAACTTTGGCAATGCTGCAGTGGCTGCACATGTAGCAGAGAGTCATCAAGGAGTACCTGTGTCCCAGGGCTGTCAGCTTCCACATCCCATCGTCAGCATCTTCATCATATGGTGGGAGATTATCTAGGGGTGAAAACAGACACAGAGAGCTTTCCAGTTGATGATTCACTGGGTTACTGGGTGATAAGAAAAGACAACTGGCCAGAACTTGCCCAGTATGCAATTGTTTATGAATGACAATTAGTTCAGCCAGAAGTTTTGTGACAGATAAAACAACTCTGTTGCCCGGCTGACATTTATCAAATTGAATTAGTCCTGGATTAGCAGCAGCTATTAAGACCCTGATGCCAATGTCACTGATTAAGTGTTTTCTGGATCTGGAATCTCTGCAAGACTGTCTACACTTCCTAGCTTTTTGGATGTTGATTTTATTAGACAGAAATTTTTTGGTATAGGTTTCATGGGCACAATTCACACCCAAGGACGGATTCTTCTGCACCTTTTTAAAAGGTGCAAATCATTTCAATTTTATACAGCAAGAATAGGCCTCTAGTAGGGTTACGATGTGAGTACCTCTATAGGGTTACGATGTGAAGGCGGCCATTTTTTTGGTCGGAAAAATCACTGGTATTGATGACATGCTTTGCCTATGTGTTTTACTACTATGAATAAACAGTGTTATGGAATGTGCTAATCAATGAGATGCTTCCTTTCCAATTTTTGATAAACTTGGAAGTTCTTTGATGTTTACATTGGATAGGATTGAGAGTGCCGTTGTGGGAAGAACCTGGTGGGCCATCTACACCAGATGATTTAAACAGTGTTATTTGACCATTGCTTTGGGAAGGTCAAATTGTTATGGTAAGAGGCAGTGTGATCGGGTGAAGGCGACAGGTCTTCCTTTGCTACACATCATTCCCTGAGCGTTTATAAGTTAATATTTACAAAGACTCTTAGTGAACTTTTCCCTCTATTCTTTATTTTGTTAATTTTGTGCCTAGGAATTTTATATGAATGTTTTTGCATTTGTGAAAAAGATAAAGTTCTTTTTAGCGCTGTACTGTGTGTGGTATTTTTTGTGCTTTATATTGTTCTCCTGCAATATTGTTCCAACAGATTTTACTAATGTATGTGATTGTTTGTACCATTGCATAGAGCAGGTAAGTATAACATGTAAAATTTGTGACATTTTTTTAAACTTTTACAAAATAAGGAAGTTCACAAACTATAGTAATAACTTGTGTGCTCATTTGTATGACATTGAGGACTTTAAATTTATTTTTTAAGAGGAAGCCTTCTTATAGCTTTAAGATAATCTGTTGTGGTTGCTTCCACAAGCCAATTTAGAACTATTACCTCTTGATAATAAAAAAAAAGCAGATGTAGCAGATGAAACTACCTAAAACATTTTTTGCCTATAAGACCAAAAAGTGGCCATAATTTGAAGCATTTCCCTTATCTCCTTTTTCATTCCTATAGACTTCAATAGATTTCAATTGGACTCAAAATTTGAACTACAGTTGGTATGCCAAATCCTCAGTAATTTGAACCTGGGCATATTTGCCTATAAATAATAGTCACAGTACAGATGCAGTAGACAGCTTCTATATCCTTGGATCAGATATCAACAGAAAATGATTCGGCAGTCAGAAAATAAGACTCCCATTTATAAAAGCAAAGATCTAAGAACTTGAAAGGATCCATTCTTCACAAATAATAATTTGTCTATAAGTAAAAAGATCAAAATTGTCAAGGCTATAGTACCTTCTGTTGATCTCTATGTATATTGAATCTTGAAAACTAAGAAGCAAGCTAGGAATGGTATTGATGCCTGGAAAATAATTATAAGAAAATTGTGAAGAGCAAGGAAAATATAAATAAATAAATTGATCCCCTAACAACTCAATTTCAACCTTTCACTAGAAACCTAGATGGGTAAACACATTCTGCTATTGTTAAGATATTATAAGAACTGCTAACTCCCTGGAACAGACAATTACGCTGGGAAAAGTTGACTGAAAAAAAAATAGAAGAGGACAACTAACAAAAGGATGGGTAGATAAAGGCACGAAAAGCATTTTGGAGAAGCACTATCCATGTTGTCACAAGGAGTCAACATTGTATTAATGGACACTGAGTTTTTAATATTAATAATAATAAATTACTTACCAGTATACTGTATAGACTTCATCTGCCACATTGCTATCTTAGATGATGTCACTATCAAAACTATATAGGCACAATCAGGCACAGGATCACTTTGCCTGACAGTGTCAGCATAGGTGCAATGCCAAGTGCTGGAATGATCCGTGTTCCAGCAACCAACACCCGATGCCACTCTGCATAAAAGGGCAAGGATGTCCAATGATTTGGCTCCACACGCAGGGCCTTCTCATTCTGACCACCTCAGTAACCTTGCCCTTAAACCAGGCCTACCAGGTGTGAATGAAGAGTAAAACAGCTGGCTGCAGTGTATTATGGTCTTGTGCTTTGACTTGCTAATAATGTTATCTCCAGCAAATATGCAACGCATTTTTTTTAAATAAAAGTTGTTCCTGTTTAACTCTTCGATTAACCCTTGATTGCCATAATTATCTGCATATTTTCATTTGCTCACTTTCAAAGCATCACATTAAAACAAGTATTATGCAAAAAAAATTAAAAGCCTGTATTTCATTTTTTTATAAATTTGTGTTGCTTTGTACTAGAAACATAATTTTAATGTTATAATAAGTGGGATAATTTTCAGATGAAAATGTGTTCTTTTATCCACATTAATACTATAGTTGTTTTAAAGCTATCACTAGTCAAACTGGAGAAAAAAAACATATTTTTTCATAGTTTTGCTACTTTTAGCCCAGAATAAAAAGAAAATCGTACTACTTTTTGGAAGATATTTCTGACAAAGAAAGCCTCATTTGTCCCAAAAATGTCCCCTTTCACACTGTCCAATGCATTACTGTGCATTGGAGCACACATGGTAATGTACATTATTTCATGCATTAACATACTTTGTGTTAATGGCATATACACTATTTTTAGGCTTTGTTTGTTGTGATGTGTTGAGGTGTGATAGCAGGGTGAATTCCAAAATTAATAGCACCCCAATGCCCCTCACCATGAATTTGTCTGCACGTAAATTCAATGCATAGGTGTAAAATCAGTTTCTATGTTTCTTTTGTCATTGGTGCTGGCTAGGTTATTGCCAAATCAATAAGTCTACAGGTCACATGCAAAAATTATTTTGGTCCATAAGGAGTATATGAGCATAGTTCAAGTGCCTTCAAGTATTTAAATGCCAACTCCAGCCAAATTTTTTTTTATAGTTTTGAATAGTTTGGGAGACATTAAAACCTCAATTAGCTCCTGCCTCATCAGCTGGTAGAGTACAGAGTTTGTTGTGCCATGTTGAAAAGTCATATGTTTTCACTTCTTATCCAGCACAGCCTTCCCTTTGCTGCAAAACAATATTGATGGCACTGTGATTAAGTTCCCAGGATTCTTTGCTGTGTACACAGGCTCACTTCATTTCTGAAACATGAAGCCTATGCCCAAGAACACTACATATCTTTCATGGCCCAGTGAGCTAGTTTGTTACCTACTGAAAAGTTTCCACCCAGAGAGCAATGGTTAAACCCTGTGAGCTCAATGGACATACCACTTCCTCCTCATGGTTTGACTCACGACCCCTGATACAGAAACCCTCAAATCCCGCTGTATAAAGCATACATGAAGTTAGATGCTGTCTTGCTGTACTTCAAGAGACTTGAAGAGAACAAAAGCTAAAAACTGCTAAATTCTTGCCTTGTCTCAAAGAGTAAATTTCCCACTGGTTTCCACTTGGGTCTACAAGTGAGCAACATGGTCATCAGCCATGTGCTAATATTGTTGCTGCCCTTGATTGGGGGCTTCACCCACACTAGTCTACACTTTCATAAAAGATGAATTGTAAATGCAACCTCCTGTGCTGAAATGTGGTGCTCAGAGTCAGTTTGGTTTTCCAATCCTCCAATTCATAAATATGTAGCACAAAACAAACAACAGAAAAAGGTCATACCAGTCTGGCGTATTACCTTAATATACAGTTTATTGATAAATAAAGACAAAAGATATGCTCACAAACAAGCTGTATCAAAAGGCTTATCGTTACATCAAGTTACAAAATTCGCCGGATCAACAATGCAGGTCTCTAGGGGAGAGGGGTTGTCTCTTGAAAAGCGTAAGCCACACCGGATGTTGGAGGGTTCTTCCCATGCTATAGGATATGCGTTGGTGATCTGGTGACTGTTGAAACTTGATGTAATGATAAGCCTATTGATATAACGCATTTGTTAGTATATATAATTTGTCTTTATTTATGAATAAACAGTATATTAGGGTAAAGTGCTAGACTGGAGTTTTGTAGTGCTACACTTTCACAGTCTTGGATTCAGGGCCAGAAAATTGGTTCTTGGGATCTAGGGAAAAAAGCTTCAACACAAAATGGACACCACGTTGAAAACAAAATCATCCAGCTATGTCCCCTGGGTCAACGGTGCAGAAAAGCAGAATAGAATACCTTTAAAGCCTATTGCACAGTTTATCTTTAAATAAATATGCTTTAAATCTTTTTCTTTACTCACCTATGTCTGCTATCCATGTCCTTCACTGCTGCCATTTTTGGGAGTCATGACTGGTGGATCCAGGTCACCTCTTCCCACTGCTGCAGTCTTCAGTTGACCACACCACATCCAATAGGAAGGTAGTAACATGGATTCCTAAAGAAAAATGCTTCTCCAATGCAGGAAAGAAGATGAAAGACTTGTGACCTGATGGATCAATTGACCATGGAAATAGGTCAGTATTTTTGGCATTTAGAATAGTTTTTTAAACTAACAAAGCAATTATTAGTGGGCAAGCAGGACAGGAGACAGAACCAGAGTTCAGCTTTTAAAATTTAGCTCCTGTTATGAAATTGTATCTGTTGGCACATACATGCAAAGTGATATATGTGAAACTGGCAGCAGTATCAGCACCATATATAATTATGGCTCAGTGTCACGGTTAATATGCATTAGGTATTACACAGATGTTTTAAATCTAGTTTAATTTAATAGACTTATGTCAAGCTTCTGCTGCCCTGTGATAGATACATTTAAAAACATAAAAATGATTATGTATTTCATCTGCTGGGCCAACTTTTTGACCCCAGTTAATTTCGCCGGGAAGCTTAAAGCGTTGTGTCATTATTGACATCAGAGCATAATTGTTTCCAAATAATCAGGTGCCGTTCTAAGACATGTAAGGATCACTTATTCAAGTTAGATGTAATTACTGTAATATGGGGTTTCACTCTCTCTAGTATCAATCACACACGTGCTTTTTCTCGGTTGATAAAGTAAAAATGGTTAAAATTATGAGAAATCAACTACACCAAGAAAGGATTTTTCTTTTAATTATGGTTAGATTACAGGCTGGGTAAAGCTTAAAGACATAGATTATCTACCTTTCATGTTAGAGATGGTAAAAAGGACATGTCTTGATACACTCAAAATGTTAGGATTTACATGCAGATGCACTCAGAGCTTTCAGCTGTACAGAACTTCACAGCCAACAAGCGGACCCCAGCATTGAGGAATAGACCACTGTGCAGCACGTCTCTGGCATACATGGAAAGTATCTGAGGATGCTGAAAGAAGCTGAGACGTTTCCCCTGTTTTAATTCTTTACTGTCTGTCCTATCCTTATTACATTGTATTTAGTACTCAGTACTCCTCCATTTCTTCCACAGCGTTGTGGCACCAATATGGATAAACATAAAGGGCACCATTAATTCTTAGAGCACTACGCTGAACAGCAAATTTATAAAAATGTTGTCTCCATTTGTTTATGAGAATAGTTAATTTTACTTTAACATTTAAATAGATTTTTATTTAAAATGCAAGATCTTTTACTCCTCAGTCTATAGTCTGGAGATGGTAGAGAGAGAGAGAGCGAGAAAGAGAGAGAGAATGAAATAAAAAGAGAAAGATTGTGTATATGTATATATAGATATATGTAGGGCTCAAAATGTCAAGCCCTGAGCTACTAGCCAGGCCTTAAGGGTTACTCGCCACCAGTTGCCCCACCCAACCCCTAGCCTGCCTAATTCCCTAATTCCCTAATTTCGCCCTAAACACTCCCTCATAAACAATCTCATAAAATGACACTGTTAAATGTTTTTGCATGAATGCAGAAGTTACAAAAATAAATATTAATAACAACTTTATCAGTGCCCATCAGTGCAGCCTCATCAGTGCCCATCAATGCAGCCTATCAGTGCCCATCAGTGCAGCATCATAAGTGAATCTTATCAGTGCCGCCTTATCAGTGCCGCCTTATCAGTGCCCATCAGTGAAACCTTACCAGTGCCCATCAGTGTAGCCTCACCAGTGCCCATCAGTGCAGCCTCGTCAGTGCCAATCAGTGCAGCCTGATCAGTGCCCATGAATGCAGCCTCACCAGTGCCCATGAATGCAGCCTCACCTGTGCCCATCAATGCAACCTCACTTGTGCTCACCAATGAAGCCTGATCAGTGCCTATCAATGCCCATCCATTTCTTCATTTATGCCTATCAATGCAGCCTCATCTGTGCCCATCAATGCAGCCTGATCAGTGCCTATCAATGTTACCTCACCTGTGCCCATCAATGCAGCCTTACCTGTGCCCATCAATGCAACCTTACCAGTGCCCATCAATGCAGCCTCACCTGTGCCCATCAATGCAACCTCACCCGTGTCCATCAATGAAGCCTTATCAGTGCCCATCAATGCCTATGAGTGCAGCCTCACTAATGTCCACCAATGCAACCTCACCTGTGCCCATCAATGCAGGCTGATCAGTGCCTATCAATGCCGCCTCACCTGTGCCCATAAATGCAACCTCACCTGTGCTCATCAATGCAGCCTCACCTGTGCCCATTAAGCAGCCTCACCAGTGTCCATCAATGCAACCTCACCTGTGCCCATCAATGCATCCTCTACGGTGCCCATGATTGCAGCCTCACCAGTGTCCATCAATGCAACCTCACCTGTGCCTGTCAATGCAGCTTCACCTGTGCCCATCAATGCAGCCTCACCTATGCCTGTCAATGCAGCCTCATCTGTGCCCATCAATGCAGCCTCACCTGTGCCCGTAAATGCATCCTTGCCTGTGCTCATCAATGCAGCCTGACCAGTGCAGGGGAAGAGGGGAAGAGGAAAGTCACAGAGCGGGGATCGTCCTGCTGTAACAGCTATCATTTAAGTTGCCGGGCGCTTGCCATCACACACAGATGGATTGGCTCCTATGATAGACGTCACACATCCCAGCATTGGACAGGTGTTCTGTCTATCAAAGGAGCCAGGCCAAGAGGCGGTGCTGAGTGTGACGGCGAGCGCCCAGCAATTCAAAGGAAAGCTGTTCCCACTCTGTGATTATCTGGCTGGATTTCCTCTTCTTCTCCTCTCTCTTCCCCTGGGCGATCACTGGGAGAATGGCTCCTGAGGCAGCTCCACACTCGCCCTCAATCATTTTCCATTTGCAAAATGCGAGCAGGCAAGTGGAAAATTTGGGGGCTGATATATGCATTGTTCTATTTAATCTATACTGTATATTCACACATTGCAGAATAAAAGTATTTTTTTTAATGGGGTTGATTTACTAAAACTGTAGAGAGCAAATTGTGGTGCAGCTGTGCGTGGTAGCCAATCAGCTTCTAACTTCAGCCTGTTCAATTAAGCTTTAAACAAGGAAGCTGAATGGTTTCTATGCAGATCTGCACCAGATTTTGCACTCTCCAGTTTTAATAAATTAACGCAAATGTGTTCATGCTATTTAGAACCATTGGATGCTAACTCACAGCATTAGAAATGCAAAAAACAATACTTTTTAGGTCCTAGCAACAAGGAAAGACATGAAGGTTTTTGGTCAGGTCTCTGGAGCCTAAATGGCCTACAGGTATAACAACTAATGAACATTTCTCGAAGCTTCACATATCTACTGGGGCCCCTTGAAAGGTGAATTTAGCCTTTAAATACTTGGGCAACAATTCCTCTCTGCAAAACACTTAAAAATTGCAACAGAAACTAGTTCCTTTGCTTTTAAATTGAGAGGTGCCTATGCACCAGATCAAAATTAGGGCAAATTGGGCAACCTCTCAGATCCAAAACTAACATGGTGAGGCAAGTGCAGCTTTTTGGCAGGCATCACAGGCTGCCTACATTCTACCAAAAATGTTACTTTAGTGAATCAGGGAGGATCGCTTTAAAAGAGAAGCATGGGAAAAAAATGTTTTTAGGAATCATACTTTCTTAGGTGGATGCAGCATCGTCTGATGCTGCATCTGTCTACTGCCGGCTCTAAGACTGACAGTTGAGCGATTAAACAACCCTGATCACTTGGTTCTCAGAGCTCCGTGAGCAGAGAGCTGGTGACTGTAAGATACTGACAGCCTATCTAATTTTTTGAGGTCTTAAAATGCCAGGACAGTACAAATATTCCCCAAATTACCTCTTTTTGGAAAGTAGATAGTCCAAGGTACCCATATCTCACAAAAACGAGTACACCCCTCACGTTTTTGTAAATATTTTATTATATCTTTTCATGTGACAACACTGATGAAATTACACTTTGCTACAATGTAAAGTAGTGGGAGTACAGCTTGTATAACAGTGTACATTTGCTGTCCCCTCAAAATAACTCAACACACAGACAATTAATGTCTAAACCACTGGCAACAAAAGTAAGTACACCCCAAAGTGAAAATTCCAAATTGGGCCCAAAGTGTCAATATTTTGTGTGGCCACCATTATTTTCCAGCATTGCCTTAACCCTCTTGGGCATGGAGTTCACCAGAGCTTCACAGGTTGGAACTGGAGTCCTTTTCCACTCCTCCATGATGACATCACGGAGCTGGTGGATGTTAGAGACCTTGCACTCCTCCCCCTTCCATTTGAGGATGCCCCACAGATGCTCAATAGAGTTTAGGTCTGGAGACATGCTTGGCCAGTCCATCACCTTTACCCTCAGCTTCTTTAGCAAGGCAGTGGTCATCTTGGAGGTGTGTTTGGGGTCTTTATCATGTTGTCATGTTGGAATACTGCCCTGTGGCCCAGTTTTCAAAGGGAGGGGATCACCCTCTGCTTCAGTATGTGACAGTACATTTTGGCATTCATAGATCCCACAATGAACTGTAGCTCCCCAGTGCTGGCAGAGCTCATGCAGCCCCAGACCATGACACTCCCACTACCATGCTTGACTGTAGACACACTTGTCTCACGTTTGTGAGATACTGTATGTAATGAGATGCAGGGGAAGTTTTTGTCACACTTTTTTGGAAAATGAAGGAATTAAATAAACTTTGTTTTTTTTTTTTCACAATTTCTTTATTTTTTTATATACCGTCACCAGTGCAGTACAGCGTTATCATATGGCTGGTGTGGGGTTAGATTATTTTTCATTTATTCTTTAATTTTTTTTTTTTTTCACTTTTTTTTTTTTTTTTTTTTACATACTGTCTTCAGAGTAGTTGAGTGTCACCATAGTGACACTGTACTACTCTGGGGGGTAATCAGGGTTTTTTTTTTTTACACTTGCTTGTTACAGTGCTGTACACTATAACAGTAATAGTTTAAACTGTCATAAATTACTTTCATTCATGATTCATTGGGGTTGGTTCACTAAAACTGGAGAGTGAAAAATCTGGTGCAGCTCTGCATAGAAACCACCCAGCTTCCAGTTTTTTTTTTTTTAAGCTTAATTGAACAGATTGAAGTTAGAAGCTGATTGGCTACCATGTACAGCTGCACCAGATATTGCACTCTTCAGTTTTAAAAAACCAACCCCATTGTTTACTATTGTGAAGCTGTGACTAGCCCACAGCTATCACATAGTATAGGGTGCTGTAATTTGCCCATGTGCTCACTGGTGACCAATTACAGATCACACACAATAGTAAACAGTGATGTCATTAAATAATTTGATTCATGATTATTGTTTACTATATGACATGCGATCGCGTGGTATCTGGGCCACTTACAGCAGCCCCATACCAAGTACCGTAATCTGCTGCTCACATTTCATTACGCACAGTAATTCACAAAGGTGTGAGCAGGACCGCAATAAAGATTTTTATGCCAGTATTTGCAAAGTAATGTGAATTTTAAATTTGTAAACTTAAAAAATAATTAATTAACAAGATTGACCAGGTTTTCCCTTAAGCTTAATATGAAACCAAAGTGTCTTGTCCCCATCCAACCCACAATTATTGGCATATTAAAGTATCTCACATATACACCTGTGTCTATAATGGGCAGACATTGCCAAGGACATTTTGTGTGCTGATACCAAAGAAGTAGTGGACTATTGACCTACATTTTTAACCTGACCAGCAGTTGTTTCCTAAAACTGCAGTGCCCAGGAGGAAAAGGGTATTGCCTAGGACAGTGATGGCAAACCTTGGCACCCCAGATGTTTTGGAACTACAGTTTAGATGATGCTCATGCACTCTGCAGTGTAGCTGAGCATCATGGGAAATGTAGTTCAAAAACATCTGGGATGCCAAGGTTCACCATCACTGACCTAGGAGTACTACAAGACATAGCTAGAAAACAAAGAGAACAGGACACAGGGGTCTAATGTCTATGAGTGTCTGGTTCTAATCAAGTGCTAAAACTAAAAAATCCAATCTCACATGAAAATCAATATTTAACGGAGGCAAATTACTAAATCAATATAGTTGTAAAATACCAATCTGAGAAAAAATATACCAAAGTAATTTCATGCATAGACATAAGTCTTAGGTGAGTTTTTTGTTAAAGGTCATAAAACCTAAGGTAGAATTGCGGGATAAAAGTATTTCATCTTAAAAATGGCCCCACCCCCTCCTAACACTTTGGATACAGTAGTGAAGGATGAGAACCCCTGTCAAGTTTTTATTATTGCTGGTTTTCCTGCGATTTGTTCTGGTAACCATTTGCACTAAAATTTCAGAGTTGTCACCAGAACAAGAGGTTAGAGTAAGCCTTCCAATGGAGATACTTGTACTGATGACAACTGTCTATGAGGGGATTCTTCCAAGTCCCATTGTTTCTCCGGGGAAATTTCCCCAACAAAACATGAGCAGCTAAAAGCAAACTAACGTGGGTTTTAAACCATCCCTGCTCTACCCAAAACTAAAAAGAAACATTTTTTTATGCATACACTTGAAAAAATGCAGCAAAGGAGTAAAACTCTCTCAGTATCAAATACCTTACCGTAAAGTGATATTCTTATTCTCTGAATATATAATCCATACACATCTACAAATTTATAGCCCTGTAATCTTTAATTCATGAAATTGTTTCATATGTTTTTTGCTTCATTTTCCCCCTCACTTCCGTTTGTTTGGAATGGGCAGTGCACATTAGTTTCGGTCATTTGCAATTCTCCACGCACAATACAAATTTTATAGCCCCTAGTCAAGTGATGGCGAACCTTGGCACTCCAGATGTTTTGGAACTACATTTCCCATGATGCTCAATTATACTGCAGAGTGCATGAGCATCATGGGCAGGGCCATCTTACCGAATGGGCATACTGGGCAGTTGCCCGGGGGCCCCATCTGCCCAACGACCCAGCCCCAGCCAAGCATTAGTCCTGATTCCCTTGTGCCTTCTGCCGCCAAACTTAGCAGATGGCAAGCGCCTGTTGGCCCTGCACTGCTGTCAGGCCACTTGGGCCGTGGAGGGGGTGCCCACAACTGCAGGAATGCCTGTCCGCCTCCACGGGAACGGGCACACACAGGACAGTCGAGTCTGACTCCCGTCCGTGTGTGTAATCGCCGGACCCAGCCTCCGAACTTGAAAGCTGTCATTAGCCTTGCACCCCTGTACCAATAAATATTGCCTTATCGATAATTTGCCTTTTTAACCTCGTGGGTGATTGTGTAGGCAGAACCCCAGTGCACTGCATTGCCCAGTGCCTTTTAATGCTCTTAAGATGGCACTGATCGTGGGAAATGTAGTTCCAAAACATCTGGGGTGCCAAAGTTTGCCATCACTGCGCTTAGTCCATCTCAGTAGAAGGTGGTTATATTCCTACATACAGTGGGACCATGTAGAATGAACGTGACCACCCACTAACAGGAAGTCAGAGCACAGCAGCCAGAAAAAATTGTAGATTTGAAGGAGGCTGAATACATACTCAAATAGATTTTTTTTTACACAGAGTTTAGTGTCACTTTAACTAATTTATAATTAAACCACATTGTCCGCTTAGCTTATTATATGGATAAAAAGAGCAGGAAGGAATCAAACCACGCTGTATAAAATTTGTGGAGTCAAGCATCAATAAAAGCAATAGGTTATTTATTCAGTGTCCCTCCTTTTTTATATTTAGGAGTATATTTTTTTTTTTACTGGAATAAAAGAGACAATAATCAAATTGTATGGCAATGTAATTCAAATGCATTCAGATCTATTCAAATATATGAGCAATGTATTTGCATATGTAAAAATATCGGAATACATTTGAATGTGCCTTAGCACTTTTTTATCAATAAAATATCTTAATAACAAAATAAGCTACAAACAGCGGTAGCATAATGGCAGAACAGAATATATGAGATGGTGTTGGAGTTGGAGTATGTTCAGGGTTTCTAGTTTAAAGGAACATTACAGCCAAACAGAAAAAAAAATTTGCACTGAACTGATCCTTTGTCACACTTGCAAGCTTATTTAAAGGAATATTCTCTATTGTATGTTTTTTTTTTTTTTTTGTTAATGTAGCTTTCGTCAGCACAGCAGGATTGACCAACAAACATGTGATAAGTTGCTTTGAGCTCCACTTTCTGGCTGACTGTAAGAATACAAAATGTTTACAGGAGGTCCCCGGGTTACAAACAAGATAGGGTCTGTAGGTTTGTTCTTAAGTTGAATTTGATTGTAAGTCGGATCAGGTACTTTTTTTAAGTGTAGCTCCAGCCAAATAAATAATTTTAAAGTTTTTTGGATAGCATAGGGAAGGGTTACCACCCATGTAATGTTTTTTTTTTTGTTTTGTTTTTTGCTGTCTGTGCCCCTGTTCAGAAGATTTTGCCTCAATTTCTGTCCCTATGATAATTGGATTTTGAAAATGTTGGGGTGTTGTGGAAACAAGGATTGGTAATAAAGCTTTAGTGGAGTTTTTTCCATGATAACTCTTACAGGAGTGAATTTCCCTTCCTAGGGGTAGATTTCCTCCCACTTCCTGTTGTCTCTCTCCGTTTGTAAGTAGGAGTCATTTCGGATGTTTGTAACCCGGGGACTGCCTGCACATGCAATATCCCATATTAAACTGTATGTTACCCCCCAAAAAAATAATATTTCATATACAATATACATATGTCTGTTTTTTTTTTTTTGCGAGGTCCTTATTTTTTTCTTAAAGCGGAGTTCCACCCTAATTTTGAACTTTACACCATCAATAACATTAAAACATTCTAAAAACGAATTGGATTATTATTATTTTTTTTTTTTGTTTCACTTACCTTATTTTTAATGAAAATTAACTTACCTTCCTGCCACTTCCTCCTTATGCGGCCACTGACTTAATTTGCTGCTTTGCATTGACTCCTGGGAGATGAGTGTCATCAAACCCAGGAGTCAATGCACCTGCACCGGTGTCCCTCGTCACTTCCGGGGCAGGCACGAGAACAGCTTATGGGCATGCGCAATGACGCACCTGAATCCAGGAAGAGTGACACTAAGAGGGACACTGCAGCTTCAGCTCCCCACACCGCAGATGGCAGCACTGGACAAGAACTTTACAAAGTAAGTAATTCTTCTTAATGGTACACTAAACAGGGGGCAGTTCAGAGGCTATCGTTGTTTAAATGCACTAGCCCTGACTGTTTTGGGGGTATTTTTAGGTTAAAAAAAAAAAAATTTGGATGGAACTCCGCTTTAAATACCTGCCAGATCCTACTATTTACTTTGCTGCTGTGCCATTCTAACCCTGTCAAGCACAAAAGCACATCTGTGCTGGCATAGGCAGTTCATGTAGCTGTTGCTCCTAGTTGGAGATACAGGACACTGTGCCAGTTCATGGCATGTCTGTATCCCTGTAGTTTGTCTGCCATTCCCTCTGCCAAGCCCTGCTGTGTTGGTTAAAAGGGGCTTCCAACAGAAGCCTCGCTGACAAAGCTGAAAGCACACATAGATGGGGAACACGCTGTATGTGACATCACTCATTATGCCTACTAGCCTGTCACTCTGCCCACCCTCTAATAGAGACACGCCCCCACTTTGGAGAGATGAACATAAAGAGAGGCTGCGAACATATGACCGCAAAGAAAATATTTTTTAAAAGATACAACTTTATTTAAAGAATACTGTCTGCAACGTTATTATTGTCTTTTTTAGTGCACAATTATATTAACCACTTAAAGCGGTAGTAAACCTTTTTTGAAAAAAAAAAAAAACCTGCAAGACAATGGCATAATGTTCTAGTGCGCATCGCATACTAGCACATTACAGTACCTCACAAAAGTGAGTACACCCCTCACCTTTCTGTAAATATTTTATTATATCTTTTCATGTGACAACACTGAAGAAATTACATTTTGCTACCAGTGACCAGTATGAGAGAGTAAGAGCGATAACACCAAATTTAACACACCTGCTCCCCATTCACACCTGAGACCTTGTAACACTAATGAGTCACATGACACAGGGGAGGGAAAATGGCTAATTGGGCCCAATTTGGACATTTTCACTGAGTGTACTCACTTTTGTTGCCAGTGGTTTAGACATTAATGGCTGTGTGTTATTTTGTTATTTTGAGGGGACAGCAAATTTACACTGTTATACAAGCTGTACACTCACTACTTTACATTGTAGCAAAGTGTCATTTCTTCAGTGTTGTCACATGAAAAGATATAATAAAATAATTACAAAAATGTGAGGGGTATACTCACTTTTGTGAGATGCTGTATGTAATACTTATTTTAGAACGAAGCCCTTCAGTGGCGTGCTGTCACCACTGACAGGGCTTCATTCTTCCCCCAGTCTTCCTTCCAGGTTTGAGTGCTCTGGCCTTCAGATTGACCAAGCCATGATGACGTCACTCCCGTGCAGCACACAGCTCTGAAGGGGCAGCACTGAATGAATAATTAAATTGTTTAATTCATCTTAAAACACTCCCACTAATACTCAAGCTGTCTCTAACTTGCACATCTATAAAAAATCTCCATATTTCAAATTAACAAATTCTACAGAACAAAGAAAAAGGTCAAGTGTTCGTGGTAGGTATTGGTAATGAAAAGGGTACCGACATCCCCAAATATCAATATCACTATTGGAAGTATACCCCAAAAAAAGATTGAAAGGGAGATAAGCTCTAGGTGCCAGAGCCTATCAACCCAAGATAAAGTAAGAAAAAAGTTGTCCAGAAAGAAAGAAAGGACAAAAAACAAAAAACAGAAAAGAAGTGAGAATAAACAGAGGGCTGATGGGATTTTTAAATGGTACCGTATCACTCTATATACAGTGGGTACGGAAAGTATTCAGACCCCCTTAAATTTTTCACTCTTTGTTATATTGCAGCCATTTGCTAAAATCATTTAGGTTCATTCTTCTTCCTCATGAATGTACACATAGCACCCCATACTGACAGAAAAACACAGAATTGTTGACATTGTTGCAGATTTATTAAAAAAGAAAAACTGAAATATCACATGGTCCTAAGTATTCAGACCCTTTGCTCAGTATTTAGTAGAAGCCCCCTTTTGATCTAATACAGCCAGGAGTCTTTTTGGGAAAGATGCAACAAGTCTTTCACACCTGGATTTGGGGATCCTCTGCCATTCCTCCTTGCAGATCCTCTCCAGTTCTGTCAGGTTGGATGGTAAACGTTGGTGGACAGCCATTTTTAGGTCTCTACAGAGATGCTCAATTAGGTTTATGTCAGGGCTCTGGCTGGGCCATTCAAGAACAGTCACGGAGTTGTTGTGAAGCCACTCCTTCGTTATTTTAGCTGTGTGCTTAGGGTCATTGTCTTGTTGGAAGGTAAACCTTCGGCCCAGTCTGAGGTCCAGAGCACTCTGGAGAAGGTTTTTGTCCAGGATATCCCTGTACTTGACCGCATTCATCTTTTCCTCGATTGCAACCAGTCGTCCTGTCCCTGCAGCTGAAAAACACCCCCACAGCATGATGCTGCCACCACCATGCTTCACTGTTGGGACTGTATTGGACAGGTGATGAGCAGTGCCTGGTTTTCTCCACACATACTGCTTAGAATTAAGGCCAAAAAGTTCTATTTTGGTCTCATCAGACCAGAGAATCTTATTTCTCACCATCTTGGAGTCCTTCAGGTGTTTTTTTAGCAAACTCCATGCGGGCTTTCATGTGTCTTACATTGAGGAGAGGCTTCCGTCGGGCCACTCTGCCATAAAGCCCCGACTGGTGGAGGGCTGCAGTGATGGTTGACTTTCTACAACTTTCTCCCATCTCCTGACTGCATCTCTGGAGCTCAGCCACAGTGATCTTTGGGTTCTTCTTTACCTCTCTCACCAAGGCTCTTCTCCCCCGATAGCTCAGTTTGGCCGGACGGCCAGCTCTAGGAAGGGTTCTGGTCATCCCAAACATCTTCCATTTGAGGATTATGGAGGCCACTATGCTCTTAGGAACCTTAAGTGCAGCAGAAATCTTTTTGTAACCTTGGCCAGATCTGTGCCTTGCCACAATTCTGTCTCTGAGCTCTTCAGGCAGTTCCTTTGACCTCATGATTCTCATTTGCTCTGACATGCATTGTGATCTGGAAGGTCTTATATAGACAGGTGTGTGGCTTTCCTAATCAAGTCCAATCAGTATAATCAAACACAGCTGGACTCAAATGAAGGTGTAGAACCATCTCAAGGATGACCAGAAGAAATGAAAGCACCTGAGTTAAATATATGAGTGTCACAGCAAAGGGTCTGAATACTTAGGACCATGTGATATTTCAGTTTTTCTTTTTTAATAAATCTGCAACAATGTCAACAATTCTGTGTTTTTCTGTCAGTATGGGGTGCTATGTGTACATTCATGAGGAAGAAGAATGAACTTAAATGATTTTAGCAAATGGTTGCAATATAACAAAGAGTGAAAACTTTAAGGGGGTCTGAATACTTTCCGTACCCACTGTATATAGACAGATTTCCATAAGATAAAAAATATTCCAAAATTTTATTTGTACAAAAGGTTAAAAACAACATTCACATAACAGACATTATGGAAGATACAAACATATAGTGAAATCCTCAGTACTGTATACATCTGATATTTGAGAACCGGATATTAACCCGACATGTTTCGCAGTTTCAACGAACCGCTTCTTCAGGGGTATATATTGTACTGTGGTAGTATTGTCCTGAATTTCCTATATAACAGAAGGTAAAATAAGTTATCAAAATTAGGGTAATGCATCTGCATGTGGATCTGGTGTGTCAGCATGTGACCCAAAAAACAACCCCCACCAAATCACCCAGATGGGCAAGAGAAGCGGGTGCCCAGAAAACGCCTCACCGACGGGTGCAGAAGATGGATAGATAAATCTAGAGTTCTCCAACTTTTTAAAGATTATCATACGTATTTTGTACTCAAGATGGCCAAAATATAAAATCACCAAAGAAAAGATCAGGCAGATACCATGTGTGTAGAGAAACTCAGTGAGAATTTCTTAAACAAAGTAAGGAGGGGCAGAAAACGCCCATACCTAATGCTGCAACAGAGCCTAGGTGCAGGGATTGGTATAGATGGTATACATTTTGATGTCACTCCTTTATGGTGTTTACGATTTTATATAGCAACACTGGGGATACAAGCATGACTAGGTTTATTTCTAAGTAGGAAGAAAAAGCCAATCCACAAACATCCCAAATATCATAGTATTACATACCAATTCAGAGGAAAAACTTCCAAGAAAGGTTATTTGTAATATTTGGAGTATATTAATACCATAATGATGATGGTCAGTATGTGACGGGGAGAAGGGGGGAAAAGAACCCCCTAATAATTGTAGCCCATGCTCCAGGGATGCACTGATAGAAAGATCTAAAGAGAATGATAAGACAACATTGTAATTGACAGCGTGATATATCCAGCTCGTGTTGCATTAAGATGTATTGCCATCAGGACTTACCCCGCTCTGTATCCACATGAAGAGAGCTCCTGCAGTGTGGGGCCTATCGAGTACACTGCCGTTTTATGCGCCACTTCAACCCGGCGTGTGACGTCTACCGGAACCGGAAATGATGCACATCGCCGGGTCAGGTCTCCAACCGCGCAAGCTCCAGATTGGAGCGCGCGCAGTGCTACACTACAATGCAGCCGTATAACACAGCTGCATGGAGCCACATTGCCAGTTAAAGGGAGAAGATTCTCCCTATAGGTTGACTGGCATGTCCGGGGACCACACACCCGTCTAAGGCACTGAAGGCTCCCGCCCCCCAAGTGGCCAAATGGGGAATCGGTGTAGGAAAGACACACTCAGCAACACCATAGTGAGTGATCTCACATGCAGATGTATCCCATATCTAAATGATACATTGTTAATCATATAAAGACAATTTCTATAGATTACAACACCTTTATAGTAATTAGTGATAAATTCTACAGAACATTTTTCCTTGTTGGGACTTCCACCATCTGCTCAATGAAATTGTTCTGCAATAAGTTTTAAAAAATGGCAAGCCTTAGCTCACTGGGCAGTTCCATTTGCCCAATCACTATCAGGATAATTAACCCCTAGGCGCCGACCATACGCAAATATGCGGCCGCTTGGCGGCCGGTCCTTGGTGCGGAGGGGCTGTATATTTGCATGAATTACACTGAGAGAGCTGTGCTGAGAGTGTGCACCCTGCACGCTCCCGACACAGTGACTGGCGGGTCATGATCGCTTCTTACTATCTGGAGTTTTTCCAATCATGTGAAAGCCATGACATCCAATCATGGTGGTCACATGGTCGCAAGCCCCGCCCTGCCTCCCAGAATGCCAAACAGGAGCCAGGGGTTAAAATCGCCCATAATAACTTTGCCCTGCTTCCAAGCCATTTCAGTCTATGAAAGGAACGAAGGCTCTTCCTGATCCTCTATGTTAGGGGGCCTATAACACATTTCCACAAGTAATTTATTACAACATATTTGTTGCATTCTTATGGAGCTCAACCCATCACGTGCACCATACTGAACATGGACCAGAGAAAGGAAAGAGTATAATGCAAATTATTGACCAGCATGTTAAAGGTAAAGGCTATGAGACTTTTTCCAAGTAGCTTAAAGATCCGATGACTGCCATTGCAATTATTATTAGGAAGTTTTAGGTCCATGGGAGTGTAGTCAACCTATCTAGCCTCAAAAGAAAAATCGACCACAGACTGATCAGAAGGATAGAGCAAATGGTAAACAAAGAGCCAAGGAATACTTCCAAAGAGGTAAAATCTGAAGTCCAAGATCAAAGTACATCAGTGCCTAGTCGCACCATCCATTATTTTTTGTGCCACAGGAGCTCAAAGCAAGGGGACCTAGAAGGACTCTACTTTTGTAAAAAAATTAAATATAAGGCCATATTGGAATTTGCTAAACTACATATTGAAAAACCACCATGTTTCTGGAAGAATGCCCTTTAGACCGATGAGACAAAGTTGAAGCCTTTTGGTAATGCCCATCAGATTACAGACAAAAAATGAAGCTTTCAAAGGCAAAACACCATACATACTGTGAATCATGGAGGAGGCTTGTTTTTTTTGGGGCTGCTTTGCTGTGTCTGGGGGTGCCCTAAATAAAAACACTGCCCAGTGTCAGAAAGCTCTGTCCCAGTCTCAGGTCCTGGCAAATTAAGTAGGATGCCTACCAGATGCCATCATCTCTTTATACTATATATACTACCTGAAAACCCTCAATTAAGGGATTTTAAAATACATAATGTTACAAAAAATGTATGCAATTATATAAATTTTTATGTAACATTGTCCACAATTTTTTTTTTTTGGTAGCCCTTAAAGACCCATAATTTCTGTTTGTATATATAGTCTCAGGTTATGGTGCGCCTATAAGATAATGACCCCAAAAAAAAACAGCTAAAAGCACCAAAGAATCTAGAGGAACAAAACATTGGAGTATCATAAAGTAGATTTCTTTGAACCCTGATCTAAATCCTATCGCGAAAGAACTGAAACATGCAGTTAAGAGAAGGGACAATGGAGCAATTCGCTCAAGAGGAGTGGGCCAAACTACCTGTTGGCAGGCGCAGAAGTCTCATTAAAAGCTACAGAAATCATTTGTTTGCATGTTATGCAATAAAATATTAGGTTAAGGTACCCATATTTTTTGTCCATGCCATTTTCATTTGTTTTATTATTTTTAAATATTTGGTTGAAATAAACAATAAAAGCAAAGTCTGATTTTTATTAAATATAGAATAAACAATGATGGATTGCAATTATTTTGGTCAGTTGCAAGTTACTTCCATGGAAGGGTAGCAACAAATTTGTCCACGTCTGCAGTTTGTAGTTATATGCAAAATGTTCATGGGGCGGCCATAGTTTGCTCCAAACATAAATTCGGCAGACCTGCCAATCCGGGCTCCTTACAGACCACTTTTCTTTGTGAATTTGTGAACTGATGCAAAGGAACCAACTTACCAACTTACCAGTTCACCTTACTTATTGAAGAGGGTAAAGTGATTGGGTGTACATCTACTTTAATGAATGAAAACTTTGAGAGATTGATGGGGCCCTGTTTAGGGTATCTGTAAGTGTTTATGAATTTTTTTTTCATGACTATAATAATTTATGGATATGCATACAAAGCCACCCATGTTAGAGAAGATTAGTATACCGCAGAACAGTGGCTAAGTGGTTAGCCCTTCTGTCTAGCAGCACTAGGGTCGGCGGTTCAAATCCCAGCCACAGTACTTCTTGCCTGTAGTTTGCATGTTCTCCCTGTACCTGTGTGGGTTTCCTCCCACACTCCAAAGACATGCTAGTAGGTTAATTGGCTCCTGTCTAAATTGGTCCTAGTATGTGGATTAGGAACTTTAGATTAGGGTTCCTACAGAGGTAGTTAGGGGAGCAATGAACAATTTCTACCGCTCAGATAAATTACACTTGATCTCTTTAGCTATCTGTAAGGAGGTAATTCTTTCTAATGACCAAGTGTAATAAACATTATTCCCATACATTAATGTATCATTACTAGATATAGTCATTTTTTTCAAGGGTTCCTCTGTGTTGAAAAGTTTGAGAAAGGCTGCCTTAGATTGCAAGCTTCTTGAGGGCAGGAATTGATGTGAATGTACAATATATATGTAAAAGCACTGCGTAAATTGATGATATAAGTACCTGTGATAAATACATTTAGTATATTATACATTTTTAACTATCTATAGTTTTCAATTATTTATTCATCCAATATTGTAGCCATACAGTGCTGTAATTCTTTCTCTTTTTTTTTTTTTATCTGTTTTCCAGTAAACCAGTACAGGCAGTCCCCGGGTTACAAACAAGATAGGGACTGTAGGTTTGTTCTTAAGTCAAATTTGTTTGTAAGTCGAAACAGGTGTATTTTTTTAATCTCCAGCCAAAATAATAATTTCTACGTTTTTTTGAATAGCATAGGGAAGGGTTAACACTCCTGTACAATTTGTTTTGCTGTCTGTACTCCTGTTCAGAATATTTTACCTCGCTTTCTGTCCCTGTGACAACTAGATTTTGAAAATTTTAAAGTTGTAGAAACAAGGATTGGTGATAAAGCTTCAGTGGAGACACCTTTTTCCCATGAGAACTCTTACAGGAGTGAATTTCCCTTCCTAGGAGTAGATTTCTCCTAACTTCTTGTTGTCTTCATCCGTTTTTAAGTAGGAGTGGTTTGTAAGTCGGATGTTCGTAACCCGGGGACTGCCTGTAGCAGTTTTTTGTTGTGTAAAGGCCCGTACACACGTACCGATCGTCGGCATACAAACGTCGGTGGACGAAGGATCTGCCGATTGTACGCGTGTTAGTATGGTGCCTCCGACAGATGTCTGCGCACAATCCGCGGACAAAAGTCTTTCGTGCAAACATGAAAATATTTGTATGCCGACACCAGAACGGACGATTGTTCGCCTGTCAGTACACAATTCGGCCGACAGACCGCAGATTTGCAAGACTGGGCATGCTCAGAAAATAGAAAACACAGGGAAAGTTAACCATTACATGACATCACTTCTGCAGTCGGCGGACAAAATTCTTGTGCTGTCCTTGTGCTGTCTTTGCACTTTTCAGCAGACACCGACATCCCGGGGAGAAAAGAGGAACATTTGTAAGCCGACCATCGGTACGTGTGTACGGGGCTTTAGTCATGATGATGCAAGGGCGGCAGCAGGCATGGACATGCCATGGTGAACTTTAAGTTATCTTAGACATAGGGTGGACACGAACACTGATTTATTATGGGTTAACATGGCCATCTAATCAACTTATCAGCAGCCTCCTCCAGAAAATAAAATAACTAAATTATTATTGGGTTGTCTACACACAGCAAAACAGATCACGGTAAAGTTTTTGCTTCGAATAACTATTATGCTACATCATTGTTAACCTGAAATTTGTGTCCTTGATGCATTTCCATGTTCCCAATTTTCTAAATAAATAGAAAATATTTGTAGCATTACCCCAGAATAAAATTTTACATCTCATACTGCTCTTTTCACGGTGAGAATAAGAATCAAAACACAATGCAACACAAATCCCTTAATGTGCATCTGAAGAGACACGGCAACATGAAATATTCTGTCTGCTTCTCTCTCTTTTTTTTTTTTAAACTGAAATTTTTGCACATCAAAACATTCTTTTAAATGTGCCTTCATTTGCAGATTTCAGCAGGGTTGTAAAAGCACACCTGTTGTGCTGTCTGCCTTTGCCTTTTTCTGATCATAGGCTTCTGACAAAGAGGGAGGGAAGGGAGATGCTATCTGGGACTCTTCACTGGACAATGCATTTTCTTTACCATTTGAATGTATTTGTGGAATGCCTGACTGATTCATTACAGCAGATTCTCAAGTATGACAATGGGCCATAGAAATGACTGATGCTATCTTTTTCCTGATTTCATTTCCCTGATCCTCTTCATCCCCTGCCCTGTGTACCTCGATTAATTAGAAACCAGGGATTTTCACTCATCAGCTGATGGGTTTCATGCTCAACTCTGTCACAAATCTTCTGCTTGCACTATCTCTCTTACAGCTGCTGTCTGCTTAAAAAAAAACTTGCCTCTTTTTTTTTCCTTTCCTGTAGATGCCGCTTTGTGACTCCAGGTTTAGGCCTTTTTAAGATTCAGACGTAGTTTTTTTTTTTTTTTTCTAAAGAGATTAAAAATTAAAGCAAAGAAGATTCAAAATCTCCGATTAAGTTAATCCCTATCCAAAAGATACTTGTCCAGAAATGAACTTTTGAAGAGATAATGATGTAAATGTCTCCTAGCTTTCAGCTTTCTACTTCCTTGTTTTTTTCTCCGGCGTATAATAACTGAAGTGGCGAGCGTGTGGAAAATCAAATGTTTGAAGGTGTGTTTCTGTTGTAATCGTTTTGTAATTCACTAATGTCTGTGTGCGCACTCCAATGCTCAACCAAACTTATGAAGAAGCTAAGAGGAGGAGGAGATGCAGCTGTATATAGGTCAAAAATGTCCACATAATGTATGGACGATGAGAAGAATAAACTGACTCTCCAGAGCTTTCTTTTGGTGGTATTTGATCACCTGTGCGATTTTTACTTTTTGCGCTATAAACAAAAAAAGAGCCTAAATTTTGAAAAAATAACAATATTTTTCACATTTTTTTATATGAAATTCCCCCCCAAAAAAATGTAAAAATCAAAATTTTTTTACATTTTTGGCCAATTTTGTTTTCTGCTACATATGTTTGGTAAAAAAAATCACAATAAACTGAATTTGATTGGTTTGCGCAAAAGTTATTGCGTTTACTAACTAAGGGAAAGATTTCTGTCATTTTTGGTGTTTTTTATTTTAACGAGTAATGGCGCCGATCTGCGATTTTTTTTGCAGGACTGCAACATTGCGGTGGACAGATCGGACCCTTGACTGACATTTTTGACACTTTTGGGGGTACCAGTGACGTTACTACAGTAATCAGTGCTATACATATGCACTGTTACTGTAAAAATGACACTGGCAGGGAAGGGGTTAATTTTTATTGGTGATCAAGGGGTTAATGTATGCCTGGTGCTTACTAACGTGTGTGGGGGGAGGTGACTGAGTGACACAGGGACAGATCGCAGGTTCAGCTATGCTGAACCCTGCAATCTGACCCTGTCTGTCACTTAGGAGATCCGCCCACTTTGTTTACACAAGCGGGCGGATCTCCACACTCGATTCCCCAATGATCGGGGAAGAGCGGTGGTGATCACCGCCACTCCTCCCCTGGCCCGACTCCCGCTGTGACTGAATACAGCGGGAGCGAGCCTCCGGCGTCGCCCGCGCGCCGCCCACAAGTGGAGGAGTCCAGCGACGTACGTCTACGTCGCTGGACGATAACTAACCACTTTGCCGCAGTACAGTCAACGTGACTGGTCGGCAAGTGGTTAAAGGAGAAGTCCAGGCAAACCTAACTAAAGGCCCGTACACACGATAGGAAAATCGGAAAGGAAATTTCGTCCGACGAACGATCTGCCGATTTTCGGATTGTTAGTATAGTGCTTTCGACAACCGACTATGGATTTTCGGATGACAAAAACTGGATAAGCAGGCTATAAAATGTTTATCATACGTCATCACAACGTCCGATTTTCATTTAATTAGTATAGTTTTCGTCTGAAAAAAATCTTAAGAGCAAGACTAGGCATGCTCAGAGACGAAAGAACACATACAAAACAATCCAACACATGACACCGCTTCTGAAATTGGATTCTGTCGTACGGGAAAATTCGTATGAAAATAACCTCTTCACCTTCGACATGAGACTAGCATGCAACAAAAAACGGACGACAGATCGTTCGATAATCTGATCGTGTGTACGGGGCTTAACGCTAAACCTGCTCTGTGCCACATTCTAAACCTAATCTATCTAACCCTACAAAGCAAAAATTGCTGTGCTTACCCTTTCTGCACCTGATCCGGTCTCCAGCGACAGAAGGTCTGTGCATGAGAGGACCGACAACGGCTGTGAAATGCCTGGGAAGTCATGTCACCCATAGAATAACTATGGGCTTTCGTTGTCGGATGCCTCTCCTGAATCCCATGCTGAAGCCGCCGCTGACAGCTGATGCTGAAACCAGAACAGATGCCCTGCAGAATAGGTAGGTACAGTAATTTTTGCTTTAAAGGGTTAGATAGATTAGGGTTAGAATGTGGCACAGAGTAGGTTTAGGGTTAGTTAGGATTTGCCTGGACTGCTACTATAATTTAATCGCGGACCACATCAGCATTATGGTTGCCCTCAAAGGGCCGGTTGTATTTGTAAGACTAGATGGCCAGAGCCCTTAACCCTCCCTTACATTAGATGCCACGAGCCCCCCCTCCCTTTAACAAAAGTCAAGAGTCCCCCCACCCTCCCTTACATCAAAGTTTACCCCCTCTTACCATGTGCTGCTCCTGGGAAGAAGTTTGAGGGCATTATGGTCACCCTCAAAAGGCCGGTTGCATCTGTAAGACTAAATGGCCAAAGCACCCCACCCTTCCTTACATAAAATGTCATGAACCCCCCACCCCTTCATCAAAAGTCAAGACTCCCCCACTCTCCCTTACATCACAGTTTACCCCCCTTACCATGAGCTGCTGCCAGGAAGAAGCTGGGGGTGGAGTTAGGAGGCAGAAAAGTGCAGGGTCTAAAGGAGGAGTTAGCTGCCAGTGCCTGATGAATGCTGAGACCAGGGGAGGCAAAGATGAGGAGGGTGCTATGGCTGCACAGAGAGATGCAGGATCTGGCAAAGGATTTGTCTCCTCCTCTCTGCTGCCAACTTGCTGAGACATGGTGGGGGTAGAGACAAAGGGGGTGCCAAAGCTGCAAGAGAGGTCTGAGGGCTACATGAAATTGTCTGGTGGTCCGGATTCGGCCCGTGGGCCTTGTGTTTGTTTGTGTAGATCAGTGTTTCTCAAACTTTTTACAGTCGGGGCACCCTTAAAAAGTATTTTCAGTCTCGAGGCACCCCTATCTAGGGCTTTGTTCACGTTACTGTATGTCGTGGAACACACCCAAAATTGCGCTCATTCCTGACATACAGACAAATGCTCTGCTCTTTAGGGGTGCCATTAATTCTTAATGGTATCCCAAACATTGGCAAAATTTTTGGTTGGGCGCAATTTAAGAAAGGGTCGGGACTTCTTTCCCTGCATTTCGGTGGGTCGGGAAGCCCATTGAAATGAATGGGCTGCCCCACACGTAGCACACAGCCACACAGATGGGAACCAAGGGCTTGTACACATGTCAGGTTGGAGGGACAGTAAAACAACATGGTTGAGCTGTTTTTACCACTCACAACTTCTCCCCCTTTAGCTGCAGAGGGAGTGTAGACATGCTGTGGCTGCAGATGGAGGTATACCCAGGGTGAATAGGGCTGCACTGCAACTACCCCGCAACTATGTGCATAGCACGGTTGTGTGTAGTGATGCTGCATTTACGGGCTTAAAAAAGATGGTGAGGAGGCAATATATTACCTCTTTACCGCTTGTCGAATGCCTCTGAAAAGTGATCTTTGAATGGATGGATTTTCAGAGGAGCAGCACATGTAGACACACACACACGTACACACATATACATACACACACAAAACGTACACACACAAATGTACAGACATACATACGCACACGCGCACATGTAGACACACAGGTGTACACACACACACACGTACACACATACATACATACATCGCTTGCCTGATCAAGGGGCCCTGCGTAGCTCTGAAGTGTTGCTACTTATCTATTATGTGACCACGGAATGAAGGTTTGGATCCTTTCGAGGAATCCTTGGTGTGCTGATGACAATTATTCACTTCACATACACACACGTTTAAAAGGTTTAGCACAGTACCTTTCCTCATTCAGCCGGGTACTGCTCTGTAGGGGAAGCAGAGTGCACAGCTCCTTCACAGTGCTGATGTACAGTTTGGTAGGGGATCAGGCTCATCTGACAGCCCTTCTCTCCCATAATCCCTTGGCACACCTGAGGACCTCTTGCAGCACACCAGTGTGCCGCGGCACACTGGTTGAGAAAGGCCGGTGTAGATAATTATAAAATAAAAAAAAATTGGACATACACCGTTTTTAAATCAGCTAAATAGTAAGGTTTTGCCAAGCCAGTCAGTGTCCAAAAATGAAGTAAAAGGAAAATATTTATAATTTTATGTAGAGGTTTGCGTTTAGAGTGATTCTCAAACTGCTACTTTTGTTGATAGCTAGCATGGTATGACACTCTATTTCTCTGTTTTTGTAAGTAGAACTATGTTTTCGAATTTTTCTCTTAGTCCCCCCGAAAAGTCCCAAAATACCTCTTTGTTCTGCCAGTGTAGTCCACCTAATGCAGCTTCCAATGATGGGGTGGCAACAATGCTGCACTGCTCCTGAATTCAGAGCAGAGTTGCCACTCTCATGTAGGTTGTGCCTGCTTGACCTCCAGTGAGTTAGGAAGATGTTGAAGAGGAGTGACTATCAGCATTGTTGACACACAAGCATGAAGCTTGTCAATAGTGATGAGGCTAACACACTCTGGGTTCAAGCAGGGTTTGGTTTGGCACCGAACATGACTATAGTTTGGGTGCTGTTCGGTTCAGCAAACATGACTAAAGTTTAGGTGCTAAATCCGAAGCCCCTTGATAGTTAAAAACCCAGTTGTGTCCATTATCTAGAGTCTAGACTAATAGGCATGAGATTGTCAAACAAATGGTATGGGGTGCTGGGCTGTGCCAGGGGGAACGCGTACCAAAGCAAAACAAAACTTTAAAATATGTATTTGGCTGGGAGCAGTGATATTAGTAATGCTTAAAGTGAAACTTTAAAAATGCAATACTATATTAAATAACATACCTGGGGGATGCCCTGACCCTGCCTGTGAAGTGGCGCTTCTGTACAACCTATTACAACAACACTGACCTTTACAACATCCTTAACCACTTCTGGATCGGAAGGATTTGCCCCCTTAATGACCAGGCCATTTTTAATGGACGATTGCACGGTCGTGCAACACTGTACTTAAATAAAAGTGATGCCTTTTTTCCCCACAAATAGAGCTTTCTTTTGGTAGTATTTGCTCACCTCTGCGATTTTTATTTTTTGCGCTATAAACAAAAAGAAGAGCGACAATTCTGAAAAAAATTCACATTCTGCTATATAACATTTCCAAAAAAAAATTTAAAAATCAATATCTTTTAAAATTTTAGGCCAATTTGTTTTATGCTAGATTTTTTGGGTAAAATAAAAAAAACGCAATAAGCGTATTTTGATTGGTTTGCGCAAAAGTTATCGCGTCTACTAACTACGGGAAAGATTTATGTAATTTTTCTTGTTTTTTTTTTTTACTAGTAATGGCGGCGATCTGCGATTTTTAGTGGGACTGTGACATTGTGGCAAACAGATCGGACCCCTAACTAACGCTTTTGGGGGGACCAGTGACATTACTACAGTAATCAGTGCTAAAAATATGCACTGTTACTGTAATAATGACACTGGCAGGGAATGGGTTAACACAGTGGGTGATCAAGGGGTAAATGTAAGCCTAGGGGAGTGTTTCTAACTGTATGGGGGTGGGGCTTTTAAAATGATCACAGAGACCTGTGATCCTATATAGAAGGATCACAGGTTCTCTGTGATCATTCCAGAGAGAAGAATGGTCAGCTGTGTTTACAATAGCTGAACATCCTTCTCTCTCAGTGGAAAGTGATCATGGGGGGCCGGCAGGCCCCCTGCATCGGAGTCCCCGCTGCCGAGTGGGGGCACTACAGGAGCGCGACCGACGTAGAGCTGCGTCAGTTTGCGCAGAAGGGCCAGCCTGCCACAGTAAAACTGCGGCGGGTGGTCCTGAAGAGGTTAAAGTGTTACTAAACCCAGGACCCTGCATTCACTATATCTGGTCTCCCACAGTACACAGAACATGGAAATGCAATTATTTTAGTAAATATAAACTGCTAAATACCTTTTCTCATCAGCAGTAGATAGCAGTCTTGAGACTTCTATCAATGTCTGGCTCGGTACTGGTTAAAGCTTGTAGGAGGAGTTTTAATTCTCCTCTGACTGTCCTATGAGGCTGCAGGAGTCCGGACCTCTAAATTTCTGTCTGGACAGTGCTGATTGGCCCTGTGCAAATCGCATTCACCCTCCCCCAAAAAAAGAAAAGAAAAAACTCTCTAGCAATACACATCAAACTGAGCATGTGCAGAGTGCCTCCTAGAGTTCTGTTCTATCAGCAGATGGATTGGGGACAGTAAAAGAAGGGGAGGATCAGAGAGGACAGGATCAAACAGCCTTCTTTACACAATGCAGAGGATTGAGCCCTTAGGTTCCAAAATGAGTATAACAAGCATGTTTTACTGCATATACAGACTGATTTTACTGTTGTGGTTTAGTAATACTCTAAGGTCTAGTATGAATTTTAAAGTGTGCTAAATGCAAAAAGCAAAAAAAAAAAAGAGCAACACTTCATATTCTTGATATGTGCCTGCTGTACCATGTACTTGGATGAAAAAAGTATTCTGTTGTCTTTGTATTGTTTCCTTTGTCTGAAATCCCTTATGTTCCTGTAAGTCCCTGTGCTTTTGTATCAAAAAATGACCACACCAGGCATGAGAACACACCATGGGCAGTTCTCTAGCTGTGATGAGGACTCAGCCTGCTCTCCTCCAATAATTAGACTTGTACAGGCACACCTACCTTGCACTCCCATTCACCAAGAAGATCAGTGTGCTGGTGTTTCTCCTCCCTGAGCTCCTTATGCAGCTGAGAACAGAGGGTATTTGATCACTTACAGTATAAACAAAGAAAAAAAGTGTTTATAATGTATTTCTTTTTTTTTTTTACATAATACATAAACCTTTTGCCATTGCCTATTTTAACCTGAATTGGTTGTTTTACAATGTGTTATTTATTTTTTATGTTAACTATATCTGTTCCTTTGCTTTAATTGCCGGGAAGTGAATGAGACTGGTGACGTCACTGGTTGTTAAGGACTCGGCGGTGCCTGCAACCGCTGGCATTCCTAACAATCATTGAAGGCAGGAAGCTGTTATGTATAATAGTGGAAGTAATACTGCCATTATATATGATGTTTGGATCTTGACAAAAAGGTAACTGGCTTTCGTCTGAACCTCCATACAGCCAAGGTTTGAACCCAACCTTCAGCTTATCCCTACTTGTCAATCAGCACCTGGTCACATCTTGTCCTGCCCATTGCTTCCTGAATTGGCAGCACTCCCTCTGTTGCTACAAATCTCCCACTGTGAGCTGCAGTGCCTGGTAGGGGAACATGTGAGACACAAATGAAGAAGGATCCGACTTGGTTAGGTAAACTAAGTTTTTTTTATTTTTTTATTTATAAGGCATGAACATGATATAGTAGCTTAGTGGATTTGGTATTTTTTAAACTATCATATAGGAGCCTTTAGATCTACCTTAAGTGCAAACTGTTTCAAATTGCAGAGTAGCAAAACAGTATAACAATACAGGTTATGGAGAGAAAGGACTAAAGGTATCAAAAAGCTCTAAAATAGAATGAATGCATATTAAAACCAAAGTTATTCACATGTCTTTTTCAACCACATGTCCCAAAATGTCCCAATACAAATCCAAAACCATTGGTGTATTGTGATATTATAGAATCATTTATTCGAAACTGCGAACATCTGTTTTAGGCTTTTTGGCCATCATCAGTGCAGTGTATGCAAACCATGGTTATGTTGGAAGGGAACAGGTTATGGTTATAGTGTTTGGAGCCTAGTTATGATGAGAAGGGACCAGGTAAAAATTGTGAATGCATGTATGCATGTACACTTATAAATCTCTGTAAACTTTTCTTTTTCCATAATTTTTATTAATCTTTACTAGGACATATTCTTGCCTGCTCAGTAGATTGTTTTAAAAAAGGGTTGTATGCATTTCTTCATACACAAAACATTGCTGTTTTTTTCAATTTGTAGGTAACATCATGGATTGTCTTCTGGGTGTTGGGGGTAAGGTAAGGCTCAACTTACCGACCATCCTGCAACAAACCGAATTGTCTTGTCTAACAGAGACTCTCAAAATGTATAGAGTTAGGACTGCAGATAATACTCGGGTGCCTCTGTCACTTACACATGTATTTGCAAAAGTGTGCAAACTAAACCCCGGTTTTTAACATGAACTGTTAGCCAGGACAATTTTGTTTGTCAGATTAAAAACAACTCCTATAAGGGGGGGTAGGGGGGTTGAAACCCGCCCAGAGCATCAGTCACCAATATACATGGAAAAAAAGCCTCATTAGACGCTAATGCATGGTTATTTTAATGCTGCCTCTTGCTGTTACTCCACCTGAACACCTGGAGCGCCACCCGGGATGTAGGCTTGGCTTAGGATGAGGGAGGTTCTTGCTCACAGTGCTCTCGTCTGTCTGCTCCGCCTCCACACCTCCTCTCTAGTCCAGACTGAGACTCCAGAGACATGTCTTGACTTGTCCAGCCAATTACAGAAGCTTCCAGGAGAACAACAGCACCGAGAGCAGAGCGGGAGGGAGCGGGCAGCACCTATTCTGCCCACTGACACATATGATCGACTCCTCCTCTCTTCGAGCTGCCACTTGCTGCCTTTGGCTGTCGCTTGGGGAAGGAGCTGCCTGAGCCTCCACGTGGAATTATCATCTCAATTTTCTCTGAAGTGCTGCTGTGCTGTGCTGGAGTCTGGACCTTAACCTTAACTCCAGAAGGACAGGTCACCAACAACCGCCAGGTGTGTACTGTGTTCTAGATCTGATCTGATCTGATCAGTTTTTTTCTTCTGTTTTTATAAACTCTTTCATAATATCTCTTTTTATCCTCCACTTATTTCATGCTTGCAATGCATACCTCAGTCTCAACATTAGAGTGTAAAATAGGTGTAAGGTTGATGATCTCATTCTGAATATAAGCACAGTGGGCAGGATGGATTTTTTTTTCTTTGCTCTTATGACAAAGATTGGCTCTGAAAAAAAGGAAGGCGACCTACACATGAACAGGCTCTCTCTCCCCATGTGTGTGCTATCTGCACATTCACATAACAGTGGGAACATTCTGAGATTTACCCTTAGCTGTATGGAGTGCTGTGCTACTACATTTGAATGCTGGCCTAAAGGTTATTAATCCCTATTTAAATGTATGCTGCTAGCCTGCTACATTGTAGTCCTGCTGAGGAAGTTGTTGACCCTTTCCATGCAATGCTAGGCCTACTGGTCTTAGCTTAAAGGGGTAGTAAACCACAAAACATCTTCTCCCTGAAAGTTAATGGCATAATTTGCTAGTATGCGTCACATACATTATTATTATTATTATTATTATTATCACATTATTTTTATTATCACTTTATTTTTGCGCGGCTGTTTCATTACATATTTGAATGTATTCTGTGTTAATTATCTCACAGCAGAGCAGAGTCACTGCTTATATCACCAATTAGTTGTAGTTTTAATAATGATGTTTTCCAAGTGCAGTTTCAAATTTTGGATTTTATGTGTGTGTGTGCGCGCACGCCTCTTTCCCTTGTGTGCTCCTCAGGCTAAAACTGCGGTGCAGAATTTCTTCCTGTCATTGATTCATACTATAACTAGATATCTGAGATTGTGGGAACTGCTGGCAAAGTTTGTTGACTGAGGTGCTGAGTCTTCCATAATTGCTGTTGTGTTAGCCTGTTAGGCCCTGACTGTTCACCTGTAGCAATTTGGGATTGTGGGCAGAATATCCCTGTGATTCTGCCCACTGCCACACCCAGATTCCAATCCAAATCGCCTGGCAATGCTGGCAAAACGCAGCACGTGTGTGGTTTTGCTGTGATTGTTGAGTGATTTATCACACAAGGATCCAAAACCACACCATGTTTTGGTGCCACTAAAAATAAAAGGAACACAAACACACATGCTGCGTTTTTCCAGCATTGCAGTGTGATTTGGAATTGCAGGCAGAATCACAGGGATACTGCCAGCCCGTGATCCCAAATCACTACATGTACATGTGAACAGGGCCTTAATGACATAGACTATGTCTGGGCTGAGCCTTCCATTGCTGTTGTGATACTGTTGTGTTTCCCGGGTGCACCTGATTCTAAGTATCGTCTCTTTTTCTGTATATATGGATTCTGGGGTGTCTGCAAAGTACCACTTCTCTTGTCCTGTATGCCTGTTTAACAAAAAATCAGTGTGTGCTTTGCTGCTTCCTTCCACAAGATGGTGCCCTTTGCATCTGCCCAGTAAAGATCCCAAATTGCCACATGTGAAAAGTCAGGGCCTAACAGGCTAACACAACAGAAATTATGGAGGCCCCGGTTCCAATATATTTTATAGGTACAAGGAAGCACAGGTTTTGTTTAACCATGTCTCTTAGACCCTCCAACTCTAATGTTTTGCCATACCCACTTTTTTGCTGCGTGCTGCAAGTCACTTTCTCCCTGTCATGTCCCTCATTCTCGGAAGCTCGGAAGTTGTGAGGTATGTTCTGTATGTATGAACAAAGCAGTGCCACTTCTCTTTTCTGGTATGCAAGGTTAACAAAAAAATCAGTGAGTGTTTCCTTCCACAAGACGGTGCCCTTTGCACCTGCTCAGTAAAATTGGCTATTACAGTGCACCACCCTGTGGGCAGTCCAATAGCTAAGAGGGGGAACACAATAGGAACACAATGGGAAGCTCGCTGTACTAACACAACGAGTTTTAGTACAGTGATTTGTCAGTTTTCTCCTTCAGCCAGTACCCAGCTTTAGGCTGGACAATAGCCAACCAAACTGGGCAATGTTCACAAGAACTGGAAAAAGGCAAAACTGAAATCAGGCTCAATTTTCAAGAGGATCTGAGAAAATAGAATTAAGAATGTGATTGCTTACTATGAGCAACACATAGTTTTTTTCCTTTTTCCAGCTTTTTTTAATTTGGCACAATTTTTTTTTCTAAAAAGACTTTTACTTAGTACCTACTGCTGAACCCCTCCAGAACAAAAATTTATCTACGGCCCTGTGAACAGACATCAATGAACTGCAAAACTATCCATGAACTACACCACCCAATAAGCCATCTGCTCCAGGGGAAAATTGTGGGAGAGACTATAAAGAAATCTGCTGACCAGGCCCACGCTCTCTTGCTTCCCGGGATCCATTGAGTGTGCACTAGTTTGCCACTGTGTGAGAGGATCATGACCTACTATGCAACTCACAGGATTTGCGGCTTTAGCTCAGGCAGGACAGAGGCTGCTCGTTACACCAGGGATACCTCTAGCAGAACTGCTGATTGCATCGGAGTTGGGTGACTCACTGAATCAGCAGACTACAGCCATCCAGTTACCAGCCACTAATACATCACCCTGAACACTGTATACACTCACCTTATACATGGATTGCTGAGAGGATTGTCACTAGTCAGAACAAGCTGCCCTGAACTGATTGCTTATCAATGTGCCATACTTAGGAATTATTTTGTTGCTTTGAGCTTCAACTGCCAGTGAAGATAATTGCAAGGCCTTGCATTCTGAACATTGCTATTTTCTTGCTCTTAAAGGGGACAAGCTACTGGTATCTATATTACTTCATCTCTCATTAGGTTAAAAGTATTTTATGCCAGCCTGGGGTTCTCCTTTAGCAGTAGTATTACGTACAGCAATCAATAACCTTCTTGAGAGATACATTTACTTACTGTCTGTTATTGTGTACATTGGTATCATTCACTTGTTATTGCTAATTGTCATTTAACTGCTTTAAGATCTATCCTGTTTATCCAGGACTTGGCTGACTAATAAATTTTTAAGTCTCTTCTTTTGATTTAGTAAATCAGAGAGAGCCAAAACAATCAACATCGTTTCAGTGTGTTATTTAAAGGTATACACAACATGTCTGAATCTATAATGTCAGGAGGGCTGGAAAATTCACAGGGTCAAGGCTGCACAGAAGAACATGCATTTTCCAGCAACCCCCAAGGCTACATACAATATCTTAAGGAGTAGACTGTGAGGACTCATTTGAATCAGAGATGGTAATAGGGGCCTCAGATACACTTAGGGGCGTGTTAATAAAGAATTTTCTTTGGGGACTTCTCACCGTTTGCTCAAATATTAAGTAATGCCCATAATGTTTGTAATATGTGTGTAATATCAGTTTCTACCTGTTACCTTTTGACAGGCGAATGTATCATTTCACAAACATTCAACCCTAAGAGAAAGATGGCAATAAGAACATTCCCCAATAGAGAAAATAGCCTAATACTATAGGCTAAAATGTTTGATCATCTGGTAAAATAACATGAGGGGTCCTCAGCACTGTGTAGCGATTAAATGAATGATTGTTTGGCTGAGCTAACCACCAGAGGCAGCATCAAGTGAAATGCTTAGCAACAGTATTACTATTGCTGCTAAATGTGACAACTTCCTGTTTAGGGATTTGGTAGTTAGTGAGCTGAGACCCACTGAAATCCTAACAACCAGGGATGCCACCCTGCCAGGCACATTTTGGTCTGGTATGGATTTAAGGGGTACCTCACAAAAAAACAAGTCTAGCGTGAATTTAAGAGGAACCCAACAAAAAATGGCATAGGGTCCCCCCAAGCTTAATACCAGACTCTTCCAGCCTTCTATGGATTTTAAATAGGATCCCAAGTCAAGAGGGAAAAAAAAGTAGTGGGTCTTCCTTAAAATCAATATCCAAACATGCATCCTGACTAACAAGGAAAATGGGGGTGTCCCCTTTCCTGGACCATACTAGACCACATCACCTCAACATGGGGGTACGTTGTCTGGCAAAGCAACCTGTTTTCATGTTGAGGATGACAAGAGGTGGGAGTCTGATTGGAATCTGGAAATCCCCTTTAATAATAAGGGGGTCCCCAGGTATCCTCCCCCATTTGAATAAGTATGGGGTACATAGTATCTCTGCTTGTTCACAAAAAAAATTTAAACAGTAAAAATAAACAGTTTTTGACACTTCTTTAAAAAAAAAAAAAAAAAAAAATGTAATGTGTAATGTATTTTGTTTGCAAGTGTCCCAAAATCCTGTAGGCAGCAGTATAACTCGAATGTTCAAGAATTTCTACAGTTCTCTTGTCTCTCAATGATGATAAAAAATATATATATATATTTTATTTAAAATACAATGTCAATTGTTTTATAATACAGAACGCTTTAGCAAATGTCCAGTTAGGGCTTATACTGTATCTACCTAAAAGAATAAAGAAACTTTCCCACCTACCCCTAAGTAGATTTAAACCTCCCCAAATCCTTAAAATCACTTTATCTGCCTAGATCTTGCTCTAAGGCTTGCAGCATTGTTTTCAGCCTGTGGGACTGAACTGCCGAAGAATCGGCTCAAGAAAAAAGAGGAGGAATGTGAAAAACGCACAATGTCTGCATTTAGGGTATCTCACCCACATGCCTGCCAGTTGGGACAAGCCGTTGTGGCTATGCAGCCGCTGAATCCTCACAGGTTTGAATGGGCCTCAAAGCCCATGTAAATGAGACGTTTATCTTTACTTGTTGCTTTAATTCATTTTTTTTATTTTCCCCTGAAAATGTTACTTTTATTTTTTCTATTCTTGTACAACAAAGTGTTAACCTACTGAAAAGTGGCTGCTGCATCCGAAGCTCATAATAAATACAGTGGTAAATCATTTAAATATTATTGTTTCTGGGGGATATATGTAATAATTGAAATATGTTCTCCTTAAGGCATAGAGCAAATTAATACATCCTGCAACAGAAACCCTAGGGAAACAAAGTATAATTAAATTGTATTTAAAAGACTGCACATTCGAGGAGCTATTCAGCGTTGTCAAAATATACAATATTGTATCAAAGAAATGGGAGTGTAACTAAAAATCTAATTTTATTCTTTTTTTAGTTTACAAGTTTACAACAAACATATACTGCATGTTATTTACATTTGTGACTCACATTGGACATGAGCTTTTTTTGAAATTGTAAGCGAATGCTCAAAGCTTTGTTTTTATATAATCCACACCTGTGACCAATTGCATTTTGCATTTCTCTTTTGAGCTTTTAAGCTGCAATGTTAAAGGCCAGTTCCACTCAAAACTTTATATTTCAGTTGTGCCTGCTCCCTCAACAATTCCTTGTTCATGTTAGTCAATGTCTATGCCCCAAATGTACATCAAACTAATTTTCTAAGGAAACTCAAAAGAAAGATTGACGCAGTCCAAAAAGGAACTCTTCTATGGTGTGGGGACTTTAATTCAATCCCAAATATTAAATTAGACCCCTCCATCCCCTCCAGAAGCCATAATCTATCTCTGAACCCCCTCCTGTCGGAATTTCAACTTCATGCATATTGCACACATAATTAACGATGATGGGAGGATGGTTACAGAGGACACTAAAAAAGCAACCGTCTTTACACAGGAAAAGGAGGGGTACACTGACCACGACAATATGGTTAGTACTAATACACAGGACTTGCCGCTATGGCTAACAGAGGGTGAGATCATGGAAAGGCTGGATAAAATTAACACAAATAAATCACCAGGCCCGCATGGCGTACATCCGAGAGTACTCAAAGAACTTAGTAAGACTATATCTAGACCACTGTTCCTGATCTTTGCTGACAGTATTATGATAGGAAATGTACCAGGGGATTGGAGGAAAGCTAACGTGATACCGATATTAAAAAAAGGGCAGAGGCATGTCCTGGGAAATTATAGGCCTGTCAGTCTGACATCGATAGTATGTAAACTTCTGGAGGGGATAATAAAGGACTATATCATAGAGTTTGCTAAAGACAACAACATCATCAGCAGTAATCAGCATGGGTTTACAAATGGGCGTTCTTGTCAAACCAATCTCTTAACATTCTACGAGGAGGTGAGCTGTGAGCTAGATAGGGGGAGACCAGTGGATGTGGTGTACCTGGATTTCGCTAAGGCGTTTGATACAGTTCCCCACAAGCGCTTAATTTATAAAATAAGGTCTGCAGGCATCGATCGCAAGGTTTGCTCTTGGATACAGAACTGGCTAAAAGGGCGTGTCCAAAGGGTGGTAATAAATAGCGCATACTCAGACTTTGGTCTGAGGTGGTAAGTGGAGTCCCCCAAGGCTCAGTCCTGGGACCAACCTTGTTCAATTTATTCATAAACAGCATTATGGACGGGATCAGTAGTTCTATATCAGTTTTTGCAGATGACACAAAATTGGGCAGGGCAATAACTGCACAGCATGAAGCAGATATTCTACAGAATGACCTGGCCAAAATAACTGGAGTCGGAAAATCCATGCCTTCTCCTCTTTTAACAGGACTCTATCAAAGTCACCTCTTCTGGGTGATATCTTTAAAGCCCAAAAACCCATCACCTTCAAACCTCCAGACGTTGGTACCTCTAGGCTTGAATACTGACATGAGCCTTCGTATCTTTCTCGAGCCGTAGAACCATGGGGTTGGTCTTAGCATAGTGGCCTCAGATGGGTAAAAAGGTGAGAAACTGGGCAGAATACGACATGCATTATAGTAGGCCGCAGGATTTGGGAGCTTTAAATAGAAAGTGGAGGTGCATCTTCCTCTCCCACGTCATCAGTCTATACCACCTAGTATCTCTGATATCTCTTATGAAATTGTGTGTTGAGACCCCCCTTTAATTAGCTCTATTTGGTTTGAATCACATCAGTCCTTTGTATACAGAGGAAATTTAACCGTGGACCTCCTCGTTTGTATGCCAACCATGGCTGATATAAATATATAAATGTCCCTCTTTTTGTGACACGGGTCCATGTGTAAAAACATATCCCTATACCCCAGTTTGATTGAAATGTGAAAATCCCTTCTTAAAACAATGCCTCGCTCCAAATATTTAGCAGCACTTAGGTCAGAGGTGAAACTCGACTTGTACCCGATTAATGGGCTCTCTGCATGATCACTCAATTCTAGTCTTTGTTTACCTATACGACTATCCCAAGCTATACGACTATCCCAGTGTCTATCATTTCAATAATAGGAGTAAAAGCTATGTGACTTGTTAGAAGAGTTTGAAAGATGACAGTAATAACGTCACTTAGTGTTGAGATTGGTCCACGGGATTCCAATATACCCTGAGTTTAATGTTGATTCATGTTTTGATATGAGACAATGCTGTCTTGGAAATTTTGAATCAAGTTCTGGAGCCACGCCTCATTTGTCAATGAACACGAAATAATAAGCATTACCTATCTTTTACCACAAGATGGCGTTTCACCATCCGGTTTTTTAATTATACAGGAAGTGGTAATGGAGGAATGTCTGTTGTGCTGCCACCTGACAGCACTAACCAATCAGGCTATTTCCCTTTATATTGATCTTCCGCACTATCCAATGACGTCCTGACGAAGCGTGCGTCACGCACGCGAAACGCGTTGACGTCACATGCCGGCCGCACGTCACACGGAAGAGCCACCGATGCGTTCCAGCTCCCACCAACGACGTTGTAACATCGCCACACACGGAACACGCTGCCTCCTCGTGGCACGCCGGAGCTGAACCCACATATCGGGCCTTCATTCAAACAACACCCGCAGAGGAACAACAGAAGCCCTTCCATCAGAGGCCACATGTGAACGGTGAGCAATAGCCCATTCACGGTAGGGGATAGAGAAAAGGCAGTGAACACCTGGCTGTATTGGGCACATAGCAAATCCTATGTAATCCAGTGAATGGCCACTGTTGGGCCAATGGCAATTTACCCATATGAAATACAGCCTAATCATGGTGGGAGCCCGCGCAGTCATCAAGCTATACTGCGTCTCTCCCCAGCTCCCGCACAAACACCCACAAAATAAGGAGAGACTTTCTGTTGCAGGGTGACAATGTCGGTCTGATATTGCTACTCTAAATTTTAGTGGGCCTATACTTCACCCTTTCAAGGACATCAGTCACTGTCCATCGTGTAGGACTGGCACTACATACAGCCCATCTCCGTCGGCACGCAGACATTCCTCCAGATACACCCCCCTACATTGGAATTGCACTGGAAGTTAAGAGCTAAAATGTATTCTAGCTCTCTATGAGCAGGAGTGTTACGGTTTGGTCTGTGTCTGAACAATCAACAAGTACTTCCTATTTATATGAATGCCTGCTATGCGGACTCCTGAATTATTCTACTTTCCATTCTTTTGGTTTAGAAGTACTAGGTTGACCAGATGGGAGTATATTTAATGATGTCTACGATCCTTTTGAATTTCTGGTGAAGTTTTTGGTCATACTATTTTCATAAGTAATCTTTACTAATTGTGGCATGCCGACCAGCAGACCCATGAGCCAGCAGCATTCACAAATTCCGGTTCAGGAATATATGTAGCCCGCTCAGGTATCTGCTGGTCAGATCTTCAGGAATGAATGTGTGGCCGGCCCTGTGAGTGTGAGTCATTGTTTTTTATGGCTTTCAAAAGACTTTTAGACGTACATCTCAAGGATCAGAACATTCAGGGGTATGAGAGATGATTACGGCCACACACACCTACACAGGTTGAACTAGATGGACTATTGTCTTTATTCAACCTCACCTACTATGTAACTATGTAACTATGATCTATGGAGATGTCAACATGCATCAAAACGCAATTTCACTTGTTTTCTCTACATGTCACGACTCATATTCTAGAATAGACCTATTCCTAACTGACCAGTGGACACTACAAAAGATCTCTGTGACGGAATCCAGACACCGCAACTGGGTATCTCCGCCAAGTACCTGCTTCCTAAGGTCTGGAACACGGGATCCGTGAATCTGGCTATAGTTACCCCAAGAACTCGACAGTACAAGTTTTGGAGTGAAACCAGAATCAAACTGTTTATTCAAACACAAAGCAGGAGATATACACTTCTGGGACAACCCCTCCCCCTTAGCCAATCCACACAAACATACACATCCCATAATAAGCTTACTCAAGGCAGACATGAACAATATAACAATGGAATACAGGTATTCAACAATAACGAACCCCCACCCCACTAGCAAGGGTCTATGAAAACATGTTATGCAATATCCTAGCAATCTGCAATATATCTTTATATATTTCCTGAGGGACACTGTTCAGAAATATTACAGTCCCAAGTGAAAGAGCTCCTCACTCCCCCAACACAAACCACGCATATAGAACCCAGGATAACTGGGGTAACATGAAAGGCTGAGTCCAGTGTGGTTGTACAGCGAGTCGGATTAGTGCAGACCCGACTGGGGTTCTTTGTCACCCTATGCCCCTAATTGACACAGGGTGACTTACACATAGGCACCAGGGAAGCTGGGCAAGGTGTCTCCCAACCTCCCTAAAGCAATCTGGGTTCTACAAGCCCCCCAACCAAAGCGACTCACGTCACAATCTCCGCATCTCAAATCCACTCCATAACATGGTCAGATCATCCCCCCGTAAATATTACCTTCAAAGATTCTACACACCAGACACCCCCTCACCTGTGGAAAATGAACACTCGCATATTACAAATCGACCTGTACAGCACAGCACTCAAGACTCATCTGGAACAGTTCTTCCTCACAAATAAGAACTCCGTTTCTAACCCAGCCACTGTATATTTATTCAACAATGTTCTAGGGCAAAGACGAGGAGAGCACAATGCATTGACACACTTCTGAAAGAAATCAATAATCTTGACACACTAAACAAAACAAATCCTACTGAACAACTAAAATCTAAACTGGACCAATTCAGCTTAGAATTACGCTCTATGCTTTTAGATCAGTTTGAATATAATCATAAGTGCTTTAAATCTACTCTATATGCTGAGGGTGATAAAGCGGGAAAACTGCTGTCTAAACAAATTAAAGGATCCCTTACTAAAGCTACTATTCCCTTCATTCACCACCCTCACATGAAGGAAACCTAAGTGAACCCTCAGGACCTAGCCAATGCCTTTAGTGCGTACTATAGCTCATTATACAATTTAAAAAATTACCTCAACACTAAACAACCTACACCTTCAGACATAACATATTTTCTGAAAACTATCAATATGCCTACTCTATCCGCCATCCAATTGGAATTACTAAACTCCCCTTTCACAACATAGGAAATATCCAAAGCTATCCCTATGCTCCCCAGCAACAGAGCCCCAGGGACAGATGGTTTTGCCACAGAATATTACAAGCAATTCTCAGCTATACTTGTTAATCCTATTACCTCTGTGTTCAGTGCGGTTGCTCTTTCTTCCTCCCTCTTTGATGATATGTTAAAAGCCCTAATAATTACTTTGCCAAAACCAGGTAAGAAAACCTCGTCACCTCAAAATTTCTGCCCCATATCGCTGTTAAATTATGACCTTAAATTTTATGCAAAAGTGATAACAAATAGGATTTTTGACATTTTACCATCCTTGATTCATCCAGACCAATCGGGCTTAACAAAAGCAAGACAAACAACTGACGCCAATAGGCATGTAATCAATGTCTTTTTACTATGCCAACCAACATAAAGTGCCTTCTCTGTTTCTAGCACTTGACGCAGAGAAGGCATTTGACAGAATCCACTGGTCCTACCTCAAACAGACCCTGCAAAAATTTGGATTTCAAGGCCCTATCTTTTCCGCCACAATGGCGCTTTATTCCAAACCCTCTGCCCAAGTATATTACACAGCAATGCTCTCCAACTCCTTTGCTATTTCAAATGGTACTCGACAGGGATGCCCCCTTTCACCACTTCTTTTCAACCTTCTCATGGCATTAGAATATAAAATCAATCTATTTGCAGATTACATAATTCTTATGCTGTCCAATCCCTACCCCTCCTGCGTTTACCTGACAGCTAAGAACATTGTATTCTGTGGCTGAAGGTACATTAGGCATTCACTGGATAAATAAGTAAGCACAGTCCATTCCAGGTCCCAAAAATTAGCCCAAATGCATTTACCTGACAGCTAAGAACGTTGTATTCTGTGGCTGAAGGTACATTAGGCATTCACAGGATACAGAAGTAAGTGTCGGCCATTCCAGGCCCCAAAAATAAGCCCACATGCGTTTACTTGACAGCAAAGAACATTGTATTCTGTGGCTGGAGGTACATTAGGCATTCACAGGATAAATAAGTAAGTGCCGCCCATTCCAGACCTCAAAAATTAGCCCACGTGCATTTACCTGACAGCAAAGAACGTTGTATTCTGTAGCTGAAGGTACATTAGGCATTCACAGGATACAGAAGTAAGTGCTGCCCATTCCAGGCCCCAAAAATTAGCCCACATGCGTTCACCTGACAGCTAAGAACGTTGTATTCTGTGGCTGAAGGTACATTAGGCATTCACAGGAAACAGAAGTAAGTGTCGCCCATTCCAGGCCCCAAAAATCAGCCCACATGCATTTACCTGACAGCTAAGAACGTTGTATTCTGTGGCTGAAGGTACATTAGGCATTCACAGAATAAATAAGTAAGTGTAGCCCATTCCAGGCCCCAAAAATTAGCCCACATGCGTACACCTGACAGCTAAGAACGTTGTATTCTGTGGCTGAAGGTACATTCGGCATTCACAGGATACAGAAGTAAGTGTCGCCCGGCTATTACAGGCCCCAAAAATTAGCCCACATGCGTTCACCTGACAGAATAGAATGTTGTATGCTGTGGCTGAAGGTACATTAGGCATTCACAGGATACAGAAGTAAGTGTCGCCCATTCCAGGCCCCAAAAATTAGCCCACATGCATTTACCTGACAGCAAAGAACATTGTATTCTGTGGCTGAAGGTACATTAGGTATTTACAGGATACAGAAGTAAGTGTCGCTCGGCCATTACAGGCTCCAAAAATTAGCCCATATGCGTTCACCTGACAGCTAAGAACGTTGTATTCTGAGGCTGAAGGTACATTAGGCATTCACAGGAAACAGAAGTAAGTGTCGCCCATTCCAGGCCCCAAAAATTAGCCCACATGCGTTTACCTGACAGCTAAGAATGTTGTATTCTGTGGCTGAAGGTACATTAGGCATTCACAGGATAAATAAGTAAGTGTCGCCCATTCCAGGCCCCAAAATTAGCCCACATGCGTTCACCTGACAGCTAAGAACGTTGTATTCTGTGGCTGAAGGTACATAAGGCATTCACAGGATACAGAAGAAAGTGTCGCCCAGCTATTACAGGCCCCAAAAATTAGCCCACATGCGTTTACCTGACAGCTAAGAACGTTGTATTCTGTGGCTGAAGGTACATTAGGCATTGACAGGATAAATAATTGTCGGCCATGAAAGGCCCCAAAAATTAGGCATTCAATGGACATGAAATGCCTTTTATGCCACTGTATTTACCGAAGACAAAGACCATGAATTTTTATGGGTGGATGGCGGTCTGGCGGGTATTTGTGGCCTGTCATGAGGAATTTTAATCATACATGGTCTACTGGTCACATGTGTTGAATTCCTCTGAGATCCATGCCTCATTCAATTTTATAAATGTGAGGTAGTCACCACTGCCATGAGCTAGGCGAGTGCGCTTATCGGTCACGATCCCCCCTGCTGCGCTGAATGTCCTTTCAGACAGGACACTGGACGGGGGGCAAGCCAACAGTTCCATTGCAAATTGTGCAAGCTCTGGCCAGAGGTCAAGCCTGCCCATCCAGTAGTCCAGGGGTTCATCACTCCTCAGAGCGTCCTTGCCCTTTATGCTTTTTATACTGGGTTCCCCTTAAAACACTGGAGCATGAAGGCCCCCATTTGCACTAAACTGGAAACGGTGTAGTGGCCTAGCTCCTTCTCATCATCCAGGATAATGTCATCCTCGTTCTCCTCCTCCCATCCATGGACAACACCAGGGATCCCAGAAAGGTTTAAAGCATGCTCTTCTTGCTCCTTCTCATCCGCCCTGGCACCATCCTCCTCTGACTCCTCTTCAGACTCATGTTGTTGACTTGTCTCAGATGGAGTAGCACTCCCTGGGAATTCATCCAACATTGCGACTTCCTCATCTTCCTGCTCCTCGATGGCTTGATCAATGACACAATGCAATGCATGCTCCAGAAAGAAGGCATAAGGTACGATGTCACTGATGGTGCCCTGGCCGCGACTGACCAGTTGGTGATCTCATCAAATGGCCGCAGAAGTCTGCATGCGTCGCGCATGAGCAGCCACTGGCGCAGTGATAAAAAACCAAGCTCCCCAGAACCTGTCCTGCCGCAGAGTTCGTACAGGTAGTCGTTAACTGCACGTTTCTGCTGGAGCAGCCTATCAAGCATATACAAGGTTGGGGGAGTGGCGTACGGCGCTGAAGATGGCTGCATAGCTCCTCAGCTCCGCTTGGCCACCCGGGACATCAACCTCAACCTTCCTCCACCGCAGGCACAAACTCCTCAGAGTGACCCGCATCGCCTCCGCCGACCATGAAGGGCAAAAAGGGAACCTCGCAGTCCTACCGTTTGGACGGATTCCTCCTCTCCAACTCCGCCGGGCTCCGGCAAGATGGCGCCGGCAGGCCGCAGCACCGTCCCTCCAGCCGTGAGCACAGCCGAGATGGTCGCAATCCGCCATGCAGGCAAGTGACTAACCCCAACAGTGGCAATTCCTCGGGCTTCTCCACTCCTCCCTCGCCCTCCACCAGAAGTCCTGCAAAGCAGAAGCCTCGCTGTGGATCCCCTCCTCCAGATCCGGCACAGCTCTGCATGATGGAACAGGAGGTGGCCCCCTCCCCTGCTCCTAGGGCGCCAGCCACACCACCAGCAGACCCCTTTGCGGCATTCCCGGTGGGGGACCACCCGGTCTCCGCAACGCTGCTCAAAAATATGCTTCACTCCCTCTGGTCCTCCCTCCATACTGATGTAGTTCAGGGCTTGGCTCAAACCAGGAAGGATGTCCAGCAGCTGGGGGAGAGGGTTGATAGCGTGGAGGCATCTATGACCAAATGCACCCTTTCTTTCAACACCCTCATATCTGCCCATAATGGACACTCTGAAGATATATCATGGATCAAGGACAAGTTAGCTGACCTTGAGGATAGGTCACGTAGAAATAATTTGAAGCTCAGGGGGGTCCCAGAATCTATCCAGCCTCAGCACTTGCGCAAGATGGCTACAGACCTATTCTCTGCCCTGGTTCCCTCTCTATCGGAGTCCGAGCTGGAAATTGATAGGATCCATAGGATTCCGAAGCCAAGCTTTATAGCACAGGACTTACCCCGGGATGTCCTTCTCCGTGTGCATTTTTTCCAAACCAAGGACAGAGTGCTCATGGCCTCTCGACAGCTTCAGACCTTGCCTGGGGATCACCCTCAAGTCCAAATCCTGCCTGATCTCTCTAGACACACGCTTCAAAAGCGTAGAAATCTCGCTACCATCACGAAAGCCCTCTGGAACCACCGTGTCTTGCACAAGTGGAAACACCTGGCTCTTCTCACCATCACGCACCAGGGCAGTACAGTCACCATTTCTACGCTGGAAGAAGGTATGGCTTTGCTCCACCGCTGGGGGATCATCCCGGATGGTCCGTCCACGTCTTCCTCCTCCAGGTCTCTACCACCGCAAGTTCTTCCTGATGAGTGGAATGTTGTGTCGCGCAAGAGGTCCATCTCCAAGCACCCTTCATCCGGAGGTGAGCGCCTTTTATTGCCTGATCTGCACTAGTCCCTGGCCTAGGTACTAGTTGACCTCTATGGCCCCTCTTTTTTTGTTGCAGGTTTTACCTGCCCTTGAACTATTTTTTACTCCCTTCTTGACGTTTGACGTTCGTTTTGTACCCTTTTCCTCCCTTTCATGTTGCTTCAGCGAGTACTCCAGCATCGTCCTTTCCTTAAACGCACGGTACATCTATAGTGCACATACTGTATCTACCATATGCCTCCAGATGACTCACGGCTTCCCTATTGAGATCTTATGACCATCAAGTTTTTTTCTTTGAATATGAATGGCTTGAATCATCCGGCAAAGCGTTTCTCCTTGTGGACTGAGCTATGTAACAACTAAGCTGATGTGGTCTGTATTCAAGAGACCCATTTTAAACTCCACAGCCAGCCAAAGTTCTCTCACAGGAACTTCCCCACCTTGTTCTTTGCTAATGCCCCGGAAAAGAAGCGAGGCGTGATGATAGCACTCAGGGACACGATCGCTTTTACCCTTCGCAGTTTGACTCAGCATCCGGAGGGCAGGTATCCTATTCTACAAGGTGACTTCAATGCTATACCTCTGACTCTGGTGGCTGTTTACGCCCCTAATAGTCACCAAACCCGCTTCCTTCTTAGACTTTTGCGGAAGATTTCCTCTGATGTCTACGGCAATTTGGTGATTTGTGGGGACTTGAACACCGTGGTCGACCCGGGGCTTGACACTTCGGTGCCCGCCCGAGGCCGACAAGTATCTTTGCACTCTCTTTTGATAAAAGAACAACTTTATGATGTCTGGAGGTGCCAGCACGGGTCGGAGAGGGATTATTCTTTCTACTCCTCCAGACATCGTTCATATTCACGTATTGATATGTTCCTAACTGGTCTCCCTTTGTTGGGTAAGGTCTCCTCCTCGGCCATTAGAAACATTACTTGGTCTGACCACGCTGCAGTTGAGATGGTGTTGGAGGAGGCCGGACCCAGGGAACGGACATCGGTCTGGCGATGTGATCTTGAGGTCCTTCAGGACCCCGTATCTGGTAAAATCATTGGTGACCACTTGTCAAAATACTTCCATCTCAATGCTCCCTCGGTATCGGACCCTTGGGTGCTCTGGGGAGCACACAAGGCATTCATACAGGGTATATGTTTCCAGCAGGCGGCTAGACAGCAGAATTCTACGGTTCCCTATACAACTTGGCACAAGACCCTGGTATTGCCCACCCCACCCCTGAACTTATTCATAAGTTCTTGGACAGACTGAGCTTGCCCACCCTGACTGACGATCACCTTCACTCGCTATCTTCCCCCTTCACTGCTGCGGAGATCACCAAGGCTATTCAGGCGCTACCCTCTGGCAAGTCCCCCGGACCAGACGGTCTCTGTAATGAGTATTACAAAATTCATGCTTCTACCCTGAGCCCCGCGTTGGCAGACGTATTTACCCAAGCGACGCAGAGGTCTGAGTTTCCCACTAAAATGTTGACAGCCTATATTACCACCATCCCCAAACCCGGTAAAGATCCTAGTCTCCCTGCCAACTATAGACCCATATCCCTCTTGAACCGTGATATAAAAATCTATGCCAAAATCTTGGCATCCCGTCTTCAACCCCTTCTCCCCTATCTAGTCTAGCATGACCAAATGGGCTTTATGCCAGGGCGGCAGACATCGGACGCTACCAGACGTATCATCAACCTTGTGCATCTGGCAGAACAGACTCGAACGCCTTCTCTGCTCCTCACACTGGATGCGTTCGATAGAGTCAACTGGCTATTCCTGCGTCTGACCCTGGAAAGATTTGGCTTCTCGGGAGGCATACTCTCCTCAATCTTGGCCTTATATTCCTGTCCCTCCGCCCAGGTCCTGACGTCCGGTACGACCTCTGCGCCGTTTCGGATCACGAATGGCACCCGTCAGGGTTGCCCTCTCTCTCCTACAATCTTCAACTTGATGATTGAGCCCCTGGCGGAGGCCATTCGATCTGACATGCGCGTAGAGGGATTCCCGGTAGGTGACACGTCCCATAAGGTCAACCTCTTTGCGGACGATATTGTTGTCATTCTCACCAACCCTTTGCAATCTCTCCCAGCGGTCCACAGCATGCTTTTAGACTTCGCTGCCATCTCCTATCATAAAGTTAATACCTCTAAATCATTGGTCTTGAACCTGGGAATTAGCAAAACTGTGGTAACTCGCCTTCAAATTACATTTCCCTACCCGTGGTCTGACGACTTCATCCCGTATCTAGGGGTGCATATCACTCCTTGTGTTAGGAGGCTCATCCCCGCAAATGCTGATATCCTCCTCAGAAAAACCTCCAAAGAGATGACTTCTATGGCCAAAGTTGACCTCTCTTGGGGTGGAAGGATGGCTGCCTACAAAATGTCCATACTGCCCCAAATACTATACCTCTTTCGTGCGCTTCCCCTCCTCTTCCCAAAAAAATATCTAGACGCCTTCTCTAGGGGTATGCGTGAGTTTATATGGGGGGGTGCAAGAGCAAAGGTGGCTACCTCAACCTTATCCTTGCCTAAGCACATGGGTGGTGCTAAACTTCCCGACCTCGCCCTGTATCATTGGTCTACTAGACTTGACCAACTAAAAGTGTGGTTCTCCACTCCCGCTGTTCAGCCTTGGGCCCAAATTGAACATCATCTTTCCCCTACAGGAGACCTCCGGCTGCTGCTCTTGGGTGATCTTTGGATCCATTGGAAACTTACTGAGTTTCCTCTCACTATGCTGGCATCTGCCCGGGGGGAGCAGACGGAGGTAACCTCCCATGACTCTCTGTCCCTCCCGCTACAGATTCTAGATGCTCACCTGCCCTCTTTGAATTCGCAACACCTGGCCACAAGAGGACTGTCGGAACTCTCCCAGTTCTACGAATCGGGTGCCCTCCGCTCCCCAAAAACGCTGATGCGGGATCATCACATTCCTTCCAACCTGTCATTCTCCATCCTTCGCATACACACCTTCCTCTCTAAACACCCCAGCTCGACTAGACACATACCACAACAGGCGTGGAATTATTACCACTCCAAGGCAAAGGTATCTAAGGGTACTTCCCTTTTCTATGGATGTCTCCTGCGGGGACCTGACTCCCTCAAATCACCGTCTATGCTCCGGTGGGAAAAAGATCTTGCGCATACCTTTACTTTAGAACAGTGGTCCCGGGCCGCTAAGTCCACATACCAATACCCTCATTGCACTTCCCATTGGGAACTCATGCTAAAAATCACTAATAGATGGTACTATATGCCATTTAGACTATCAAAGGTATTCCCCTCAGTCTCTGCCCAGTGCTGGCGTGACTGTGGCGGCGTGGGTACACTAGCTCATGTTCTATGGGATTGCCCGTCGCTCACGAGCTACTGGAACCAAGTTTTCCGCTGTATAGCATCCTGCACGGGTATCCTCCGTCCCCCCAAAAAGGAGCTGGCCTTGCTCAATTTGGGCATTGATGATTACCCTGTATGCTGCAGACAAATGGTTACTCATGTCCTTTTAGCTTCCAGAACGATGATCCTTCGCAGATGGAGGACTCTGGAGATACCGAGTCTCTCTGAGGTGATTACTACTGTGAATGAAAATGTCCAATTGGAAAGGGCGTTGGCAATCAATGCTCTCTCCCTCCCCAAGTTCAACAAAGAGTGGCAATACTGGAAATTTTCTTCTTAGTGCTTTAGAGTCCTGTTGAGGGTGGGGTGAGCTGGCACTCTTTCCCCCGGCGACTATGTTCCCACTGGGATGTCGGGGGTTGGAGTGTCTCTCCTCCGTTCCCTCTCTTGACTTGCAGTCTGATCCACCCTCAGAGACCCATGACTTTATTCTGTTATGTTCTGTTTTATGGGACTAGGATGGTGGCATTTGCTTCTCAAGCTGCTATATGTGTTACCTATTGTATTTGTATATATTTATTTCTTTTTTTTCTCTGGAGTACTCCCCCCCCCCTTTTCCCCTCCCCGCCCTGTATGGTATTTCTAATACAATTTGTTTTACTCTTCAAGTTGTTTGTATCTATTTTGCAAAATCTTCAATAAAAAATATTATTAAAAAAAAAAGCATATACAAGGTTGAGTTCCATCGCGTCGGGCAGTCACAAATAAGATGCCTGAGGGGCAGGTTGTGTCGCCGCTGAATTTTAGCAAGGCGAGCCATGGCTGTGTAAGGTCTTCTGAAATGGCACGAGATTTTCCTGGCCTGCCGCAAGATGTCCTGGACCCCAGGGTATTTGGCAATGAATTGCTGCACGACCAAGTTCAGGACGTGTGCCATGCATGGCACGTGTGTAATTTTTCCCTGTTTCAGCGCGCTCAGCAGATTGGCACCGTCGTCGCACACCACTTTACCAACTGTCAAATTAAGAGGTGTCAGCCACTGATCTGCCTGTGTACGCAAAGCTGAAAGGAGTGCAGAACCAGTGTGGCTCTTGGCTTCCAGGCACAACAGGTGCAGCACAGCATGGCAACGTCTCACCTGGCATGTGGAATAGGTTCTGGGGATCTTGGGCGGCACAGCAGAAGAGACGGTAGCAGCAGAAAAGGAGGAGTCAGCCGAGGAGAAGAGGGAGGATGGAGTAGAAGGAGGAGAAGAAGAGGCAGGCCTACATGCAATCCGTGGTGGTAAAACCAAATCTACACGGGTGTCACGGGTTGCATGCTTGACAGCCTTCAGAAGGTTCACCTAGTGGGCAGTAAAAGTTATATACCTTCCCTGCCCGTGTTTGCTAGACCATGTGTCTGTGGTCAAATGTATCTTGGCACCGACACTGTGTGGCAGAGATACATTCACTTGCCACTGAACATGGCCATATAGCTCTGGAATGCCCTTCTGCAAGAAATATTTCCTTCCTGGGACCTTCCATTGAGGTGTTCCAATGGCCACAAATTTCCAAAAGGCCTCCAAGTCCACCAGTTGATATGGCAGTAGTTGGCGGGCTATCAGTTCCAACAAGCCAGCAGTCAACCGTTGGGCAAGAGGGTTATCCGGCATCATCATTTTTTTACGCTCCAACATTTGGGCCACGGAAGCCTGCCTTTTTCCAGAACAACGTGAGGACGGCATGATGGAGGGTGGAGTGGAGGACAATTGTGAGGAGAGAGGAGAAGGAGAAGAGGCTGGACGGTGAGAGCCTGGAGTGTGGCTTTGTGGGTTCTGACGGCGTTGCTCCCACTGATGGGAGTCCAGGTGCCCTCTTAAGGCGGTCGTCCCTAGGTGAGTGTTGGGCTTACCGTGACTTATGCGTTGACTGCAAAGGCTGCAGATGGCAACACTATTGTCAGCAGCGGACACATTAAAAAAAGCCCACACTGCAGAGCGTCCCGGGAGCACCAGATGTGACTGTACATGGTTGATGGCTCGCTCCTGATACATTAGCAGTCTGCTTTGTCCCTCCTGGGCAATGTAAGTTCTGTCTGTTTCTCCTCCCTATCTGCTGGTCCATCTCTCCCTCTGAACTCCCCTCTTCTTCCTCTCTTGTGGGCGCCCACATGACGTCCATAGACACGTCACTAACATTCGAGATCTTGGAGTAGGCAGCAACAGCAGGGACCAACCTCCTTTGGCTGATGTGGGTACTGTCGTCAGACTGCTGGGTGGCGGCTGTTGCTACCTCCTCTTCCTGATCCGATGCCAAGAATGGCTGCGCATCGTAAATGTCTTGTGATGGATCGGAAAATAATTCCAGTGACTCAAGCGGAGGGTATATGGTGGTGGTAGTGTTGGTGGTGGTGTCTTTGGGGGTGCACACAGCAGAGAGTGAAGAGGGTGCAGATAGAGAGGATGAGGAGGGTGCAGAAGAGGAAGACTGAGTGAGCCACTCAACCAAGTCTGGTGCATTCTTTGACATAATCAAAAGCACCTTCTGAAACTTTACACTTTGTCTCCGGCCAACTGCTCCTGCGCTACCCCTACCACGTAAGGGCCTGCCTCTTCTCCGTCTGTCATTTTTAAAATTACCCTGGGACAAAAGTCTCTAGAGAAGCGCAGTATATGTGGAAGCAGATATATAACACCCCTCTTCAATCTGTGATTTTGGGGGGCCACTTGTCTATCACACCAGTTCTACAAAAAATTGGCTAATAACTGTTGTCACTGTGTGTAGCAGAGTTAACGCAGCAAAAGAGGCAATATTTTTGCAGGACACAAATACACTTATAAAAGTATACTGTTAGATAACACCCCGCTTCAATCTGTGGTATTGGGGGGGGCACTGGTCTAGCACACCAGTTCTCCAAGAAAATTGGCCAGTAAGTTTGGCACCATGTGTAGCAGAGTTACCACAGCAAAAGAGGCAATATTTTTGCAGGACACAAATACACTGTTATAAAAGTATACTGTTAGATAACACCCTGCTTCAATCGGTGGTATTGGGGGGCCACTGGTCTATCACACCAGTTCTCCAAAAAATTAGCCAGTAAGTTTGGCACTGTGTGTAGCAGAGTTAACATAGCAAAAGAGGCAATATTTTTGCAGGACACAAATACACTTATAAAAGTATACTCAGATAACACCCCACTTCAATCTGTGGTATTGGGGGGAAACTGGTCTATCACACCAGTTATACAAAAAACTGGCCAGTAAGTTTGGCACTGTGTGTAGCAGAGTTAATGCAGCAAAAGAGGCAATATTTTTGCAGGACACAAATATACTGTTATAAAAGTATACTGTTAGATAACATCCCGCTTCAATCTGTGGTATTGGGGGGCCACTGGTCTAGCACACCAGTTTTCCAAAAATTGGCCAGTAAGTTTGGCACTGTGTGTAGCAGAGTTAACGCAGCAAAAGAGGCAATATTTTTGCAGGATACAAATACACTGTTATAAAAGTAAACTGTTAGATAACACCCCATTTCAATCTGTGGTTTTGGGGGGCCACTGGTCTATCACACCAGTTCTAAAAAAAATTGGCCAGTAACTGTTGCCACTGTGTGTAGCACAGTTAACGCAGCAAAAGAGGCAACATTTTTGCAGTACCCAAATACACTGTTATAAAAGTATATTGTTAGATAACACCCCACTTCAATCTGTCGTTTAGGGGGCCCACTGGTCTATTACACCAGTTATAATACTTTTTTAAAAGTGCTTTTGTCACTCTTTGTAGTTGTAGTATCGCTGCAGAAACGCTCACCACACCAGTCACAATGCTGCACAGTGCACAATGCAAATCCACTATAATATGCTTTCTATATTAGAAAGTATATTATAAATGTATTACACCCCTATATAGTGCAAACCAAAGAATAGTACACCTATACGAAATACCAGTCCTATAACAGAGCGATCTGTGTCACTGACAATCTGTCCCTGCTGCACATAGCAAACCTCTCCCTACACTGACAAAAGAGACAACATAGATAGTACACCTATACCAAATACCAGTCCTTAAAAAGGACTTTTGTGGACCTATAACAGAGCGATCTGTGTCACTGACAATTTGTCCCTGTTGCACAAAGCAAACCTCTCCCTACACTGACAAAAAGCAGAATGTAAAATGACAGCCAGCTCAGGTTTATTTATAGGGTAGGGGGTATGTCCATGTGCTGAAATGTCTCAATTGGCTATCCTGTTCCCCCATGATGTATGTGGCATGGGTTAAAGTTCTCCCCAATGTAAACTAATATGACCGCCGCAAACAACGGCATATGTTCGCAAGATCGGCGAACTGCGAATAAGCAAAGTTTGCCGCGAACCGATCGCCAGGCGAACCGCAAGGCCATCTCTATCCAGTTATATTATGTACATTTAGGAAAGAATCCGGGCCTTTTTAAAGCAATCTACTGAGCTGGACAGAACCAGCTCTTGAGGGAGTCTATTCCACATTTTCACAGCTCTTACTGTGAAGAAGCCTTTCTATATTTGGAGATGAAACCTTTTCCTCCAGACATAAATTGTGCCCCCTTTTCCTCTGTTATAACCTTAAAGTGAACAACTCACCAAGTTCACTATATGGACCACTTATGTATTTATACATGTTGATCATATCCCCCCTTAATCGCCTCTTCTCAAGAGAGAATAATTTCAGTTCCTCTTATCTTTCCTCATAGCTGAGCTCATCCATGCCTCTTATCAGTGTGGTTGCCTTCTCTGCACTTTCTCCAGTTCCCTGATATCCTTTTTGTGAATTTGTGCCCAAAACTGAATTGCATATTCCGGATGAGGTCTTACTCACTGGAGTCCATACCTCTCTTAATACAAGAAATTACTTTGCTTGCTTTGGAAACCGCAGCTTGACATTGCATGCTATTATTAAGCTTATGCTCTACCTTCTCCACCATTGATTCCCCCACTTGTACTCCCCCTAGTATGTATGTTGCATGCATATTCTTAGCCTGCAAGTGCATAACTTTACATTTATCAACAGTAATCCTCACTGCCACATAGTTGACCAATTATACAGTGCATTGATGTTGGCTTGTAAGTTGGAGACATCCTGTAAGAAAGTTATTGCACTGCAAAGCTTGGTGTCATCTGCAAAGACTGAAATGGTACTTTTAATCCCAGACCCTATATTGTTTATAAAGATATTAAAAAGTAAGGGTCCCAACACTGAACCTTGGGGTACACCACTGATAACCTTAGACCATTCAGAGTAAGAATCATTAACCACTACTACTATTATATCTTTTAGACAGTTTTCTATCCATTTACAAACTGATCTTTCCAAACCTGAAGACTTTACATTACACATTAGCCGTGTGTGGGGAACTGTGTCAAATGCTTTAGGAAAATCCATGTATACTACGTCCACAGCCACCCCTCTTGTAAGGTTTTTACTTTCCTCATAAAAAGAAATCAGATTTATTTGACAACTTCTGTCTTTCATGAATCCATGCAGTCTGTTGCTTAAAATATTTTTTTTTCCAGCAAGAACCAATCTATGTGGTCTTTTATTAAACTCTCCAGTATCTTCCTGACTAAATAAAGTTGAGAAATGGATGGAGGGGTGAGTTTAGAATATTAAAAATGAAGTAAACAGCATTTTCAGGTCGTGGTGCTCAGATACAGTTATGTTCCACCTTTGGGAACAAGTTACATGCTCCATCTGTTTTAGGGTGGAACATGTCCCACTATTGCAATTGCTTCCTGCTGCCCTCTCTGCTTGTAGCAGTAATAGTTCCCCATACCAACTGTTATTTTTTGAAAAAAGCATGGCCGCACAGGGCTCCGCCCACATGGCAGTTTCATTCATTCACAGAGTTCTGTGAATGAATGAACTACAAGTCTCAACATCCTTTGCAGCTGTCAGCTTGTAGTTCTTAATAAACTACCGCGGCCCTGTTGAGGTCTGTGGTAGTTCACTAAGTCTTCCTGTCAGTGTGAATCTGCCTGTCTGTACGAGGTACAAGCCAGCCGATACGCTGACAGGTCTCCAGGAGACCTGCATGGCATCAGTGATCTGCTAATCGTGGATGCAAAGCTTTCCAGGCTCCTAAAAAAAAAAATAGTAAATGTATATATATTTTTTACCTGCAAAAAAATGTGTATTTATTATTATTATTTTTTTTTTTAAAAGCTGAATTTTTGGCATAAACAGCTGTGGTTCCTCCTGCTGGTTGCTACATCATTTACTGTGTCCTAGTAGGAGAAACAACAGTACCCAACAGGGAACCAGGTATTCAACACACCCAAGTGTGGTCCTTCAATAAAGCAAAGACTAGAATTACTGCTGAAAGGTATGTATGACATCTTTTGTTTAATAGAATGTTTCTGTTATTATTATTATTTTTTATTTTATTTTTTTACTGTAGTGTCTTTTAGGCTGCATTCACATGTCAGCTTATAATCGCGGGCAGAACCGCCGCGGTTCCGCCCGCGATTCGGAGATTTATTGCAAATCGCGGGACGCCTAGCGTTGCCCGTTGATTTGCAATAGCCCCCCAAATGCCGAGCGATGTTGCCGCGATTTACGCCCGCCGAATCGCGGCAACATCGCGCAAACAAAATCGCGGGACGCAATACGCTCCAAAAAAGTACAAGAGCTTCTTTGGAGCGTATTGCGTCCCGCGATTTTGTTTGCGCGATGTTGCCGCGATTCGGCGGGCGTTAATCGCGGCAACATCGCTCGGCATTTGGGGGGCTTATGCAAATCAACAGGCAACGCTAGGCGTCCCGCGATTTGCAATAAATCTCTGAATCGCGGGCGGAACCGCGGCGGTTCCGCCCGCGATTATAAGCTGACATGTGAATGCAGCCTAATTTTTTGTAGTGATAAATACAATAGATGGTACTAACATGGGAGACATCTTTACATCACTCTGCCAATGTACACACTTAACATCTTCTATGAAATACTTTGTGCTAAAATGAAAGGTCCTCCTATTATATCATATTACATTTATTGATATATTTCAAGCATTTTTTATATTTTCATTTTGATGATTATGGATTACAGCTAGTGAAAATTAAGAAATCAGAATATTACATAGGACCAAAACAAAAAGGGGGGTTTATTACAGAAATGTTGGCTTATTGAAATGTACAGTATGTCCATGTACAGTATAGTATGTACTTTTGCATGAATTACTGCATCAATGCGGCGTGGCGTGGAGGCGATCAGCCTGTGGCACTGCTGAGGTGTTATGGAAGCCCAGTTTGCTTTGATAGCGTCCTTCAGCGGGTCTGCATTGTTGGGTCTGGTGTCTCTCATCTTCCTCTTGACAATACCCCACAGATTTTCTATGGAGTTTAGGTCAGGCGAGTTTGCTGGCCAATCAAGCACAGTGATACCATGATCATTACACCAGGCATTGGTACTTTTGGCAGTGTGGGCAGGTGCCAAGTCCTGCTGGAAAATGAAATCAGCATCTCCATAAAGCTGGTCAGCAGAGGGAAGCATGAAGTGCTCTAGAATTTCCTGGTAGAGGGCTGCGCTGTCTTTGGACCTGATAAAACAAATCATCACTGACTGTGGAAAATTCACACTGGACCTCATGCAACTTGGATTCTGTGCCTCTTCACTCTTCCTCCAGACTCTAGGAAGTTGATTACCAATTGAAATGCAAATTTACTTTAATTAGAAAAGAGGACTTTGGACTACTGAGCAACAGTCCAGTCCTTTTTCTCCTTAGCCAAGGTAAGACGCTTCTGATGTTGTCTCTGGTTCAGGTTTGAAGTAAGGAATGGGACAGTTGTAGCTCATATCCTGGATACGTCTGTGTGTGGTGGGGGAATGGAGTTAGAAAAGAGGTACAAATAGAACAGGGATACAGATAGAAAAAAGGAATGGATAGAACAGGGGTACAGATAGAACAGGGTACAGATAGAATGGAGATACAGCTCTTGAAGCACTGACACCAGCTGTATTCCACTCCATGTGAACCTCCCCCAAATTGTTGAATGGCCTTTGCTTCACAATCCTCTCAAGGCTGCGGTTATCCCTGTTGCTTGTGCACCTTTTTCTACCACACTTTTTCCTTACACTCAACTTTTCATTAATATGCATGGATACAGCACTCTGTGAACAGTCAGCTTCTTTAGCAATAACCTTTTGTGGCTTACCCTTCTTATGGAGGGTGTCAATGACTGTCTTCTGGACAACTGTCAAGTCAGCAGTCTTCCCCATAATTGTGTTACCTACTGAACCGGACAGAGAAACAATTTAAAGACTCAGGAAAGCTTTAAAGTTGTTTTGAGTTAATTAGCTGATTAGAGTGTGACACCATGAGGTTTATTTACTAAAGCTAGAGAGTACATAATTAGTCACACTTCTGCAGAGCAACCAATAAGCTTCTAACCTCAGCTTGTTCAATTAAAGTAGAGGGTTATACCCCTGTCAGATTTTTTTTTTTTTTGCTATCTGTGTCCCATTGAGGAAATTTCCCTTCACTTTCTGTCCCATAGTCAAACAGGAAGTGAGAGGAAATCCCTGTAAATTAAAAAAATTCCTTGGGCACCCCCAGCTCACCAGAACTAGTGTCCCCATTGGAAGATTTCCCCCTACTACCTGGGGGACAAACCAAAATTTAGGATTTTCTTTTACTTTCACTTCTAATGATCATGGTAAACAGGACAAATAGTGAGAATGAATCTCCTTAATGGGGACACAGACAGCAATAAAATTGACAGGTGTTCTAATACCTCTCCTCTCTGTCCAAAACTTTAATCTTTGGCAATAAAGCCTGGAAGGTGATTGGTTGCTCTGCAGAAGAGACTGATTTTGCACTCTATAGCTTTTGTAAATAAATCCCCATGAGTCTAAAATGTTGAACTTTTTCACAATACTCTATTTTTTTAAAGTACAGAATTTTGGATTCTCACTAGCTGTAAGCCAAATTCATCAAATTAAAAGAAAGAAATGCTTTAAATATATCACTATGTGTGTAATGAATCTATATAATAATTGAGTTTACTTTTTTAATTGAATTACTGAAATAAATTCACTTTTTGATGATATTCAAATTTTCACACACATGAGTTTTGACTTGCATTTCCACTTTAACCACTTCAATACCGGGCACTATTCCCCCTTCCCTCCCAGGCCAATTTATAGCTTTTACATTTTGAATGACAATTACGCGCTCATGCAACACTGTACCTAAACCAAATTTATGTCATTTTTTCCCCACAAATAGAGCTTTCTTTTGGTGGTATTAGATCACCGCAAGGTTTTTTCTTTTTTGCTAAACAAATAAAAAGAGACCGAAAAGTTTGAAAAAAAAAAAGTTTTTTAGTTTATGTTATAAAATGTTGTAAATAGATACGTTTTTTCCTGCACTGATGAGGCCACACTGACAGGCACTGATGAGGAGGCACTGATGGGGAGGCACTGATCGAGTGACACTGATGGGGTGGCACTGACGGGGTGGCACTAATATGCGGCACTGATAGGCGGCACTGATATGCAGCACTGATGGGCACTGATACAGTGCCTTGCGAAAGTATTCGGCCCCCTTGAACTTTGCGACCTTTTGCCACATTTCAGGCTTCAAACATAAAGATATAAAACTGTCATTTTTTGTGAAGAATCAACAGCAAGTGGGACACAATCATGAAGTGTAATGAAATTTATTGGATATTTCAAACTTTGTTAACAAATAAAAAACTGAACAATTGGGCGTGCAAAATTATTCAACCCCTTTACTTTCAATGCAGCAAACTCTCTCCAGAAGTTCAGTGAGGATCTCTGAATGATCCAATGTTGACCTAAATGACTAATGATGATAAATAGAATCCACCTGTGTGTAATCAAGTCTCTGTATAAATGCACCTGCACTGTGATAGTCTCAGAGGTCCATTTAACCACTTAAGCCCCGGAAGATTTTACCCCCTTCCTGACCAGGGGGTTTTTTGCGTTTTTTTCCTGCGTGAATGTAATGGACAATTGCGCGGTCATGCGACGCTATACCTAAACGAATTTCACGTCCTTTTTTTCCCACAAACAGAGCTTTCTTTTGGTGGTATTTGATTACCTGTGCGATATTTTGATCATGCGCTATAAACAAAAAAAGCGCGTAAATTTTGCAAAAATAACAATATTTTTCACATTTTTATAAATGAAATTCCCCAAAAAAAATGTAAAAATCAAAATTTTTTAACATTTTCGGCCAATTTGTTTTATTCTACATATGTTTGGTAAAAAAAATAGCAAAAAGCGTATTTTGATTGGTTTGCGCAAAAGTTATCGCATTTACTAACAAAGGGAAAGATTTTTGTCATTTTTGGTGTTTTTTTTTTTAACGAGTAATGGCGGCGATCTGCGATTTTTTTTTGCGGGACTGCGACATTGCGGCGGACAGATCGGACCCTTGACTGACATTTTTGACACTTTTGGGGTTACCAGTGACATTACTATAGTAATCAGTGCTATACATATGCACTGTTACTGTAAAAATGACACTGGCAGTGAAAGGGTTAACTGTATTGGAGAGGGAGGGGTTAAGTGTGTCCTAGGGGCGTGTTTCTAACTGTGATGGGACATGTGTACTGTTGTAAAAACAGAGATCAACGGTTCTACATAGTAGAACCGTCTGATTTCCATTTTTACACAGGGGAGAATGACAGGCGGCTTGTTTACATGAGCCGCCTGACTTTCTCCCTCTCTACCGACGATCGTAGTGTGACCGGCGGACGTCGGGACTGCCGGTCACACGCGCAGACTCCTCTGTGAACGAGCCGGGGCGGGCACACGCCTCAGCGCGCGCGCACGCGCGCCCGCTATTGGCTCCCAAGCCGGTCACAGGCGAGGTCCGAGGAACACACCAGGCAGGTCCGAGATACTGTTATGGAGAAGTTTAAAGCCTGATTTGGATACAAAAAGATTTCCCAAGCTTTAAACATCCAAAGGAGCACTGTGCAAGCGATAATATTGAAATGGAAGGAGTATCAGACCACAGCAAATCTACGAAGACCTGGCCGTCCCTCTAAACTTTTAGCTCATACAAGGAGAAGACTGATCAGAGATGCAGCCAAGAGGCCCATGATCACTCTGGATGAACTGCAGAGATCTACAGCTGAGGTGGGAGACTCTGTCCATAGGACAACAATCAGTCGTATACTGCACAAATCTGACCTTTATGGAAGAGTGGCAAGAAGAAAGCCATTTCTTAACCACTTGCCGACTGCCTAACGATGATTGACGTCAGCAGTCAGCCCCTCACAGGCAAAGTGACGTAGGTCTACGTCGCTAGCCTGTGAGGGTCTAGGGAGCGAGCGTGCGCCGCTGGAGGCGCGCTCCCGCTCCCACTCGGTCACAGACCCCCCTGCGCGAGTGACCGGCGGACCCGATGTCCTCCGGTCACTCGCGGTCGTCGGTTACAGAGGGAGAAAGGCAGGTGGCTAATGTAAACAAAGCCGCCTGTCAGTCTCCCCTGTGTAACAGCACAGATCACTCAGTCCTGCTATATAGGACCATTGATCTGTGCTGTTACACCACTAGCCACAGCCAATCACAGTAAGAAACACGCCCCTAGGGACACACATAACCCCTCCCTCTCAAATAAAGTTAACCCCTTCACTGCCAGTGTCATTTTTACAGTAACAGTGCATATGTATAGCACTGATTACTGTAGTAATGTCACTGGTAACCCCAAAAGTGTAAAAAATGTCAGTCAAGGGTCCGATCTGTCCGCCGCAATGTCGCAATCCCGCAAAAAAAAAAAAAAACTGAGATCGCCGCCATTACTCGTTAAAAAAAAAAACAATAAAAATGACAAAAATCTTTCCCTTTGTTAGTAAACGCAATAACTTTTGCGCAAACCAATCAAAATACACTTTTTGCAATTTTTTTTACTAAACATATGTAGCAGAAAACAAATTGGCCTAAAATGTTAAAAAATTTTGATTTTTACATTTTTTTGGGGGAATTTCATATAAAAAAATGTGAAAGATATCGTTATTTTTGCAAAATTGTCGCTCTTTTTTTGTTTATAGCGCATGATCAAAAAATCGCACAGGTGATCAAATAACACCAAAAGAAAGCTCTGTTTGTGGGAAAAAAAGGACGTCAATTTCATTTGGGTACAGCTTTGCATGACCGCGCAATTGTCCGTTAACCACTTAAGCCCCGGAAGATTTTACCCCCTTCCTGACCAGGGGGTATTTTGCGATTCGGCACTGCGTGACTTTAACGGACAATTGCGTGGTCATGCGACGCTGTATCCAAACGAATTTGACGTCCTTTTTTTCTCACAAACAGAGCTTTCTTTTGGTGGTATTTGATCACCTGTGCGATTTTTTGATCACGCGCTATAAACAAAAAAAGAGCGTAAATTTTGCAAAAATAGCAATATTTTTCACATTTTTTTATATGAAATTCCCCCCCAAAAAAATGTAAAAATCTAAATTTTTTAACATTTTCGGCCAATTTGTTTTATGCTACCTATGTTTGGTAAAAAAAATCGCAAAAAGCATATTTTGATTGGTTTGCGCAAAAGTTATCGCGTTTACTAACAAAGGGAAAGATTTTTGTCATTTTTGTTGGTTTTTTTTTTAACGCGTAATGGCGGAGATCTGCGATTTTTTTTGCGGCACTGCGACATTGCGGCGGACAGATCGGACCCTTGACTGACATTTTTGACACTTTTGGGGTTACCAGTGACATTTCTACAGTAACCAGTGCTAACACACGCGGGGGATCACACGCACGGGGGGGTCCGTGACCACGCGGGAGCGGGAGCGCGCCTCCGGGGGCGCGCGCTCGCTCCCTAGACCCTCACAAGCTAGTGATGTAGCCCTACGTCACTTTGCCTGTGAGGGGCTGACTGCCGACGTAGATCGGCGTTAGGCAGTCGGCAAGTGGTTAAAATCACGCAGTGCCGAATCGCAAAATAGGCCCTGGTCAGAAAGGGGGTAAAATCTTCCGGGGCTTAAGTGGTTAAAGATATCCATAAAAAGTGTTGTTTAACCACTTACCGCCCGCCCGCCGTCATATGACGGCGGGACAGTGCGGCTATTATCCTGGGCGGACGTCATATGACGTGACCCAGTAAATGCAGGGCAGGCGCGCGATCGCGGGCGCGCCGCCGTGCACTGCCGGTGTCGGCGTGTCCACGGGACACAGCCGGTCACCGGCAGGGGGGAAACAGCCAATAGGCATGGCTGTTTCCCACGTGATCGGCTATGTTGCAATGACATAGCCGATCACAACAGTAGATGCCGGCAGAAGATCGCGCATGCGCGATCGGGAGCGCGCAGCACGGTCATGTCGGTGGCTATGTGTTCCCTAGGAACACAGCTAGTCACCGACAGTAAAAAACAGCCAATGACAGTGGCTGATTACCATGTGATGGGCTGTGAAGCCATTCACAGCCCATCACAAATGTAAACACAGAGCAGTAACTGACTGTTACTAGCTCATCTTCCCTCACACACCGTTTCCAGTGTGAGGAGAGCTGAGCCAGAAACAGTGAGTTACTGGTCTGTGTTTTTCAGTGTAAAAAAAAGTGTCACCAGCCCCCCCCAATTTCACCTGTCACCCAACAGTCACCTGTCACCATCAGTGCACAAAATCGCTACCTATAAAGTGCACCTGTCACCAGAGACTGCCAACAGTATCGCCAGCGGTGCACTTGTCACCCATCGGTGACCAGCGCCCGTCACCTGTCACCCCATCAATCACCGTCACCTGTCACCCCATCAGTCATCGTCACTTGTCACCCCATCAGTGATCGTCATCTGTCACCCCATCAATCAGCGTCACCTGTCACCCCATCAGTGATCGTCATCTGTCACCCCATCAGTGACCGTCACCTGCCACCTATCCGTCACCTGCCACCTATCCGTCACCTGCCTGCCACCTATCCGTCACCTGCCACTCATCAGTGATCATCCGCAGTCACCCGTCGCACAGCCAAAATGTCCAAAAGGTTGTACAGCAGCGAGGAGGCGTTTGAGATCATCTCTATGGATAATGAGGGCATCGGGGAGCTCTCATCAGTATCCCAATCCAATTCCGAATCCGATTCGGAATTTGAAGTTGCTAACAGTAGCGGATCGGAGATGGACTCGGAGGAAGAATGGGTCCCTCCCAAAAGGGCACGGCGCTCTGGAAACCAGGCAGCCTCAAGGGATACACCCCAGGATCCTATGCCCAGCACCAGCACTGCCACCACCAGTACACCCCAGGATCCTATGCCCAGGCCCAGTACCCGCTCTGCCCCCAGCGAAACACCCCAGGAGCGAATGCCCAGGCCCAGCACCAGCGCTGCGGCATCACTCCCAATTTCGAATCCCCCTTCTACCAGCACTGTAGAAGGGGGATTCTCCCCCAAGAGCCAGGGCCACTCTCCACCTCCCAGATGCTCTTGCCAACCCAAGATGGCTGCCCTCCCACTCGGGATCAGCAAATATTCCCCCTTTTACCGCACAGCCAGGTGTGCAGGCCAATACAGAAAATTTTTCTTTTATTGATTTTCTCCATTTATTTTTGCCCAATGATTTTCTGCAATACATCGTGGACCAAACGAATCTGTATGCCCAGCAGTTTATTGCTAACAACCCCCAATCTTCCTATTCCCGTCCGTTTGAGTGGAGAGATTTAACCTTGGAGGAATTCAAAATGTTTTTGGGGCTCACAATAAACATGGGGGTTACAAAAAAAAATGAAGGACATGCCTATTGGTCCACCCACCCCATACACATTATGCCCATATATTCTGCCCTAATGTCCAGGTCCAGGTATGAAATCATCATGCGCTTCCTTCATTTTAGTGACAACAGCCAGTGCCCCCCCCAAAATCATCCAAATTTTGACAAGCTGTATAAAATTCGCCCCCTCATAAATTTTCTTTCCCAAAGTTTTGCAGAACTTTACGTCCCAGATCAAAACATTTGTGTAGATGAGTCCCTGCTACACTTCACAGGCCGGCTTGGAATAAAGCAATACATTTAGAGCAAAAGGTCCAAATATGGGGTCAAACTATACAAATTGTGCGACAGAGCTACGGGATATCTGTATGCGTTCCGCATATACGAAGGAAGAGATTCCCAGCTCAATCCCCCTGACTGCCCGGCCTACATGGGCACAAATGGAAAGGTTGTATGGGACCTGGCATACCCACTGCTGAGGAAAGGCTACCACCTTTACCTGGATAATTATTATACCAGCCTGCCCCTTTTCAGACATCTCTACCTTGAAGGAACCCTGGCCTGCGGAACCCCCAGGAAGAACAGGAAGGGCTTCCCACAGTCCTTAGTAAATAAAAGAATGAGGAAGGGGGAAATAGCAGCCCTGAGAAACAACGAGGTGCTGGCCTTGAGATGGAAGGATAACCGAAATGTGTACATGATGTCCACCATTCATGACGACACCACAGTGGAGGTTCGGAGAAGAAGAGGTCCCATCCAAAAACCATCATGTGTGCAGGATTACAATCTTTACATGGGGGGGGGGGGGTGGATTTTAACGACCAGATGATTCAGCCCTACTTGGCCACAAGGAAGTCTCGATTCTGGTATAAGAAGGTTGCAATTTATTTATTTCAATTGGCCTTTTATAACTCTTATGTAATCTACTCCAAATCCACTGAAAGCCCCATCGCCTTCCTAAAATACATTGAAGAAATTATCACGACCCTCGTCTACCCACAAGGACTCCCCCAAGAACACCTTCGCTCTGAGGCTGTTAGCCGACTTAGTGAGCGCCACTTCCCAGACTACCTTCCACCATCTGAAGGAGGCCGAAGACGCCAAAAAAGATGCCGTGTGTGCAGCAAAAGGGGGTTTCGTAAAGACACCAGCTTCTATTGTCGGTACTGTCCCTCCCAACCTGGCCTGTGCATTGGAGAATGCTTCACACGGTACCATACATTCATAAATTACTAGCCCATTTCCCCGTTTTCATCTGTGCTGACCAATTTTCCTCATGCCACTGCCTTCCACATAAACTGACCCTGGCCTGTTTTTCCACTATGCCTCTGCCTACTGTTTGGACTGCTTTCACGTGAACTGACCATGGCTTGTTTTACCGATTACGCTTCTTCTTACTGTTTGGATTGCTTCCCTGTGAACTGACCCTGGCCTGTTTTTCAACTACTCTTCTGCCTACTGATTGGATTGCTTGCATGTGAACTGACCCTGGCTTGTTTTACCGACTATTCTTCTGCCTACCGCTTGAACTGATCTGTCGCCCCCTGCTACTGTAGTACACAGGGGTCTCACATATGTGAGGGGCTCCAGAGTTGTTTTTCCGGATAGAGAAAACCAATTTTTTTGGTTCTCTCTGGGTTCCGTAAATTCCTGATTAGGGTCTGGAGTCTGGAGGCTTCAAAGAGATTTGGGTGGGAGAAGCCTCTACCCCTGTCCCCAGTTCTCACCTGACCAAGGCCCTCAGCTTACTACCATCATGCCTCTGCCTGCTGCATGATATTAGCTGGAGAGTGGTACAATGATTGTCTGCAGTGTACCGGGACCAATATTATGGCTGTGCTGACCATGTCTCTGCCTGGAAAATTCATTTGGACAAATGCTGCGGCTGTGCTGACAATATCCCAGACTATAGACTATATTCCTGCCTGCTGCCTGGAAAATTGCTATTGTCGTTGCTAAGCATGTCCCTGCCTGCTGCCTGGACTAATGCTCTCCTCTGTGGACAACTGCACTACTACAACCACAGGTAATAATTTTTTTTACACTTTCCTTTATAGAATGTATTTTGTAATGTATTTATTGCTATGTACATGCTATGTGTTAAATATGTGAGGGGCCTTCAAAAATGATAGGTTGTCAGGAAATTAGATGTGCATTTTATGTAAAGGTCTCACACGTGTGGTATTGCCATAATTAGGAGGAGTAGCAGAATGTATTTTGGGGTACAATTTTTGCTATATACATGCAACCACTTACCGACCGCCTAACGACTATATACATCGGCCATTTAAAGCTAAATACTGGGGTTATGGCAGCAGATAGTTGCCATAACCCCGGTATTTTTTTAAACGGCGGGCGGTCGGCTTTCAGATAAGGGTGGTCCCAGTGGCAGATTCGCTGCCGAATCCGCCGCAACGGTGCATGGGAAGAGGTGCCCCCTCCCGCCGCGTCCTAGACGTTTTCTCAGCTTACCGGACCCGCTGGCAGCGGGGAAAACTATCCGGTCCCGGATCCTCAGAGACAGGAAGTTGAGTGAGGGCAAGATGGCCCTCACTCGACTCTATGGTCTTGGAGGACCGGAGCTACGTCAAAAGTCGTTGCCTAGCAACCGGTTTAAAGGGCCGTTTTTTTTTTGTTTTTGTTTTTTTTTCTTTTTCAACAATTTTTTTTTTTTTTAGTGTAGTTGTGAGGTGTGAGGTCTTTTTGACCCCAGATCTCACAATAAAGAGGACCTGTCATGCCTATTTCTATTACAAGGGATGTTTACATTCCTTGTAATTGGAATAAAAATGATCAAAACATTTTTTTTAAAAAAACTTTTTAAAAATAAAAAATTATTAAATAAAATAATTAGCTCGCGAGCAGAAGCGAACGCATACGCAAGTCCCGCCCACATATGTAAACGGTGTTCAAACCACACATGTGAGGTATTGCCGCGATCGTTAGAGTGAGAGCAATAATTTGAGCCCTAGACCTCCTCTGTAACTCTAAGCTGGTAACCTGTAGAATTTTTTAAATTGTTGCCTATGGGGATTTTTAAGTACCAATGTTTGGCGCCATTCCGCGAGCGTGTGCAATTTTGAAGCATGACATGTTGGGTATCTAATTACTCGGCGTAACATTATCTTTCACATTATGGAAAAAAATTGGGCTAAATTTACTGGTTTCCTATTTTTTTATTCAAAAAAGTGATTTTTTTTTCAAAAAAGTTGCATTTGGAAGACTGCTGCGCAAATATGGTGTGATAAAAAATATTGCATTGATCTCCATTTTATTCTCTAGGGTCTCTGCTAAAAAAAATATATATAATGTTTGGGGGTTCTAAGTAGTTTTCTAGCAAAAAAATGATTTTAGCTTATAAACACCAAGTGTCAAAAATAGGCCCAGTCTTAAAGTGGATAAATGGACAACTTTGTGTAAAGAGCTACTTGGATGTTAGGCCTCTGTATGTGGTCAGGCTGTGTAAAAGTATTACACATGTGGTATCGCCATACTCAGGAGGAGTTTTCATTTTCATTCCACATTTTCCAAAAACTTGTGGAAAAAAAATGACATGTTCAAAAGACTCATTATGCCTCAAAAATGATATGTTGAGGTGTTTGCTTTCCAAAATGGGGTCATTTTATGGGAGTTTCCATTGTCCTGGTGCTCCAGGGCCTTCAAAAGTGCGATAGGTTGTCAGGAAATTATATGTGTAATTTCTGCTTCTAGAATGCCGGACGGGGCTACTTGAATGTTGGGCCTCTGTATGTGGCCAGGCTGTGAAAAAGTCTCACACATGTGGTATCAGCATACTCAGAAGGAGTAGCAGAATGTATTTTGGGGTGCAATTTTTGCTATGTACATGCTATGTGTTAGAAATATTGCATAAATTGACAACTTTGTGTAAAAAAAAATGCATTTTCATTTTCTTTCCACAGTTTCCAAAAGCTTGTGGAAAAAAATGACAGGTTCAAAAGACTCATTATGCCTCACAAATTATACGTTGGGGTGTTTGCTTTCCAAAATGGGGTCATTTTATGGGAGTTTCCTTTGTCCTGGTGCTCCAGGGCCTTCAAAAGTGTGATAGGTTGTCAGGAAATTATATGTGTAATTTATGCTCCTAGAATGCCGGACGCTGCTACTTGGATGTTAGGCCTCTATATGTGGCCAGGCTGTGAAAAAGTCTCACACATGTGGTATTGCCATACTCAGGAGGAGTAGTAGAATGTGTTTTGGGGTGTAGTTGCAAGTATACATGTGCTGTGTGAGAGAAATAACCTGTTAATGTGGCAATTTGTAAAAAAAAAAAAAAAAAAAAAATCTTCATTTTGCAAAGCATTGTGGGAAAAAATTACAACTTCAAAAAACTCACCATGCCCCTTATTAAATACCTTGGAATGTCTACTTTCCAAAAAGGGGTCATTTGGGGGGTATTTGTACTTTCCTGACTTTTTAGTGTCTCAAGAAATGAGATAGGCCTTCAGTACATCAGGTGTGATCAAGTGTGATCAATTTTCAATGATTCGCACCATAGCTTGTGGACTCTATAACTTTCACAAAGACCAAATAATATACACTTACTTGGGTTATTTTTACCAAAGATAAGTAGCAGTATAAATTTTGGCCAAAATTTGTGAAGAAAAATGACTAATTTGCAAAATTTTATGACAGAAACAAAGAAAAATGCGTTTTTTCACAATATTTTCAGTCTTTTTTTATTTATAGCACAAAAAATAAAAAACCCAGTATTGCTCAAATACCATCAAAAGAAAGCTCTATTTGTGTGAAAAAAAGGACGCAATTTTTGTATGGGTACAGTGTTGCATGACTGAGTAATTCTCAGTCAAAGTGTGAGAGCGCTGAAAGCTGAAAATCGGTCTGGGCAGGAAGGGGGTGAAAGTGCACTGTAGGCAAGTGGTTAAAGTTTGCCACAAGCCACCTGGGAGACACACCAAACATGTGGAAGAAGGTGCTCTGGTCAGATGAAACCAAAATCAAACTTTTTGGCAACAATGCAAAACGCTATGTTTGGCGTAAAAGCAACACAGCTCATCACCCTGAACACACCATCCCCACTGTCAAACATGGTGGTGGCAGCATCATGGTTTGGGCCTGCTTTTCTTCAGCAGGGACAGGGAAGATGGTTAAAATTGATGGGAAGATGGATGGAGCCAAATACAGGACCATTCTGGAAGAAAACCTGGTGGAGTCTGCAAAAGACCTGAGACTGGGACGGAGATTTGTCTTCCAACAAGACAATGATCCAAAACATAAAGCAAAATCTACAATGGAATGGTTCACAAATAAACATATCCAGGTGTTGGAATGGCCAAGCCAAAGTCCAGACCACTTGTTGATTCTTCACAAAAAAATTACAGTTTTATATCTTTATGTTTGAAGCCTGAAATGCGGCAAAAAGTCACAAAGTCCAAGGGGGATGAATACTTTTGCAAGACACTGTATGCGGCACTGATAGGTAGCACTGATAAGCAGCATTGGTGGGCACTGATAGACGGCACTGATTGGCACTGATAGGCAGCACTGATGGGCACTGATAGGTGGCACTGTAACATAAATGTAAGAGTAGGGTAGCTTTGCCTTAGCGAGATGTGAAGTGATCTGTAGAAATAGTATAATTGTAGAGGTAGTGTCATTTTGGGTTATTAAGAATTGTAGTATTCAATACTCAGTCATACACATATGTCCTTTTATTAGCATTTGAAAAGGACAGAACTGGTCTCTGGGATGGAGGTGACACCAAGTCTCCCATGCAAGTGAACAAAAGTTGTCACCTTCCTGAAGCCTCAAAGAGAGCTGCTGGTCATCTTGGCTATAGGGATCCGCAGGGGGCGATGATAGGCTGCAAGCTCTGATTGGTATCATCAGATCAAAGGAATGTATTTTATCTCTCATAATAGGTGAGATATTAGTGGCAGAGAGATGAAAATAATTCCTTCTTAAGGTTCACGTGTTGGGCTACATGTACATGTAAATCTGTGTCTTTAGCGTGTGTAGAATCCTAGAGAAACGCACAAAACCGTTATATGGCGCCTGATTGCGGCAGGCAAGCAGTGTTTTGTACGGTTGACATCAGCCTGGAGGAGTTCAGGGGTCTGGCTGACAGACTGCCAGCTGGGGATGGCAGGATGAAGGTGTCCTGGGAGCAGGTTTTTGATAGTGTAACTGTTTGTGAAGAAAGGGAATGCTCTGGAGTACCTGGTGAAAAGGAAACTTGTGTTTCAGCATCTCCTAATCAGGACAAACAAGGTGTGTCTGTAGCCATGTGTGAGGCAAAGTCTTCTGTGGTCTGCTCCTCTGTCATTGCAGCTACCAGTACTTCCATTGTGGATTCTCAGCTGCGCATCACAGAGAAAGGACCACCGAGGGAGGGTTTAAATCTGACCCAATCTGACTCTGCTCCCTCAGCAGCTGGGGCTGATGGCACTGAGTTTCTGGAGGGTGACACATTTGATGCCAGCCAGGAGGAACTCAGTTGTTGTGCCAACAAACGTGTGCCCAAGGGTGGAGTAGAAGTTTGTGACTTGGGTCAGGTGACAACCCCTGGTACAGTCCAGTCTCCTGTGACCTCCTCTGTCACCACAGTTGCGAGTTCTGCCACTACGGACTCGTTGCTGTGTGTTGCAGAGGGAAGACTACAGCGTGACAGGGCAAACCTGGCTCCATCAGGGCCTACCCCCTCAGCAGCTGACAACACTGAGTACCTACCGGTTGATAAATTTGATGTTAGCCCCAAGGAACTCAGGTGTTGCGCTGGCAGCCGTTCGGCTGAGGAGGACAGAGTAGAAGGGTGTGACACGGGTCAGAAGATGACACCTAGCAGAAGAATGTGGTTTTATCCTCTGTCCCCACAGCTATGGGTATCATGATTGGGGATTCGTTGCTGTGCACAGCAGGGGAAGGGCCACAAGATTATGTGAGAATACTGACCACATCTGAATCCGCTCCTTCAGAGACTGCCACCAAAAATGATGCGTTGCCACGGGCTGATAGGCTTGGTGTCAGTCTAGAGGAATTCAGGGGTTGTGCTGACATGCCTTCTGCTGGGGCAAAAGGAGCAGAAGTGTGGGAGATAGGTCAGAGGGTGAAGGCCCTGGTACCCAGGTCATGGAACCGGGTCCAAATCACCCAGGAACGGCCTTATGCCAGGCTCAAACATCTGGGTGTGGTAGCTAATAGAGCACCACCAGATGACCAGAGCCAATGGCTGAGAATGATGACAGCGCACAATGACAAATTTGCTTGTACCCATTCAGTAGGTAGTCAGTGGCCAGTGGATGAAGTGGATACACAGGGTGATCTGCTGGCCAATCCAGATCCAGACCCGTTAGGATACATCAGAGAGGGGTGTGGTAGCCCTATCCTATCTGCAAGGGGACAGGCTGGAATGTCAGCGGTGCCAAGCTTCAACTGGGGGAACCTTCACCCCCCCCCAATCTAGGGAACCTTCCATGTAGATGCGTTAGCTGACCCGTTTAGGCTCAGCTGTGCGTCATCTAGAAGAGGGGAGATGTAACATAAATGTAAGAGTAGGGTAGCTTTGCCTTAGTGAGATATGAAGTGATCTGTAGAAATAGTATAATTGTTGATGTAGTGTCATTTTGGGTTATTAAGAATTGTAGTATTCAGTACTCATTCATACACATATGTCCTTTTATTAGCATTTGAAAAGGACAGAACTGGTCTCTGGGATGGAGGTGACACCAAGTCTCCCATGCAAGTGAACAAAAGTTGTCACCTTCTTGAAGCCTCAAAGAGAGCTGCTGGTCATCTTGGCTGCGGGGATCCGTGGGGGGCGACGATAGGCTCCAAACAGTCTGCAAACTCTGATTGATATCATCAGATCAAAGGAATGTATTTTATCTCTCATAATAGGTGAAATATTAGTGGCAGAGAGATGAAAATAATTCCTTCTTAAGGTTCATGTGTTGGGCTACATGTACATGTAAATCTGTGTCTGTAGCGTGTGTAGAATCCTAGAGAAACGCACAAAACCGTTATATGGCGCCTGATTGTGGCAGGCAAGCAGTGTTTGGTACGGTTGCAATCAGACCGATGCGTTGGTGTCAGAATTCCTATCGCTGACTCAGCGGTCAGCGCCGTTCTTGGTCAATTCGACTCTGGTAAGTTCAGAACACGAAACCTCCTGTGGGCTGGGACGGGGACAACCCCCTGGGGTTGATTGGCCAAGGGCTAAAGTCCAGCCCACATCCATATTCCAATAAATTGGGGAACCTGAGATATGGACATTGTTCTTCCATTAAGCCAGTTCCAAACCAGGGAGTCCCCACACGGTTTCCGGTATGCTTCTACCAAGAGATAAGCTTTGGTAAAGTTTATTTCTGTTTTTATTCCTTTTTATTTTCATAGCAAATTGCCAATTGTGTGTCTGTTTATCTTTTTGTGTATTTTTTGTAACTCCTTTTGCTTTGTATATATTTCTTATGCACTGCCCACTTTCGGGATATTAAATTGTAAAATTAATAAGTGACTTCTGTGTACTAAGCTAGGACTCAAATCTCTGAAGAGATTGATGCATTTTAGTGCCTAATTGCTTGGTCTAAGCTACATGCCAATCTCTATGCAATTGCACTGTGTGTTGGCAGATTGCATGCAGATTGTAAACCAGACAGAGATCTGTGTGTGTGTGTGTGGTGGCCCAGCAGACCAGTCTGCGGACAAACTGTTGGGTGGTGGCAGGCTATCATTTGTGGTGTGTGGGTGCGGGGACAGTGGGAAGAGTGATTAACACTGGGGTTCTAGCTTGTAGGAGAGCTGGAGGAATCCTAGTAGTGTGTGATAATTGCTAGATTGCTCCCTAACCCTTACAGTGCACCAGATTGTATGTAAGATTTGTATCTGCCTGTGTGTGGTCAGCCAGCTGGATTGGAGTGGAGTCTCCCTCTAGTGGTGACCAAAGGCAGTGCGGGCTGTGAAAGTGTAACAGCCATTCTTATTACTCAATAGGAATTTCCCTTATGCCCTTATACTCCCCAGTCACGAAACCACGTCTCGGTTAGCTAGTCACCGTGGGTGTGGCCAATTGTGACAGGCACTGATGGGCACTTATAGGCGGCACTGATTGGCACTGATAGGCGGCACTGGTGAGCAATAATGGGCACTGGTGGGTGGCACTGATAGATGGCAATGATGGGCATTGGTGGGCAGCACTGATGGGGAGGGCACTGGCGGGCAGTACTGATGAGGGGGGACTGACGGGCTCCCTGACCCCCGATTGCCATCCCTGGTGGCCATGGTAGGCATCCCTGGGGTCATGTGTGGGCATCCCTGGTGGCTCTAATGGCACCACCCCAAGGGTCTGCACTGGTAATCAATGCTCTGATTACCAGTGCAGATCCCCCCCCCCATCAGGAGAGCCGCAGATCGGCTCGCCTCTACTAGTGCCTGTCAGGCACGAACTGAGGAAAGCCGATCAATGGCACTTCCTATTTACTATGTGACCAGCTGTGATTGGACACAGCTGGTCACAAGGTAAAGAGCCTACGTCAGTACCAATCAGTACGGAGATCAGAGATGCAGTGTGTCAGAGTGACACACCGCAGCACCGATTGCCGCTCTGCAGCAGGTAAGCTCTGTACCATGAAACAACGTAGATTCGCAGGACCGCTAGTGGGGGCACGGGCGCTGCCGGAGGTGCGTGCATGTGCCAATTGTCCACAGGGGGAGCCAATCAGTGGGTTCAGTGACCGCAATTGCCCCTGGGCACCCACAATTGCTCCCCGTGGAGACAGAATGGCGGTCTGCTGTTGTAAACACAGCAGACCGCTGTTCTGTCAGTAATGAACACAGGGATCCTGTGATCCTCTTATTTAGGAACACGGCTCTCTGTGCTCATGCAGCAACCCCCCCCCCACAGTTAGAAAGCACCCCCTAGGGACACATTTAACCCTTTGATCGCCCCTGGTGTTAACCCCTTCCCTGCCAGTGTCATTAGTACAGTAACAGTGCATATTTTTAGCTCTGATTACTGTAGTAATGTCACTGGTCCCCCCAAAAGTGCCAAATTGTCAGTTAGATGTCCGATCTGTCTGCCACAATGTCGAAGTCCTGCTAAAAATCGCTGATAGCCGCCATTACTAGTAAAAAAATAAAAAATGAATAAAAATGACATAAATCTTTCCCCTAGTTTGTAGATGCAATAACTTTTGCGCAAATCAATCATTATACACTTATTTGGATTTTTTTTGTTTTTTACCAAAAATATGTAGCAGAATACAAATTGGCCTAAAATGATGAAAAAATTAGATTTTTACATTTTTTTTTAATTAGGAATGTTATATAGCAGTAAAAAATGATTGTTTTTTTTTTTTTTTTTTTTAGAATTGTAGCAATTTTTTTTTTTATAGCGCAAAAAATAAAAACCGCAGAGGTGAACAAATACCACCAAAAGAAAGCTCTATTTGTGGGGAAAAAAAGGACATCAATTTTTTTGGGTGCAGCGTCGCATGTCAGTTAAAGTAACGCAGTGCCATATCACAAAAAAATGGCCTGATCATTAAGGGGGTAAAACCATCCGGTCCAGAAGTGGTTAAACTGAATGGGTCTCCTTTAAAGGGTAACTCCACTTTCATGGGAAAAAAAATAGCAAATAATAATATAGCGTATACAATTGCAACACAAGTCATATTGTAATTGAATGTTATTCAAAATTTCCTTTCATTTTCAATCTGCAGCTGCTTTAATTTTCTGAAAATGCAATGCAATATGGCTACCTGGAGGTGTTCTGTACACAGAATGTATACTGACCACACCCCAGAAACATAATTTCCTGCTTGTGTGATTGGCTCACCAATTTTCCCAGAAGTCTGCACTAAGATGCAAGTCAGATTTCAGGCATCCCCTGCAACAAAAATGTAATTTTTGTTGAGAACTTCTCATAGGAAATCACGTATAAAGGGATGCAGGCCCAGCAGGTTTCCTCATTAGAGCTCTGCAGGTGCCCAGCTGGTTGATAATTAAGAAACCATACATACTATAAGGAAATCAGATGAGACATTCAGTTCAAAGAACTTTCGTACAGTTTTTCATATAGTGTGTACACAACTTTCTACAGCCGATTCCAACTTTTCAGATGAAGATTCCTTAAATGCTAGTACACACTATAGGAAAATCGGGCAAACATTTTCGTCCAAAGAATTTTCTTACGATTTCGTATAGTGTGTACACAACTTTCTACAGCTGATTTCTTATTTTTGTATGAAAATTCTCAAAGAGACAAACTCCAAAATTTTTCTTGTACGAGAACAAAACAAATGATTTTCGTTTAATGTGTACTACTTTCATACAATTTTTGTACAAGAAAAATCAGAAAAGAAAAACTGCGCATGATCAGAAACATAAAAAAAAAAAAAAAATTTGTCGTACGAGCATTTTCATACGGATTTTCGTTCATCGGTTCCAACTTGCTGTAAAACAACAAGGAAAATTTGGCAATTGTTGTACTAGTGTGTACCCCATTTAAGGGACAAACTCCAAAACTTTTCTCATATAGGAACAGAATGAACGATTTTCATTTAATGTGTACCGTTTTCGTACGATTTTCGTACAAGAAAAATAAAAAAAGAAAAACTGTGCATGATCAGAAACAATAAACAACAAAAAAAGCCTTTGTCGTACGAGTGTGTGAAACAACAAGGAAAATCGGATGATCGTTTGCCCGATTTTCTTAGGTACCCCACTTTAGACTCACTTTCCCACATGGACACAGACAAACACACAGGGATTTCTTCAGAATAACAAAAGGTAAGAATCTGCAACAAAGTTTGGTAAAATCCTTGCAATGTACAGAGATCCCCCAGAGGGAAATGTTTTTTTCTCAACAAAAGTGGAGTTACGCTTTAATTCTACAAGGTCTACTTTAATATCACAGCATAGGCATTGCCTACTATTTCTAACATCTTTCCTTGCAGCAAGTATTATCTAAAATATCAAAAGCAAAACTTGACTGTCTGACACATTCCAGCAGATGTGTATGTCAGATGGAAAAACAATTACACAAGAGTCTGTTTATTCCCCATGGAAAGATGGAAATCCTGAGAGAAAGAGAGGAAAGGGAAAACGAGGGATGAAAAATATGAGAACACGGGAGAGGGATAAATAGAGAGAGAAAAAGAGTGTGTAAAAATGTGCAGTCTAGTGAATAGGCCATGAATGTCTAATTCTCTTACTTAGCCTTATTTGCATACAACATTTGCATATCACACACATGTGCATGCTCTGAAACCAATCACACAAGACAAGCTGCACTGGCAAAGACAGCTGCATGGTTTGGACAGGCGACGGGGATTAGGCGCTGAATAAAGTGAGGAGAGGGAACAGCCAATTGTAAAGAGAAATATAATTATTGTGACCACGCTTCCCAGATATTGGAGGAATCTTGTCTTTCTACGAACGCGGACAGTGTGCCTCTTATCGGACCTGGATCTCCGGAGCTGGCATTCTGCATGGAAATGTATCTCTGCCACTGGTGTTGCCTATGCAACACTTATTTATTACACAAGGATATTTATGGGAATACAACAATCATTGTAAAAAATATGAATGAATTATTTAGTTCTTTAGAACTCATATTGACAATTTATAACCCAACATATTTTTGATCAACACACTGAGTTTTGAAATAAGGACTATGCAATTAAGTTGCTTTTTCTTTTATTCCAAGTTGACCCTTTGTGTGATGAATGACTGATGTCTTCTGTCATAGCTAGGGCTGTACTCCAATAAAAAATAAATATGATAATATAATAATAATAATAATAATAATAATAATATATATATATATATATATAATACTTTGGCAAAAATGTAACATAACACAGCTTACAAATCCTTAGAGGTAATGGCTGCCTTAGTTTTAGGCATGTGCAGTTCGCTTAGTTCCAAATAAATTGTTCGGACAATTTTTTTATTATATAATTAATATATATCCGAATACCCAAACTACAGTATGAATGAAGTTTACTGAATGCGCCGAATAACGAAACTAAATTTGTCAGAATTTTGGAAATTCAAATTTTACATCGAATTCCAGTTGAATTTCAACTGTAAACCTATTTCTGAAATCAAAGACTGTGTGTGTTATTTAAGTAATTTCAAAATAAAACTGTTTTTGTTAAGTCAAAAGGTGATTTAAAGAGTTAGGTCCCTTTCACGCATACGGTCCGATCAGATCGGCCTGTCAGTTTTTCAGGCGGACCTGACCAGATGCCCCCTGCATCCCTATGGGGCAGCGGATGACAGTGGAGACATCTCCGTTGACACCCACTGCCATCCGATCCGATCCTGCCCGTCAAATCTGGACGGGTGGAAACCCCATTTTCCATCCGCCTATGGATCAGATTGGATGGAATCAGATGAGAATGGACAGACGGTGCGTTCTCATCCGATTCCCCCATAGAGGACAGCGGGGATCTGACAGCTCTGTCTCTGCACACAGAGCGGAGACGGAGCTGTCATCCGCCTGCTCAGCGGGGTTTGGCGGATCGATCCCTGCTGAGCAGAACGGAGTCCGTCGGCGGAATGGACAGGTGTGAAAGGGGCCTTATTGTAATCACTTGATGAAGATTTTTCTTTTGTTTGTTTACTTTGCCATATTCGAACCAAAAAAAAAATCTAAAGTTTTTAAATTGGAAAAAAATCTGTAAATTCAAAGAAAATTTGAAAAAGACAAAAAAATTAATTCCGAATACGAATTCCGAATACAAATTAAATGAATCAACCAAATTTAACGAAAAGTGAATAACTTGATTAAGAAATCTAAACGAAACTAAACAATATTTTTTCGCCATGCACGTCTACTTAGTTTTCTTTTTATGAATTCGTTCTTTCCTTTTTTTTTTTTTTTTCTGCTGGTGATCTGGCCAGTAAAACTTGTCTTCACTCCGGATTGGGGAGCAACGGAGACATCTTTTCGGGGGAAAGGGTAGTGGTGGATGCACTAGTGGATTTAAATTATAGACTTAAATAACATATTTAAGTGGTATTAAACCTAAAAGCAAACATTTATTATATTGCAGCTTACCATTAGATGATATAATTGCATTTATTTTCTATTTTAGCGTTTTTTTTCTTTTATTTTCACCTGGTAATCCAGACAGTGAGTCTGTTGTTTTGCAACAGAACAGGCTCTATAGCAGAATGTATCAGTTAGGCCTGGTTCACACCACTGTTGTGAAAATGTTATTAGGACTAGTTAACATTTTTCAGGATGTGTTTTATTTAGCTTGTTATTATGGCTCCTGTTGTCGGTTTGCTTGCAATACAATCATTAGAACCGGCATTGAGAAAAGACTACTGGCAGTGAAAACAGACCTTTAGATGTGTAAACACATTCGCTCTACATAGACATCTCCACTCCATGCACTATGCGTGGGTCTGTTTGCCGGTAGAGATCTACATGTATTGCGGTGCGGAGTTCAAGGATCAAGCAGCAAGGATATGACCACCAGCGGGGGCCCCAATGTGCAGATTTGTTAGCTTGGCTTAGATATGTTTGCTCTATGAAGTCAATATCGTTTTGATATCTATCTGCCTTTATGAAGGGATACATGCTCATGTCTTTCTACTGTGCCTGATCACCATAGTGAAAACAGCATGGCTGTTCTATGGGAACAATAGTATAATTCTATTAGGCATTGTTCTCTGAGCCCTGCTGAGTGGGATTCACTCTAGTAGTAGTGGCAGGAGTGCATGCATAAAGTGTCCTGAGGTTGGATGGGTGAAGGAATCCCCACGGATGCTCAAAGATCACAGGCTCCAGTACATCAATAACATAAGGAGGAAAAAGCCGCCATAGTGTAAAAACGTACAACTTTATTAAAAACAAAAGGTAGTAAACTCACATGTAGAAAGGAACAGGGAATTGTAATCAGCCGCCGGCCAGAAGGCTGCGCACATCCGCACTGGTCGGACACTCCAGGAAATGACATCAACACGCCGTGACCTTACGCCGTTTCATCACAAATGACGTTTTCAATGGTCCCTTGAAAACCTCATCAGTGGTGGATTCACTACTCTATCACATTTTCCTTTTATATTTTCTGATTTGTCCACATTTATGTTGAGTTCACTGGTGATTTTTTAACCACAATATATTATCACCATATATGTTTGTGAGATTTCAGATACACTGTGTTCCGGTAAGCGTATTACCAAGGGGAGTCGGGATTGACATCACTGCTCTCATATATTTTACCAATTTGTTATATGGACTAATATGGACATTCATTTGGTTTATTAATTTTGAATTTAACATTTTTTGGTTTACTCATCACTAGGTGTATGGACATTTAATTAGTCCTTTTTTATTTGAGCGTGACTTGTTTATTTATATTTCTTTCAGGGTGTGGTCACAGTTGAAGTTGCGGCTTTTTATATTTTCATTAGCGCGGTTACTTTTTTCCATCTCATATGAATAGTATGGGATTTGGAGCAGCAAGGCTCTTCCTCTTCCCTTGTTGGACAGAATCCACTCGTCTGGGGGGTCAGCTACCACCTGCAGCAGCGGCTAACCTGAGTTTAACCTTCTTTCATCAAGGTCCCAGCTGGGGCAAATTTACCAGGATCCCTGTTTGGTGCTATTTAGGGAACCCCCACCTGAAACGTGATCTGTTGAGCTCCCTGAAGAGTACCCAGTGAAAGTTAGAAGGGGTCTGGCTGTTCTGTGGCGATGTGAGCATCAACCTCTCCTTCATTGAAGAGTGTAAGAGTGTGAGGTGGAAGGAGGCATCCAGTAATCCTGTGACATTGTGAGTACTGACCTGATCCCAGGGCTTTTGTGACTGATTACTGCATACACTGGGTGGATAAACCAAAAGTGTTCCTGCTTAGAGTTGCTTCTAAGAGGCTCAGACTCTGCCATCCACACTTGTTCCTGTATAAAGAGTGTTTAGAGAGATTTGGGAAAGTGAAGCTTCCTCCTGTAACTATTTAATGAATCTGGAGCATCCCATTTACCCTACACCTTATTCCTCAACAAGTTCCTCAACAATAAAGCACCTAAAAGACATTCACTAGACTGATCATTGAGTTGGAATGAGTGAAATATTGCTGTGTACCTGACTGCCTCTGCACTGATCTTGGGAACAAACTGGTTACATTACAGAAGCTCCTTCGGGGTAGTGCTATATAGCAATGGAAGAAGGTGGTTTTCTCTGATGAATCACGTTCTCTTTTACATTATGTGGATGGCCAAGTGTGTGTGCGTCACTTACCTGGGGAAGAGATGACATCAGGATGCAGTATGGAAAAAAGGCAAGCAGGCAATGGCAGTGTGAGGCTTTGGGCAATGCTCTGCTGGGAAACCTTGGGTCCTGCCATTCATGTGAATATTACTTGGTATGTACCACCAACCTAAACATTTTGCTGAACAAGTACACCCCTTCATGGAAACTGTATTCCTTAATGGAAGTACTCCCTGCCACACTGCAAAAAAGGTTCAAAAATGATTTGAGGTGTTGACTTTCCCTCCCAATTCCCCAGATCTCAATCCATCAAGAATCTGTGCTAGAAAAGCAAGTTTGATCCATGGAGGCCCCACCTCCCCAACTTACAGGAATTAAAGGATCTGCTACTGGTGGCATGGTGCCAGATATCACAGCATACCTGGCCGCAACGGAATTAGGGCTGCCTTGGCAACAGAAGGGTCTGTTTTGGTGGAAAAAGTGGGACCTGCTCAATATTAGGTGGGTCATCATAATGTTACCACTGATTGGTGTACGATATATATATATATATTGTGGAAGATTAGCTCGGTGGTAGGCGTGGATGACCCCTTGGGGGGGTTCGTTTACACAGGGAGATAGCCGAGAAGTGGTTGCAAACAACAGTTTGGTTTATTCTTGCAGTTTACTTCACACAAGGGCAAGCCTCAAAAACAGCAAAATAAAAATAAAACACAAAATAAATCCTTGCCACTGTGGGCGGCTACCTTCTCACACACCCAGGAACCTATCTAATGAAGTCTGTCCACAACCTACTGTTGGGCAGACTTGGCTGATCCTACAGCAGACACTCAATAGTCCATGTTTTTTCTTCACACAACAAATGTCCATTGATCATGTCCCTTTTCCTCTTCACATTGAACAGGTTCCTTTGCTTTTCTCTTCACATAGAACACAGTGCATTTATTTCTTTCCACATAGAAATAGTCCAAGACCTCACCTTGAGTAGTCTTCAGTCTTAATTAATGTCCCCTTCACACAGGAAATGTCCATTGGTTTCTTTTCACCTAGAAACGATCCAAGACCTCACCTTGAGTAGTCTTCACACTTGTTACCCTCCTCAGCTTCACATCGCTTCAGGAGGTCTTCCCCATGCTCACACAATTTTCAGGGGGCACACATCTGACTGTCCTCCTCTCCCCATGCCCACACAGTGGCAGGAGGCAGCAATCCTTAGACTTCCTTTGGACAAATTATAGAGGCCTTCATTTCCTCATTCTGAACAGCTGAATGGTTTTCAACTTCCTGCTGGCTATCTCTGCAGCCAATACCCTATAGTAATTGGTGAACTTTCTAAAACCAGGTGGAAATGTATCTCCTGTCTGTGACTACATCCACAGATTTACCTGACTTCCTGTCACAACATATATATATATATATATATATATATATACACACACACATACTGTATATATACATACAGCAGGTAAAATAGATATTAAACCCGACAAATATATTTCTGAAGGTGTTATTGACATGAAATTTTCACCACATGTCAGTAATAACCCATGCAATCCATACTGTACATACAAAGAAATTAAAACAAATAAGTTCAGAAATGAAGTTATGTGTAAAAAAATTGAATGACACAGGGAAAAAGTATGGAACACACGAAGAAAGAGAGGTGCAAAAAGGCATAGAAAGCCAAGACACCAGCTAAAATCTATCAGTAATTAGAAAGCAATCCTGCTCCTTGTCAGTGCAAATTATTATCAGCTGGTTCAGTCTCAACTGATGGCCTATAAAAAAGTGTCTCATTACCAAGGTATCACACAAGAAACATCTCATGATGGGTAAAAGCAAAGAGCTCTCTCAAGACCTTCTCAACCACTGATGGCGTTGGTTACAGAAGGATTTTTAAATTTCTGCATGTTCCAGTGAGCACTGTTGGGCCATAACGCAGAAGTGGGAAGAACATCATTTCACCATAAGCCGGCCACAACCAGGTAATCCTCACAAAGATTTCTGACAGAGGAGTGAAAAGAATTATCAGAAGAGTTGTCCAAGAGCAAAGGACCACTTGTGGAGGGTTTCAGAAAGACCTGGTATTAGCAGGTACAGTTGTTTCAAAGAAAACAATAGGTTTTACTCAACCGCCATGGCCTGTATGCACGCTCACCATGCAAGACTCCATTGCTGAAGAAAAAGCATGATGAGGTTGATAAGGGACTACATCCAAGATTTTGCTAAGGACAACAGTATCATTAGCAATAGTCAAACGGGTTCACAAAATGACGTTCTTGCCAAACCAATCTGGTAACATTTTAAGAGGAGGTGAGCTGTGAGCTAGATAGGGGGAGACCTGTGGATGTTGTGTATCTGGATTTTGCTAAGGCATTCTAAAATGTTCCCCACAAACGCTTAACCAGCTTAGCGGTATCCCCGAGCGTGACTCAGGGTGGGTTTTCCATGCTATTATCGGTATCCCCGAGTCACGCTCAGGGTAGATGTGCAGAGCGAGCAGCGGTGTCTCTTACCTTCTCCTGGCGATCCAGCGATGATCTCCCATTGCTGTGATCGCCAGCCGAGATCCGCGCCGCTCGTCCGTCGGTATGAGGACTTCCTGGTTCAGTTCCCTGCAGCAGCAATGCTGCATGGGAGTGGAACTAGGGAGGGAAATTCAAACGTTGCACAAAACCCAAACACATAACATTTATATTATATATATATATATACACACACACACACACAAAGATATGTAGGGCAGTAACTTCTCATCAAGATATAGAAATCTTACAGAAAAACCTGAACAAATTAACAGAGTGGGCAACTATGTGGCAAATGAGATTTAACGGAGAGAAGTGTAAGGTATTACACTAGGGGGCAAAAAACATAAACGCAAATTATACTCTAGGGGGGAACCTCTGGGGGAATCCAGAATGGAGAAGGATTTGGGGGTTCTAGTGGAGGATAGACTAAGTAGTAGCATGCAATGTCAGGCTGCGGCTGTCAAAGCCGGCAGAATATTAGCATGCATAAGGAAGGGGATATACTCCAGAGATAAAGCTATAATCCTGCCAATTTATAAAACCCTGGTTCAGCCACATCTGGAGTATTCTGTCGAGTTCTGGTCGCAAATCCTGAGAAAGGATGTGCTGGAACTGGAGAGAGTCTAAAGAAGGGCAACTAAACGAATTAGGGGATTGGAGGGCCTAAATTATGAGGAGCGATTAAAAGCGCTTAATTTATTCTCCTTGGAGAGGAGATGCCTGAGAGGAGACATGATAGCGATCTACAAATACATCAATGGCGATCCTAGCATAGGTTGAAAACTATTTAGTCTCAAGGAGTGCAAGAAGACACGTGGCCACACAATGAGATTAGAGGAGAGGCGGTTTGACCTTATGCTGCGTAAGGGGTTCTTCACTGTAAGTGTGGTGAGCATGTGAAACTCTCTTATACAAATGGTGGTAGCTGCAGCGAGTATGGCTACATATAAAGGACTTTTGGACGTGCATCTCACAGATCATAACATTCAGGGTTATGAGCAGGCCACTGACACACACACACACACCTATGCAGGTGTAACTGGATGGACTGATGTCTTTATTCAACCTCACCTACTATGTAACTAGGAAGCTCGTTTAAAGTTCCTGCACAACATATAGACAAGCCTGTTAAATACTGAGATATAGTCTGTTCAGATGAGACCAAAATTGAACTCTTTGGAGGCCATAATACACACCATGTTTGGAGGTTAAATGGCACTGCACATCACCCCAAAAACACCATATCAACAGTGAAGTTTGGAGGTGGGAACATCATGGTGTGGGGCTGTATTTCAGCATACAGTACTGGCAAGCTTCATATCATTGAAGGAAGGATGAATGGAAAAATGTACCAAAACATTCTTGATAGAAATCTGATGCTATCTACTAGGATGATGAAGATGAAACAAGGGTGGACATTTCAGCAAAACAATGATCCCAAACACAAAGCCAAGAAAACTCTCAATTGGTTTCAAAGAGAAAAGAGAAAAAATAGCTGCTAGAATGGCCCAGCCAATCACCTGACTTGAATCCAATAGAAAATCTATAAAAAGAACCAAAGATCAGAGTTCATAGAAGAGGCCAATGGAACCTTCAAGATTTGAACACTGTTTGTGTGTAAGAATGGGCCAAAATCACACCTGAGCAATGCATGCGACTACTTCTCCATACAGGAAGCTGTCATTACCAACAAAGGATTTTGTACGAAGTATTAAATACATTTCAGTTAGCGTGTTCAATACTTTTTTCCCTGTGTCATTCTATTTTATTACACATAACTTAATTTCTGAACGTATTTGTTTTGGTTTCTTTGTATGTATGGATTGCATGGGTTGTTATCGACATGTGGTGAACAGCAGCTGCTGGTCATTCGGGGCGCAGGGGCGCCATTCCCCCATCCATGCGTCTGGCCCCCCTAATCTACATGCGGGGGGCCGGATGCATGGAGATCAAAGGGGCTTTTTTTTTTTTTTTAGCCATGTGATTAGAGCCAGAGGCTCTCACAGGCTATAAAAAATGGTGGGCTTGGGCGAAGAGCAGTGCGCCCCGAGCCCACCCAGTTGTGTGACAATAGTGAATGAAAAATTTGCTATTGTCACACGGATTCTCCTCCTGGCCAAACAGGAAGCGGGTTTTGAGACCCGTTTCCCGATTGGCCAAAAGGAGAAGCCATTGGGCATGGAGGAGGAGGGAGGAGACACAGAAGAGGGGGAAAAAGCTGAAGCTGCCGCCGCCTGCTGCTACATCCAGGCATGGTGAGGGAGGGTCCTGTCTGTCTATCTGTCCTGTCTCGCTGTTCTGTCTGTCCTGTCTCCCTGTGGTCGGGGGGGTGGGGGGGTACGGTGTGTGCAGCCTTGTGTGGTCGGGGGGGAGGTGTATGGTGACATGCTCAATACTTATTTTGCCCACTCTATATATACTGTATATATATATATATATATATATATATATATATATATATATATATATATATAGAGAGAGAGAGAGAGAGAGAGAAAGAGAGAGAGAGAGTTATATAAATACAGTATAGTGTATATATATTTTTTTTTTTGGGTACAAGAGAGACATTTATCAATATTTTCATAGACAATTTTTACTGCATATAACATTTGTCTTTAAATTATGCATGTTTTTCTAAAGATTGAAAATGTTTTTTTGTCCTGAGAAAATCTGTGGAGTGAACTAAAAGGGAAATAGTTAGGCAGATGACAGATGAATTTTATCTCTTGCCGGGATGTTCTAATCACAGGTGATGTCTGATATTTGATAAACGGCCCCCATGAAGCAATCACACATTGTCCTTTTTATTAGTGATGTCACATGGATGCAGGTGGCTCACGGCTCCCGATCCCTGGAGTACAGGGGAAAAAAGTCACCATTGTCTGGGGTCTTACAGAAGTTACTCTTATCTCACTCATCTGTGTCGTCCTCACTATGATGGTTTTGGATTCAAGCCATTTCCATCTTATTTCTTCTTCCTGAGTATTCATATTCCATGAAGGCCTTTGTGCAGTGGAGCTGTACAATGTAAATACGGCTTGTGCCATGGTATTGTTGTGAATAAGAACTTAGTTATGTTCTCACATTAAATTTGAAATGCATAAAAGACACACATGTATGGAAAATATATAGCTAATATACAACAAAAAATATATATATTTTTTTTAAAGAATAGTTTTATGCATCTGTAGCGTATCTGTACCATTGCTAAAGGGGAAACACAATGGGCCAGATAAACTATTGCCAGTGCACCAAATATTTGGCGCACAGAAACCTGGATTTTTTTTTTTGCCGCCAAATATTAGTTTAATTGGAAGGGTTTGAAATGAAAGATGCCACTTGTATGGAAATTGTAAAAAAAATCCCAAGTGCCACTTTTCGCAGAAAAAGTCTTATAATCTGTGCCAAATAAATAATAGTAGAGAAAGTGAATTTGCCAGTAGCTGGAGCAATAGAGGTATGCAGTAGTGCGCCAAGAGGATGATAGCACTAGACAGTTACACATCTACTATGCGTCAAACTACACGTGCTACAACAAATTAATTAATTTGATATGTGATAGGCCGAAATAAGATTGCGCACATTCCTCAACAACTGCCAAAATTAGTTTATCTGGCCTAGTGTATTTTCCATAGTGCATACTGAGAAAGAAACACTGCGAGGATAGTGGAAGGGAAATACGTTTTCCCCAGGATGTACTCCCATCTGCTGACAGCTTGGAGCACCTGTCTAGCCAGGAAAGTTTGCCGGAGAGTGGATTTTTTAAAGGCAAATAGGATCTTTACTTTGTTACAGTAGTTACACTTTGCAAGAGAATTTGCTGTAGCGATTAATGAGTAAGGCGGAAGAAACCTATTCGCTACACGCAGCTCATACACTTGGATTGTGTTGTGGGGCAGTAAAGCACAACCATTGTGAAGCACTGCAAAGCAGGAATATTTAGTGAGCAAATATGCCCCCATACACATACACACTCACCGGCCATTTTATTAGGTACACCCGTTCAATTGCTTGCTAACACAAATTGCTAATCAGCCAATCACGTGGCAGCAACTCAATGCATTTATGCATCTAGATGTGGTGAAAACCACTTGCTGAAGTTCAAACCGAGTATCAGAATAGGGAAGAAAGGGGATTTCAGTGACTTTGAATGTGGCATGGTTGTTGGTGCCAGACGGGCTGGTCTGAGTATATAAAAAAACTGCTGATCCACTGGGATTTTCACACACAACCATCTCTAGGGTTTATAGAAAATTGTCAGAATAAGAGAAAATATCCAGTAAACGGCAGTTGTGTAGAGGAAAATGCCTGGTTGATGTGAGAGGTCAGAAGAGAATGGGAAGAATGATAGAAAAGCAACAGTAACTCAAATAACCACTCCTTACAACCAAGGTATGCAGAATACCATCTCTGAATGCAGAGATCATTGAATCTTGAAGCAGATGAGATACAGCAGCAGAAGACTACACTGGGTGCCACTCCTTTTAGCTAAAAACAAGAAACTGAGGCTACAATTCGGACAGGCTCATCAAAATTGGACTATAGAAGATTGGAAAAACTTTGCCTGGTCTGATGAGTTTTGACTTCAGCTGCGAGATTCAGATGGTAGCGTCAGAATTTGGCATAAACAACATGAAAGCATAGATCCATCCTGCCTTGTATCAACGGTTCAGGCTGGTGGTTGTGGTGTAATGGTGTGGGGGATATCAAAATTAAAATTCTGGAAGATGGTTATATTCTTTCTATTCTATTCTATTATATTATATTCTATTGTTTTATTCTATTCTTTTCTATTCTATTCTATTCAAATTTATTCTATCATATATCACTTTTGTTATTTTGAGGGTTCATCAAATTTACACTGTTATACAAGCTGTACACTCACTACTTTACATTGTAGCAAAGTGTCATTCCTTCAGTGTTGTCACATGAAAAGATATAATAAAATATTTACAATGTGAGGGGTGTACTCACTTTTGTGAGATACTGTATCTGGCTAATGTGGTGACCTTCTTGTCTTAGTACTAAGGGCACTGCTCTGTAGTAAAATTGCAGTAAAATGCATTTGCTGTGTTTAGATGCTTTTGCTGTGCATTTTGGGTGCGTTTTTGGGCTGCCTGCACCTGTGAAATATGGGCATGTGACTCAAAAACGCACCAAAAATGCAAAATCGCAATTCATTTCAATGGAAAGCTGTGTTTTTGGTGCGTTTTTCAAAACCGCACCAAAGATGCAGCATACAGGAATTTTCAAAACACACTGCACCTGTAACGAAGTGGTGTGAAAAGTCCCATATGATTTAAAGGGAAACATTTTTCTTGTATATTAGTGTGAAAGGATCCTTATAGTCACTGACCTGGAAAAAGGACCACTGTCCCGCCTTTGTGATCTGCATATTTAAACTTACATACATAAGTTTGAGCAAGACATGCTCAAACAAACATATAACTGTTTGTTTGAGCATGTCTTGTGTAGAAGGTTTCTGAATGGGAGGGGCTGGTTCATTAAAGCGGAGCTCTGGCCTCAAAAACCACTTTGGGCCATACGCTTGCTGACAATCACCTGAAAATGAAATGGATACTCCCAATTTTTTTTGTTTACTTGCCTTGTTATTGAAGAAAATATACTCACCTTTCTTCCACTTCCTCCCTCTGCGGCCGCGGCCCACGCAGTCTCTTCCTGCTTGCATTGACTCCTGGGAGCTGAACGTCATCGCTCCCAGGAATCAATGCGCCTGCACCGGCCCCGCTCGTCAGTTCCGGTGCAGGCGCGTCATTCCCTGCTAAACAGCTTCTGGGCATGCATCTGCACCGGAAGTGACGAGCGGGGCCGTTGCAGGGCATTCTGGGACCGAAGAGGACACCGAAGGAGACGCCCTGGCTTCAGCTGCCCACACCTGAGATGGCAGCGCTGGACAAGACATTTTCAAGCTAAGTATTTCTTCTAAAAGGTAAGTGCAACCTGGGACAGTTCAGAGGCTATCCATTATGAAATGTACTAGCCCTGACTGTCCCGGGGGTATTTTTATCTAAAAAACTTTTCCGGAACTCCACTTTAAGGTCACCTGCTGTACTCCCAGTGTTCTGAGGAGAAAAAGTATAGTGTCTGCATCCCTTTGGAAGTAATTAACCCATAGGCCTTGTTTATATCTAGGCATGATATAGACACAGACAGAAAGGTGTAGAAAATATGGCAACACGTGTAATGCGTGTGCAAGGCCAATATTTCTTAAAGCGGTTTAAAAACCATGGATGTTGTTCCAAAAAAAAAAACCCCTGCGAGGCAATGGCGTAATGTGCTAGTATACAGTGCATACTAGCCCATTATAAAAGACTTACCTTGGAACACAGCCCTCGAGCACTGTAAAATCGCCGCTGAGAGGGCTGACATGTCCCCCCAGTCTTTCTTCTGGGTTGATGACGTGTGCACGGGAGCCCTCGGTTCCGGCACGAAGCTCTGAAGTTCTGGCAAGGTACCTTCAGAGCGCATGCGCCAGTGATGTAACTGGCTGCATCCAGGGTGAATAACTCCTAAACGGTGCACGTTTAGGAGATATTCATTTTATCTACAGGTAAGCCTTATTATACAAATTACCAAGCAGGCTTTACAACCGCTTTAATGGCAACCCAAATGCCAGAAATGTGCAAAAAAATGTGGCAAAACGATGAGTGCAAAATGCGCTTGGCTCAGTGCATAAAGAAAAAGGTACATGAGCCACTTTGGTGCATTTGTTTTGTGTAAGTGCTGCCTTATGAGGAGTTTATGTGTAATCACCTATAGTAATTGTAAATAGATGGATGTAAATATACATTTTTTAAGATATTGAGTATTGATTTCAAACACATAGATGAATATGATGGTAGAAGGTGATCGTCTGTTCAGGGATGGGCAATTTGCCCAGGAGCTGACCTAGCATGATTAATCCCCCCCCCCCCCAAAGAGGAGGGCTATCGAGAGTCTGGGTTATGCTAAATGTAGGGGATGGGGAAATTGTCCAATCCTGAATAAGATACGCCCAGAGGGTAGGGTGATCACGTGTCCCGGATTGCCCGGGACAGTCCCGCATTTGGAGAGTCTGTCCCGGGTCCCGGTCACCCTCATTCCGGGATAATGCAGTGTCCCGGAATGATCTGAGCCCGTGAGCCGCCGTCCGCCGACCGTGAAAACACGTGCCGCTGCTGCCGCACTGCCGCTCCGCTCCCCCACCGAACCGGCAGAAAGGAAGAGGAAGTGCGCGAGCATTCATAGTGCATGTGCTTGCCTGTACCATGTCCGCTGGATGAGGGAGGATGGCTGGGCTGTTACTGTACCATGTTAGAGGGCGGGCTGTACAAGACAATTCGAGCCAATACGAGAACAGTGAGCAGAGGAGTGTAAATTAATAGAATGTGTCTGCTGTGACAGATAGTAGTCAGTCACTTCCTTACTCGGCATCGCATAGTACTGTCTTGTCTGTCCAGTGTGTGTGGCAGGCTCCTCCCCTGCCTTGCCGCACGCAGTGAGCGGCCAAGTGAGAGTCACGTGACGACGGTGACGTCAGCCGGAGCCGGGATCTACTGTGCGGCGCCGCCTCAGCCTGCTGTAAGTGGGGGGCAGTAATGAAGAAGGTGACACAAGTGGGGGGCAGTAATGAAAAAGGCAACGATGAGGCAATACCTTAAGGGAGGACCCAGAAATAGGGTGGAGACGCCTGTCCGGGATTAGGGCCTTAAAGATGTATTTGCACATTGTAAATCTCCTGTCTAAACTAATTGGCAAAAAAAAGTATAAAAAAATCATCTTTTTTTTTTTGAGTGGGGGATTAGAGGGGGTGGGGTGTTGCGGTGGGGGGGGGGGGTCCCTGAATGGCAGTTTAGAGATGTGGTCACCCTACCAGAGGGAGGAGAAGAGTAAGATTGCTACAGCAATCAGAATGGCTCTAAGCAAGGCGATATAGAGCTATATTAGTGAAGGTGGGAAGGAGAGGAAGCTCTCTTGCATGCAGACTAGGATGAAACTCCTGGGGATGGTAACTATGGACTATATCTCCTGTACTTAAACCTCTTTTGTGTTTGAACACACGGCAGGGACCATGCCTGAAGTGGAAAGGTAACCTAACTCCATGCTTATACATACATTGTATTGTAAATACGGCTATTATGGGTAATTTGTAAATATCATATAAGCCAGGGGATTTATACTAATAATGTGTTGTAAATACTGTTTAGTGTGTAATTTGTATATATATTATGTAACCCTTTCAATAAATATGTATTGCGGATTGAACTACCTCTTTTGTGTAAAGATCTCTCAGGATCTTGATGTGTATAGGTGCATGCTACTACAATGATTGGGGTGTATGCACATTTACACATAATAAAAGGCAACATAAGGCAACCCAAGTGACAAATTTTCCAAAAAAAAGTGCTAAAAAAAAAAGAATGCAGCATGCTGCACAGTTGTGAATGGAGCCTCAGGGAGTATTTCAGTAAAAAGTTTCTGTTCTCATTAGGGCTTTAACCACTTGCTGACTGCTCACAGTATATTTACTGCGGCAGTCAGCCCCTCACAGGCAGAGTGACGTAGATCTACGTCACTAGCCTGTGAGGCTCTGGGGAGCGAGCGCGCTCGCCGCCGGTGGCGCGCTCCAGCTCCCGCGCGGTCACGGACCCCCCCCGCGCGTGTGACCGGCGGACCCGATGTCCGCCGGTCACTCAGCGATCGTCGGGGGAGAGGGAGAAAGTCAGGCGGCTAGTGTAAACAAGCCGCCTGTCATTCTCCCCGGTGTAGAAACGATGATCATACGGTTCTACTATGTAGGACCGTTGATCATTGTTCCTACAGCTCAAGCCACAGCCAATCACAGTAGAATGCACGCCCCTAGGGACACACACAGCCCCTCACTCTCCAATAAAGTTAACCCCTTCACTGCCAGTGTAATTTTACAGTAACAGTGCATATGTATAGCACTGATTACTGTAGAAATGTCACTGGTAACCCCAAAAGTGTCAAAAATGTCAGTCAAGGGTCCGATCTGTCCGCCCCAATGTCGCAGTCCCGCAACAAAAAAATCGCAGATCGCCGCCATTACGCGTTAAAAAAAAACCAACAAAAATGACAAAAATCTTTCCCTTTGTTAGTAAACGCGATAACTTTTGCGCAAACCAATCAAAATACGCTTTTTGTGATTTTTTTTACCAAACATATGTAGCATAAAACAAATTGGCCGAAAATGTTAAAAAATTTAGATTTTTACATTTTTTTGGGGGAATTTCATATAAAAAATGTGAAAAATATTGTTATTTTTGCAAAATTGACGCTGTTTTTTTGTTTATAGCGCATGATCAAAAAATCACACAGGTGATCAAATACCACCAAAAGAAAGCTCTGTTTGTGGGAAAAAAAGGACGTCAAATTCGTTTAAGTACAGCATCGCACGACCGCGCAATCGTCCGTTAAAGTCACGCAGTGCCGAATCGCAAAATACCCCCTGGTCTTTAAGCAGCAAAATCCTCCGGGGCTTAAGTGGTCAAATATGATTTGCATCTTAGTGCAGATTTCTGAGAAAATCAGTGAGCCAATCACACAATCAGGAAATTACATTTTTTGAGGAGCTCTATACACCAACAGTCTTCTTCTGTTCCTTTAATGTCCAGTCACAGGCTGGGGGCAGGGAGGTGACCAGGTTGTGTTACCTAACTGCAGCAGAGGAAAGTCAGTTCATCAGGCTAGCTGGTGGTTTTGACGCATAGTCATGTGAAACGCATAGTCTTGTGAAACGCGTCATCCTTTCTGTCCACTGCCTTATGCCTGTGACATCCTGTGCTTAATTTGACATTTTTCCAATAAGCTTTGTTGCATCCCATGGGAAGTGCGGCCAATCCTCACTAATTTTGTTCCAGTCGTCTGCAGCAGTGGCAGGGCGTGCACCCCATCAGGAGTTTGTTCATTTCCAACCTGACAGATTCACCTGGAGCAGTGTTATCTGGTTTAACCGTCTTCTTCTGTTCCTTAAATGTCCAGTCACAGGCTGGGGGCAGGTTGAGTTACCTAAATGCAGCAGAGGAAATCAGGTCATCAGGCTAGCTGTACTGGAAAGTATGGCTTTCTAAATCCTAAGACTGGATGGACAGAAATACAAGCCCTTTGGCAGCTTAAGCCCCGTACACACGTAGCGATTGTCGGCCGTAAATATTCGGCCGCCGAACGATCGGCCGATTGTCGGCTTGTTAGTATGATGCTTTCGACAACCGACAGCGACTTTTCGGCCGAACAGAATCTGTTGTGCAGGCATTAAAATTTTTGTTGGCCAACACCAGAACGGCCGATTGTTCGCCAGTCAGTACAGAATTCGGCTGACAGACAGCCGATTAGCAAGACTGGGAATGCTCAGAAAAGAAAAAAGACAAGGAAAGTTAACCATCATGACATCACTTCTGCAGTCTGCTGTTGTTTGCCGACAAAATTCATGTGCAGTCTTTTGCAGTTTTCAGCTGACAGGACAACACCGGACAAAAGACGGCCGATCGTTCGGCCGACATTCGGGACGTGTGTACGGGGCTTTACTGAACATGTGCATGATGAAAAAAAATTTTTGTTTTGTTTAGATTAGTTAATCTAGTTATTTAGTTTAGTTAAATGTTGTTTATTCATTCAATTCCTATTCAGGATTCGTATTCAGAATTCTTTCTATGTATTTTTAAAATTTTCTTTAAATTTACCGATTTTTTTTTTTTATTCAAAATGTTCAAATCAATACATTTCAAATCGGCCCAATCTAAAATTTTTGATTTTTTTTCTATTCGAATCTGGCAGCCGAGTAACCAAACATCTGATTGTTATTTATACCTATTGATCATGTTTGTATTATAATATGTTTATTCAAGATATGCAGAGTGTTCTAATTAATAAAAGTAGTATCTTTACTATGTACAAATCTGTGCAAAGGTTTTAGCCAGCTGAGAAAAGATTATGTCAGGTACAAATGCTTTGAAATATTTATATTTTACTGATTTCTTTTTATCAATTTTACACTTGCAAAGTGAACGAACAAAAGAAAAATCTTTATTAAATGATTACAATGACTCTTTAACCACTTGCCGACTGCTGCCCGACTATATACGACGGCAGTCAGCCCCTCACAGGCAAAGTAACGTATGGGTACGTCACTGTGAGGCTCTAGGGAGCGAGCGCGCGCCGCCGGAGGCGCGCTCCCGCTCGTTCACGGACCCCCCCCCCCCGCGCGAGTGAGCGGCGGACCCGATGTACGCCGCTCACTCGTGATCCTCCGGTACAGCAGGAGAAAGGCAGGCAGCTAGTGTAATCAAAGCCACCTGTCATTCTCCCCTGTGTAACAGCACAGATCATATGATCCTGCTATGTAGGACTGTAGATCTCTGCTGTTACACACACAGCCACATCCAATCACAGTTAGAATCACGCCCCTAGGGACACACTTAACCCCTCCCTCTCAAATAAAGTTAACCCCTTCACTGCCAGTGTAATTTTTACAGTAACAGTGCATATATATAGCACTGATTACTGTAGTAATGTCACTGGTACCCCCAAAAGTATCAAAAATGTCAGTCAAGGGTCCGATCTGTCCGCCGCAATGTCGCAGTCCCGCAAAAAAATTTGCAGATGGCCGCCATTACTCATTAAAAAATAAAAAATAAAAATGACAAAAATCTTTCCCTTAGTTAGTAAACGCAATAACTTTTGCGCAAACCAATCAAAATACGCTTTTTGGCCTAAAATGTTAAAAAATGAATTTAATTATTTATTTTTACATTTTTTTGGGGGGAATTTCATATAAAAAAATGTGAAAAATATTGTTATTATTTTTTTTTTTTTTTAGAGTTTTTTCAAATTTACAGATTTTTTATCGATTCAAAGCATTAGAATCGATAAATTTCAAATTGGCCGAATCGAAGATGTTTGATTTTTTTTCTATTCGAATCCGGCAGCCGAGTAACCAAACATCTAATTGTAATTTATACACATTGATCATGTTTTAATACATTTATTCAAAATATGCAACGTGTTCTAAATAAAAATAGTTTCAATATTTTACTATGTACAATACTGTGCAAAAGTTTTAACCAGCTGAGAAAAAATAATGTCAGGTACAAATGCTTTTAAATATTTATATTTTACAGTTTTTTTTTTTTTTTTATCAATCTTACACTTGCAAAGTGAAAGAACAAAAGAAAAATCTTCATTAAATGATTACAACAACTCTTTAAATCCCCTTTCGGCTTAACAAAAACAGCATTATTTCGAAATGGTACACTAACACTAATAACACACACAGTCTTGGATTTCAACAATGTGTTTACAGTTCGAATTTGAGTAGAATTTAATAATCGGAAATTTGGACGAATTTAGTTTCGTATTTGGAGAATTGGGTAAAATTCGTCTGTACTGTAATTCGGGGATTCAAAAATATCCAAATCTCTAAATAACAAAAAATGTGTCCAAATATTTATTTGGAACAAAACAAACCGCACATGTCTACAGGTAACACAGCACCTATGTATGTATTTCATCTTTGTATTAAGATGTATGTTTGCCATTCAGTTTGAAAGCGCATTCATAAAAAAGAAAGACAAATAAAAACAAATAAAAACAAATAGTAAATACACAAATTGATTAAAAGATGTACAGCCTTCTGAGGTAAAACTCATATAAACACATATTATAAAGGCTATTGTATTGGAAGCATATATTTTCCTACGTGAAAGTTATAAATTGTCTTCATGGTGAAAGTGATAAATGGGTATTTTATACTGATTGATATCAGTTCCACAATCTTTGCTTTTGCTGACTGGTTGCTGCCATGATAATGTCTGTCAAGTCGCCCAGAAATGTGTCAAGTATTTCCTAAGAGAAAATTGTGAGGAAAAAATCAGATTGGTCTTCTCTGTCTGTCTACTTTACAAGTGTGGAATGTTAAAAAAGGGAAAAAAATCATCTGAGCGATGCTTCACTGCTAGCAAGGCGCATTGTTTAACATCTAAAACTCCCCACTGCCCATTTTCAGGCTACTCTAGCTTTGGGTCAAGAAGCCTGCAAGATGAGAAATCATATTGCTTGACAGATGTCAAAACTCTTCTGTTTAGTTTTCTGATTGTGTCTTTGTCTTGACAGGCAAATGAAACAGCCAATCATAGGACAGTAAGGACAACAAATTGAAACTAGAAAAATCAATTGATTGATAGAAAAGCACTGCAACCCTCATGTCCAATTATAACATGCCTGCATTGGTAGTCAACCTAGGGCCAGGGTCGCAGAAGCTGCAACCCAGATGTCCTGCAGAGCTGACTGGGAGGGGGTATACACCTAGAAGGATCTGTTTCTGGATACTCTGAATACAGATCTATATCTAGGGGCCTGTTCGGTGAGGGCCATCCCTTCAAGCTAGTAAAGTCAGTGGATGGGTGCCTGCTAAAGGGGATACTGGTTAGTGTCCTGAAGAATCAGTGTTCATTAGGTTTGCTGCCAGAGCAAGCAAAGGACTTATTCTTCCATACAAATGCTGTATGGTTCAGCAGAGGGTCTGCTCTTCAGTATCTACAAGCGAGGCCAAGTGAGAGTTGTCCTTCTCTGTGCATAGTTAAAGTTGGAGTATCCCACTAATACTTTCTCCAAGTTCTACCAATAAATACAAGAAAACAAATCCCCTAGACTAGTCATTGGTTAACGAGCAGATGAGTGTGTAAACAAAGAAACACAAAGAAGGGCGCACCGACCTAGCGCATTATCATCAATATTGGCTTTATTAATAATACATAAAAATGGCTACTTACAAACAGAGGTGAAAAACGATCATATCAAACTCAATCATTTGAGTGTCAGGAGTAGTCCATACAAGTGTCCATTGTCCTAATTGGATGACGGCTGACACGTTTCGAGGCATTCGCCTCTTCCTCAGAGCCACCTGGTGGGCGTCAGCCGTCATCCAATGGGGCGAAGATGCTAAACTGCACCCTCTATGCCCCCTATGATGTATGAACCTCATGTGTCGGCAGAAATCCCCTTACTAACCCCCCAAAAAATCCAGTGCCAATCTGCTCACCTCTCTCCCTCCCTGCAAGCCCAAATTCACTCCAAACAAAAATGTAAAAAGTCTACAAAGTCCCCCTCCTCCCAGTACAAACCTCCCTATGTTGAAATCCCCCTCCCAGCAAAAATCTTTGCAGCTCCCAATCCCCCTTCCAGCTTAAATCTGCCCCAATCCCCTCTCCTAGAACCACCCCTCCCCATTCACCAAAATCACCCCTCTAGGAACAAATCATCTCCCTCCAAATGTTATACCTAGCACAAATCTCCCTCCCAAATCCCTCCACCTAGTATAACCCTTTCATCCCCTCCAACCACCCCTCCTAGCACAAATCCCCCCCCCTCCCCAAATTTTTCTTTTAGCATAAATACCCTCCCCAATCTCACCTCCTAGCACCACTTCCATCCCTCCTTCCCTTAATCTTAAAAACCTCACATGCATCATGACAGATGGCCATGGGATGCCCCCTCCCCCAGGCTCCTGAGGACATATTAGGGTTAAAGAGGAGCCTAGGGGAAGCTTCCCTTGGCTCTGACTTTTGTTAGTGTTGACAAGAAACAGACAGGGAGAGATACTAAATGCTGCAGTGGTGGGGAATTGCAGCATTGGGGACCCACCCAGATAGCAAAGATAACTTGCCACAAATGTGTGGAAGTGTTGAATTGTAAGTCTGTTAACTTGCTGCACATTTTCACAGGCAAGTTGGACAATTGCAGAGTAGAGCACAAGTTTTAGTTAACATTTTTCCAATTTGCGTGGCAATCTCTAGCAAGAGCAAAGTTATAGTGGTGAATCTACAGCAAGAGCTCTGCAAGTCTACAGCATAAAAATTCAACCACAGTGACCCCTGTGGTGGGATGACTGTTTCACAACCTAAATGAACCAGAACGTGCAGCAGACTTGCAGAATGTTTGCAAAGAACTTTGATCTGGAGTCATGCAATGCAACTTGCTGCAATTGTGCAACAAACATGTGAAGCCTGGCAAGTCTAGCAAAAGCTTAGCAAGTCATCTTCAAACTTGCAGTACAATCTGGACAGGGCACTATGCAGGAGAAGAGAGAAGACCGGGTGCCGATCTAAGTGTAGTAATAAAACATTTTATTAGCAATAGCAGGAATACTACTCACAGGAGTACGGTAAAAACAGGCATCTCAATTATGGTGGGTATGCAGAGTTCGTGCAGGGGGTCCTCCCAAGGTCCTGTTGGAGCTGGTGCTGCAAGGGATAAGCTGCGGTCTCCTGAGGCGATCAGCACGTCCCGCACCAGGAGACCGCAGCTTATCCCTCGCAGCACCAGCTCCAACAGGACCTTGGGAGGACCCCCTGGACGAACTCTGCATACCCACCATTATTGAGATGCCTGTTTTTACCATTCTCCTGTGAGTAGTATTTCTGCTATTGCTAATAAAATGTTTTATTGCTACACTTAGATCGGCGCCCGGTCTTCTCTCTTCTTGTTTTGGGTCATACAGGGTTACTTCACCCTTCACTGGAGGCAGCCATCGAAGTGTTTAGCAAGCCACACCGGACTTTGTGTACCGAAGCCCACCTTGCCATACCTTGCTCTATGCATAGATACTGTATGCAGTTCTGACCATCTGTTTGCGCCAATCTCTCCTCTCCTCCTTGCACACTATGCAAGAGATGCATTGCACATACCCTTGGTGCCTAGGCCTAGTGATGCCACTGGCTATCAGTTCAGGACTTTGTAGGGTTTGCTTACCCAACCTGTACCCACATTTTTTCTGCTGCAGGAACAGGAATAGTCTAGGGAGGAGATATAGGGTGGGGAAGAAAACCCTGCATAGTTGATCTGTGAACATTTCTGTGTTAAATTACTGTATCCAGTTGCAATGCTGGGACAGGAAGGAGATTCTAGAGGGGGGGAGGGGGGGCACAGCCTGCACCTTCTCCCAGCTATATCCTCCTATCCTTGAGACTTTCAGCACTGAACTGACAGGAGTAGTGATACTGCCGTTGATGCTCCTGTCAGCCTGTAGCGGCAGGAACACTCCATGCAGGCCCCTCCCCTCCCCTCCCCTCCTTACATGAGACCACTGCACCTAGGACAACTACCCTCCTGCCCTGCCTTGTCCCGGCCTGGAATGTAAGTATTAGTGATCGACTGATATCGGATTTTCGTTGCCGACACTGATATTTTGGCCATTAAATATCGGTATCGGCCGATATTGGCCGATATTTTTGTACATTTAAAAACATTTTTTTTTTTTATTTTTACACTTGACAGGTACTGTTGTAGAGGGATCTGGGGGTCTAAAAGACCCCAAACCCCTCCTCTGCACTTAAAATCCTTCAAAACAGACAAGTTTGGCTGTTTTGAATGCTGTCATTTTTTTTAATCTGGCGCCGAATACCTGGAAGTGATGTCATGACATCACTTCTGGGTTTTTACCTGGAGACCCGATCAGAGCCAAATGCGGCTTTGATCTGGTCTTCTCTTCGGTGGCCATGCAAGTAGAATGCCTGGGTCTCCTGGTGGGACGGAAGACCCGGGGGAGCCGCAGGAGGGGGGAGACGTCCCCTCCCGCTCCTTGTAATGACAGCCGAGAGGCTTCTCAGGCGCATCGGTTGTCATTACAAGACAGCCGACCATGGACGCCGGTACTGGGGTGATGCCTCTAGCTGCTGGCAATATCGGCAATATCGGTAACCTCAGGGGCCGATTCTGATATATCAGGGGCCCTCGACATATTGGCTTTGCTGATAATTGTTTGATCCCTAGTAAGTATCCATATCTGATATCCAAAAGACCACTGGGGATGCTGAAAATCACTGAAGTAGACCACGCTACATACCGTGATGGTCCCAGCTTCCAGCAGCTTCACCTCGGCACATTGATTTTAGTGGGTCACTTGCTTGGCACTGCTGCCATTCAGAGAATATCTTGTATTTTTTTTCCAATTAACCACTTATATACCGTGCAAGTACTGGGAATTCCTCTCCTACATGTAAAAATCATATTTTTATGCTAGAAAATTAATCAGAACCCCCAAACATTATATACCATATATATACCTGTATAAGCCGACTTTTTCAGCACATTTTTTATGCTGAAAAAGCCCCCTTCGGCTTATACTCAAGTGAAGATCCCAAGCTGCTCACACAGTGGTTTCGCAGTGGGCGCCGGGCAAACATGTCCTCCCGGTGTCCTCCCGGTGTCTCCTCCTCTACTCACCTCTCCCGTCCAGCCCCTGCTCTCTTAGGGGATACGGAAGCGTGCCCAAAACCTCTTATGACCCCAGGTTTGCCAGATGATCAGGGGTGGGGGGGGGAATAGCGGCTGGACAGGGGTGGATGATTGGCAGGTTCTCTTCATATGAAATGCTTCAGCACATGTCCCAGATGGGATCTCCCTAGCACCTCAGCACGCAGCTCCTTGCCGGCGCCATTGTCAGGCCCCGCCCTCCCTCAGTGTGTCATTGACACTTTTAATAGTTAGGCACTGCAGTTTATATAGAGGTCTGTACATCAAATCAAAAAAAGGGACAACTGAGAAGGAAAGAGAAAAACATGGATTTGGTCCTGAAAAAGGTTGTAGTAGCAATTAGCCACAGCTTGCTTGCTAAAAAAGGTTAAGAAACCTGGACCAAAACAAAAAAATGTACGAGTAGATGCTGCATTTCCCACCCTAGGATTGTACTCGAGTCAATAAGTTTTCCCAGTTTTTTGTGGTAAAATGAGGGGCCTCGGCTTATATTCGGGTTGGCTTATACTCGAGTATATACGGTATACATTTTTTTAGCAGAGACCCTAGGGAATAAAATGGCTGCCATTGCAATTTTTTTTATGTCACTCAGTATTTGCGCAGCATTTTTATAAACACAATTTTTTTGAAAAAAAAACACTTTCATGAATTAAAAAAAAACAGTACTGTTAGTTAAATTTTTTGTATAATGTGAAAGATGATGTTACGCCGAGTTTAACATGTCAAACTTTAAAATTGTGCACACTCGTGGAGTGGCGTCAACATTACAGGGAAGGTCTAGTGCTAGAATTATTGCTTTCGCTCAAACGTTTGCGGTGATACCTCACATGTGTGGTCTTAATGTTGTTTACATATGCGGAAGCGACCTACATATGTGTTTGCTTCTGCTTCTGCTTCTGCTTTTTTTTATATTGTTTATTTAATTTTTTTTACTTTACCTTTAAATATTTTTTTTATCAATTTTATTCCTATTACAAGGAATGTAAAAATCCCTTGTAATAGGAATAAAGATGACAGGTCCTCTTTATGGAGAGATAAAAAAACAAAAGGAACACACAGCAGTGTTTACAACTGCTGGGATGGATGTGACGTCATAACGTTGCACCCCACCTCCGAGAGACATAGAGATTAGGGATGATCGAACTTTTCAAAAGTTCGGTTCGGCCAGAACATTCGAACTTCCCGAAAGTTTGGCCCGGATTTAAGAACCCCATTGAAATCAATGGGACCCGAACTTCGGTAATCAAAAAACACAATTTTGAAGCCCTAAAACCCAATAAATGCCCCTAAAAAGTGCCTAGGGTTCTGGGTCATACCCCAGGGACTATTAATCACACAAAAAAAGTTCTTAAAAATTGTCATTTTTGATAGAGAGCCAATTATTGAAAAAATAAAAAAAAATAAATAAAAAAAAAATTATTTGGATTTAGTATCTGGGGGTTCTAAAAAGTGTACCTGTGAAGTTTCAGCTCTGTAGCATGTCCAGAACCATAAAAAAAAGATTGTTTGTATTATGTCACTTATAGAACAGGGATATGGCTTCGCTATTTTCACACCTTGCCGGTTTAGTAGCAGGCATTTTTTTTGGGCATTTTTTGGGGTATTTTGAGGCAGGCAAAACATCTGAACTTGTGTATATGGGTATATATACACACATACTTATATGTATATATACACCTAGACATATATAGGTGTGATAGTAGCAGAAATATATGCTTGCGCTAATGAAATAATTAACACTAATATGGCTCCGCTCCTATAACACCTATATATGTGTAAGTGTAAAATACATATAAGTATGTGTGTATATATACCACTATACACAAGTTCAGATGTTTTGCCTGCCTCCAAAAACCCCCCAAAAATGCCTGCAACAACACACCTGGGCGTTTTTTTTTTGGCGCTAGCGTTTTTTTGGGCATTTTTTTGGGTTCTTTTGAGGCAGGCAAAACATCTGAACTTCTGTATAGGGGTATATATATACACACACACTTATATGTATTTTACACATACACATATATAGGTGTGATAGGAGCGTAACTATATTGGTGTTAATTATTTCATTAGCGCAAGTAGTGTTTTCTGCTCCTTTCACACCTATATATGTGCAGGTGTATATATACATACATGGGTGTGTATATATACCCCCTATACACATGTTCAGATGTCATGCCTGACTCCAAACATGTCCTCAAAAAATCCCTATAAACGCCTGCAGCCAAAAAGCAGGCTGACCGGCGAGAAGCCATATTAGTGCACCGAATGTGACTTAAGAGAAACTATCTTTTCTCTATAGCGGTCACCCGGATATGGAAGGGTTTGGTCACCCTGCCATAGCAGTCAGTGTCAGTTCACCCTACACTACGGTCACCCTGGCACTTAACACTTTCCCTACAGAAACTAAATGTTTGCATCTAACTAAAGTGTAAAAGAGCACCCTAACTACACTAGATATCCCTTTCCTCACACTAATAAATGCTAATTGACACTTTTAAAGTAAAATTAACAGAACTGCTTCCACTCTCTTCCATGTCCCTGTATTACAATGCTAGGAATTTGGCGGGGGCTGTCTTATATACTGGGGGGCGTATTCACTAATGATTGGCCTAGGGACCCCCTAGTCACTCCAATCACATTCCTAGCATTCTCCTGCCCCCTCAATTGGCTTTTATTAATGGTTCTGGTCCAATCACAGGCTTTTAAAGCCCATTTCCTGGCCCATTGCATTTTGGTCGGTTCTGGTTGCCGAATTCCGAACTTTTTCAGCAAAAAGTTCTAAATTCGGCCGAACCTCAAGCGGTCAATGTTTGGGTCGAACCGATGGTCGACCCGAACCGTTCGATCATCCCTAATAGAGATGACCAGGGACCATCTGGTGCTCTGTCAGCTCTATGGTAAATTTCCGCTGCCGGATTCCTTCTCCAGCTTGCTGATCACATGGGCATGTTGGTAGAAGCACCGGAGGGCTGTGGGTGGTGAACAGCTGCTATGATTGTTTTTACCATGCGGGGGATCGCCAGATGAAAAAATAAAAGATATTTAAATGATGCCTGCAGCTGCACCAATCATTCAGATATCTCCACTTGAACCTTAGGACCTTATTTGACGGCCGGCGGTATAAAACGTGGTTAATACAAGGTGTTCTCTGAGCACATGTGGTGGAAAGGAAAGGCAAATTACATCACAAACTAACTCCACTTCATCCAATCACAAGGCATTCTATGAATGGCAGAGATCTTTGAAGGGAGGATGGGTGAATGATTGAAAGCTCTGCCTCCTCCATTCATAGATGCTTTGCCATACATAGAAGCTGTAGTACGCCTTCTATAAATGGAGGATCAGGCAGGAAAGGGTGTGCATAGTGAATAACTCCTAATGAGAGCTCCTGACAGCCCTTTAGTTGTATTACCTCTGCCACACTGGAAGTTTAGAGCAGCAGGGGTGAGGATAGGACAAAGGAAGATTTCTCAAAAAAGAAGAATCAGCACAAGAGACGTACCGTCCTATCTGTAAGTCATGTCCCTTGCACTGATTTTTATGATTTTGATTTTAGCTAAATTTACGTTTTAAAGTGTTCAAGTGAATGCCTGTCACGTGTCAGAAGGGTTTTTGCAGTCTGCACCCCCAAATCACCTGTAGGGGCTGCTTATAAAAATGCACAGACATGATCTGAAGAAACAAAAAAGCCTTATCGCTGATAACTGGATTCAATTAACTTTTCTTACAATTAACTTGAAAGAAATGTCAGGCATTTCTTATCTGTGAAATGTTCTGACATCCTCCATATTAGCTTGTGTACTCTGCTAGTCATATAATAAGACCTATCTAACAAGGATCTCACAAATTCAATAGCTAAAAAGCAATCAGAGATGTTCTATATAGTGAGTATACCTAAATTCCATCTAAACTGTTCAATCTGGTGATAGTTATTGCTATATGTCTAGTACAAAACACTGTACCTTATGACAACTAAGTATGGAATATGTGGTTATCCTTACCTTTTTCTAATATTATAGTAATCCAGTGTGAAATGTTACCTTTTGAGCAGAATCTTCCTGTAATAAAGACCGGTCACTGCTGCTCTCTCTTCTTGTGCAGGGTGACTGGTCTTGTCTCCACCCCCTCCTGTAGTTGTCTGCAGGCAGCCTGTAGTGGGTGTGGCTGCTGGGCCCCTCCCACAGCTTCAGCTCTGCTCTCTGCACATGCTATGTACAACACAGTGATGATGTTACTGCTACTTTTACAAGGAAATATCTGATTTTGCAAAAGCATTTGGTGCACATAAGAAGGATTTACATCCTTTGTGGTTATTGAGGTGCGTATATAAATGAAAGTTTTGTGTCTGGAGTTCAGCTTTAAAGGAACTGTAGTATTTTATAAAGCATATTGTAAAGCCAAACATTTAATTTTGGATAGAGTAGTTATAACCCCCTGTCATGTTTTCTTTGTTGTCATCTATGTCTTTTCACTTCCTGTTCTATATTCACAATAGGAAATAAGAGGAAACTTCTCCAAAGGGAGGACAAAGCCCTCTTTTCACTGGCCCAATATCCCCATTGGACGATTTCCCCTCTAATCCTGTTCTGGTGACAACTTAAAAATTTGGATTTTCACCTATATTTCTGTCCATTTAATTACAGTTTAATTGCTGACCATATGTGTGCAGGGACTTCAAGAGGCTGACATCAAGTCAAATTCCGGCACTGACATTGATTGCATTTAAAAATACATTTGATGTATTAATGGCTACAGAGCAGCATTTATGTGTTTCTATTTTATCTTCCACTTTATTAATATGCTTTATAATGTACTGCTATTGTAATTACATTTGATAATGGTCCTGATTCATTAAGCACTTATGGGTACAGTATCTAATGCCAACACTTTTCTTTGTATTTTTGATTAGAGTATGGAATGGTAAAAACTGAACCCGAGGCTCCTCTTCTATAATGAAATTGCCTACTCTGAATTCACTGCACACGGTGAGCCTCTCACAATGTGCATTAGAAGCTGCAGTAAGTCAGATTGAGCCCGCCTCATTTCCTAGCTGGAAGAACTCCAGTATCATCTTCTAGGCAAGGTTGTCTGGTGTAAGCTCTTGTTTTTCCTGGCTGTGCTCTTTTCCTCATGTTAGTTGAACCAGCCATGTGCCAAATGCTACAATATCTTGATGCTTTTCTGTGTCCTTAGGTTGATCTGAATGTTGGAGGTAACCAAGCTGTAAGGGTTAACGTTTTTCCCTGCCATTTTCAGCAAGGTTACTGCCCCCTACAGGTCAACCCACATAAAAGGGATGGACTCCAAATTTCCAAAGAGAGATCTAGGGAAATACTGACAAAATGTAGCCTATTACTCTGCTGGAGTGATCCCCCCCTTTGGAGGGGCGACAGGAGTCCAATTGGCTTTCCTGGTGAGGGTCTTGAGCCTGGAGACCCCCATGGACTTGTAGCTGTTATTCATGGACTTGCTGCCTTTCTGGATTACTGCCAATCATGGTCTCTAGAGGACTTGCATTTCCTCTTGTGGATAATTGCCTAAATGGACTCTTGCCTTAAAATGAATTGCTTTAAAAACTTCTGCATAAGATAGGCACAATCTATGGGATATAAAGAGCTTTTTATTGGAACTGTGTTAAGAATGTTTATTGAGAACTCTACTGGTATTAGTAACTACCTCAGTAATGTATATTGTTTGTATACTTGCTTTATCTGGTCTGAAGTCTCCTAAAGTGGAACTTCACTCTCCCAATAAACATTGATTATTTTTAATCCTCATGCTGCTAGCATTAGTAAAAAGATGATCGGAAAGTATACAGTAAGCCCCCCTCCATTGCGGGGGTTACGTTCCGGACCCAGCCGCGACAAGTGAAATTCCGCGAAATAGAAAAACCCTATTAAATACTGTCACTGTACGTGTAAAAGCATTTTAAGGTCTTTAAACACACTTTTCAAACAATAGAAACTCATTTAAACACATAAAAGATACTAAGAGACAGAGCAAGAGCTACGGAAAACACAAAAATATTTCGTTTTTTATGATTTATACAGTAAAATAACATTACAAAAAAAAAACGCGAATTACCGGGACCGCATAAACTGAACCGCGATGGAGCGGGGGATTACTGTATCATATTGACCTGTTTTAAACTTTTTTTTTTTTTTAACTTTTTTTTAGTTACTTCCTAGTTTCTTGCCTAGGCAAATGATGTCATACATCCGAGGAGGCTTCAGGAGGGTAGGATAGGAGGGTTTTTCTCAGATATGCACACTCTCCTACATGCATGCTTGAGCTAAGGGCAAATGTATTCCAGGAATTAAATGCTACTTAAATAATTTGCACTTACTCATGGCCAGAAATTCTAGGGGGTTGTTTTTCAAAGTGATTTCTCAACAAAATAAAGCATTGAGATATGGATGGATGGGGGAGTTTGCTTTAAATAATAAAAATGAATTATATTGTGTTTTTAGTTTGTGGTGCACTGCTCAGATGCAGTAAAGATCTGCATTAAAGGGGTGCATGCACAGCGTATCAAAAGAACAGGGCCCGCAACACAACAAGGGGACTGAGTTAGAGGAAGATACAGAACATGCATTTAACACACAGAGTACTACCAAGAGGACATGTGTCTAACACAGAGTACTACCAAAAGGAAGTTAATGTGTGGTTGCTAAGGACTACCGTATCTGTTTCAAATGCAAGGCAGCCAATCTGCCTGTATCACATGCAAGGAATCAATCAGCCAGGAGAAGGGGGACATGGTCACTCTGGTAGTGGAGGGGGTTAAGTGCTTGGCATTACCACTAGTAGCCAGTTACCCACTCTTTGAGACTGAACCTGTGACACAGAGTGCCTAGGGACCCAGCCTGTAGTCATGGAAGAAAGAAAGATGCAGAGGAGCCTCGGAAGAGAGAGCAAGAGCCGAGGTTGGAGAGAGAGAGAGAGCATTTCCTGTATCACATAGCAACCACTGGGATAGAAGTGACATGATTTGCAGGATTGGTGGGGTCTGGTAGAGGCTCAGTGGTCTCTAAATACTGCACACCTGGGAGTGCACCGGGGAGTGTCATCAATGTCATGAAGTCATCCACAAAGTGTCATTACGAAGAGTTAGCAAGTGTAGTTGCAGCTCACTGCTAAGTTCGAAAGATCTGCCTTAATGTTGATTGTCACATGATCGTAGCTCTCAGCCTGGAGTTCAGGCATTAGTGAGTGCAGTTCCACTTGCGCCACTAGGGCACCTAAGCATAAGCTCCACCCACAATCTAGTCTTTACCTCCCAAGCCTTACTGTTCCTGCCCAGCCCTTTCATTCATTCGATTTCTGTTCTTCAATCATGGAAGCTCAGCATTACATATGGGTGTTACATGGGGGGGGGGGGGGTCTGCATGCAAATACAGCCTGCCTAGGAATGTCCACTACTCCTTCAGACTGAAATCCACATATCAACGCATTTTGATTTTTGCTAAATTCTGCCGAAGAGACAGCCCACTACTTGCATCAGGGCCGAGAGCTCTTAAGAGGAGTACTGAGGCAAGGGCTGTGTTTTCACTCTGCCAGCACCCTTCCACCAGCCATGATCTGCCTGCATTCAGGAGCACAGAGCCCCAGTGTCTAAAATAAGGAATATAATAAAAATGGAAAGGCTTTATGCAAACATTTTATTAGCATATTGATGAGGGGGGAAGAAGAAACCAGGGAAGGTAAAAATATAAGCAAATCCAAATTCAGCATTAAATCTCTGTCTTAGAGGTAAGCCAGCGCCCTATGCTTAGGATCCAAGGGGCTTTTTGGACACTGCAAGGTACCTGTACTTATTTACTGTTGTTACTGTAGGCACTTTTTTATGCTAGGTTAGGTTCACTTTAAACCATGAAATAAATATAATTTGTGTGGCTTTTTTAGAGTTTTAGATATACCATATCTACAGAATCAAGGCTATTCATAATTGTAAAAGTCACACCTTTTCAGAATGTACATTTCCCTGTATGTTATTGAATTTCCATTTACAAATGATAACTGCAGTGTCCTTAATTAAAAAAAATGGCTTTGCTATACTGAAATGCTATCGCAATCTACTTATTCTTGGAATCATATCAGTAATTACCTCAACATGAACATAAATGAGGAACATTTGACATCTGGCCTAAAAATAAGACAGTCAGCCACTAAGGCTTTGATTAAAAAAATGCAATTTTTCCAATCTGTAGTTTGGCCTCTCCTGCTGTCAAATGATAGTTTCTCTCAACACCTGCAAATTTCCAGCACAAATGTCCAGAAATCCAGACTATCTCTTCTGGAGTCCATCGCCCTGCTCAGACACACAAACTGTCATCTGAAGATGTTTCTGTTTAAAAGAATATGAGAAGTTATGCTGTTTAACTGGATGTATGCAAGTTCCATGCTGGGACTAGGCATTCGATTTGGCATACAAAACTCTTCGGGACCTAATCCTGATGTAGAATGCATTTGCATACCCCAATAATAGTAACAGTTCTTTATTAATTGGCTAGAATTTGGACGCAGTCTAAAATGGATTCTGCACTGCTCAAAGGAAGAACTTCAATTCACTACAGCCTACTTTGAAAATGCCAGTGTGTCCACTTTACTACTTGAGGCAAATGAAGAAGCATCCCTATGATACAATTATAAATCTTTGCATTATAATAATTGTGGAGGTTCACTCAAGTGTAGAGTCTTTTATGACCTTCAGTCCAGCCAGTGAAGTACATGTCAGGGCTTTCTGCCCACTTTTGTTCAAAAGTAAGGTTCAAAAACACCCAAATGGTTACTCTCGCAGGTGTTTTCAGTGCCTTGACGTAAATAGAGTATATAAATAGAGTAAATAGAGAAGTTTTCAGCCTTGTCTCAGTACAGACTCACCACTTTCCCCATCATTATCTCATTCAGTCTTGTGACAAACAAACTGCCCAACTTGGGGCTTCAAAGTCTCCTACCTAATTACACGCAATCTCCTAATACCTCTCTCAGGTGATGGCCTGGTCAGATCAGTCCTCACCAAGTGTCTGCTCCTACATGTGTTTGTGTAGGGAAGGAGCCCTGAACCATAGACAGCACCTTGACTAAAAGGACTGTGCATACAGTGCCTACACAACCAGGATGCTGGTTTCCAGTAAAATCCAATCCAGTAAGACCCAATTCTTGAAAAAGCTGCAAAACCCCTTTTCTCCACTTAGGATAAACAACCCTGAGCCACTCAACCTGCATATCGAAAAACCCTGGGTGACATCTCTCCTTTCTAACTCCATGATAAGGCATATCACTGTCAAAACCTCCTGTTTCAATCCAAGAAATGGAACACAGGCACACACCCCTTCTGTTGCACCTCTGTGCCAATAATTACTTACATGGGCACACTTCTGCTTGTTACTACTTTCCTTCTTCCTAAAAGAGAAATTTACTCTATGACTTCCTAAACCCTATTGGGGTCCCACTGATTACTTTATCAACCCGCTGCACCTTTCTTTTGCTTTGGGTTCTTTCAACTTTCCTGGCTGTCCTTGATTTTAGGAAACCTCTCTAAACTACTGTCTGTAGAGTGTTTACTCCCACTACACTGTCTGCCTCTTTGTCCACCCTCAACTGCTGAAAGTCTTTTCCCAAACCAGCTAGGATCTGCAGTTATCCCTAATAACCAAATATTCAGAGACCAACAAGGCACCACCCTGTTCGCTGTTAACAGTAATGGTCAGCAATGTATCATGCTTCACCTTTTTGACAATAATGCTATCAATTCAGTCAGCAATACCTTTTTTAGTGCTTGGTAGGGGAGTATCTGTAGAGGGAATACACATAGATGAGTGGTTATCTCCCCCACCCGGAAACCTCATGAGACATCAACTCACCTGTTGTCAGACACTCTGCAGGCAGCTGTCCTGAAATTTGACATTTAACACAGCAAGCTAGATCTCTTTCCATTCCTCGACCTGGTGAGAACTCTTCTGACCCAGCCAGCATAAACTGTAGCTCTTCTTACTAAATGAGCAGCTTAGGGCAATAACAGACTGATACCAATGCAGGTAAAGGCAATGTTGCCTATGGGCACTTGAGGTGAGGGAACTAGGCTTTCTTGTGTAGCACCCTCCTAGGTAGGTGCTAGAAGAGAGAATATCATTTTTGGATCTTTTCTGCTTACCAGAAAGATTGCCAGGTACATTTGTATTGCTCTCTGCCTACCAGAGAGCAGGATCTGTTAGTGAGGTCTGCTCATGGTGCTCAGGTGCGGCTCAGTTTGTGCGAAGTCTTTCACACTGGACCAACAGGGAGGCATATAGGACAGTGGGAAGAAACCTGACAAATGAGTGCACAGACATTTAGTACAGCTGTCAGGGATCCACTGCTATACACAGGCGCACTGGTGCCGCAAACCGGCGAACGCCTATATGCATGCATGTATGAAGAGGCACCTTGAATAACTAGAGGCTACCTTAGTATAGCTAGAGACTACCTCAGTGTGGTTCGAGGCTACCTCAGTATAGCTCGAGGCTACCAAATTGGCCTATTTAAACACAGCTGTCACTACAGGAAGTTGCTGAGGTTATCTTCAGCTCTTCCTTGTGATCCTGTGTTCCTGTGTACCTGTTGTTCCTGATTATTTGACCCGGCTTCCTCTTGACCTTGCTACTTGCTGCCCGCCCTGACCTTTGGCTCGTCTGACTACTCTCTTGGTTAACCCTTGTCTGCTTCTCTGCTTCTGGACCAGAACCTGCGCTCTGCCTGGCTGGGTGATCCTGGGGACCGCGACCTGGTGCTAGCTTGCAGCGTAGTCCATCCCCATCATTAGGGGCCCTGGTGAAATCCAGCTAACACTTAGACTCCGCACCTCAGGTGAACCTGTGTCCTTATCAGAGTACTTACCTTGGTGTCCATCCGGCATCCAGCTCTGCTACCACGGCCTTCTCATCAGGTGAGAGTTCTCTCTATGAGTTAGGCTCCACCTGCCATCCTGACAACAGCCCTGGTGATTGGCAGAGGAAAGTGCCTCAGTATACGCTTCCCCTTTGGGTGTGAACCAGCCAAGCCACATTCTGTTTCTCATTAAAGATGCTATCGGCCTTCTCAAGTCTTTATAACACTGTCACAGTTCGTAAGTGGATCTGGAAGGGTGTGCCTACTTGCCGGATATGAATAAGTTGTGTTAAACCTTTCTACAATATAATGTTATTGGCTAACTCGGACTATATGTATTCACTGCCGCCACACACAGACGGCAAAAAAACAGACTTCCTCTATACAAAATTAAGAAAAAAAAAGAGTTTCCTTCAGATAGACTTTAAATCACACTCCAACTCTACTGTATATCTGAGACCACACACTTTACAATGGGGGTACCACTCTTTCTTTTGGGTATTTTCATTTTATATAATGCAGAATACACCAGGAGCAATGAGAACACCCTTGAATAGCTCTGTCATAGTAGGAGGATTGAGGCCCAAGAGCAAAGAAAAGCAAGTATGCAAAGGAGGCATCCCAAGACGCATAGCAAGCAGACTCCAGCTCTAACGCTAGCTTTACAACACGTGGCACTGCTTGTCGTTCCTTTAAAAATCAATCAGCAGTGGGCCACTCTTCTGAGGCAATATGTCTTCTGTTTTAATCTTGCAAATGCCACACCACCATGCTGTAACCGCAGCTGCAGGGTAGTTGCAGTATGGCCCAATTTACTTGAATAGGTCCCATTCGGTGGCAGTACTGCCTTCTGAATGCGACAGAGGGGATTGTTTTTGCCTCAAAGCATCACAGCTGTGGCATGTGTACACCCCTGTCCAGCTGCCTTTGCAGCTTAAGGTGCGGTTGGGGAAGGAGTGGGTTGGTAAAAACACAACTCAACCACCTGCCCCCCATCCCCAAACCACAAGTGTAAATGATCCCTTACTGAAATATTCACTGTTTAGTGGACTAATCTTCTAAACATGGACATCAAATTACACTAAAACCTTCAACATTTAAAAAAAAAAAGGGAAATTACGTGCGCACCCCCCCCCCCCACAAGTCTCTCCCTTTACAACAAGATGTTATTATGGAAGTAAAGCATGCTCCAACCGTGCCTGGACTTATTTATGTATACAGTATAACCACCTTATTATTTTTGTTTTGTAACCTATCATCAAATTGCAGCTCTGGAAGCTCTAGGGTGCTTTTCTGATCCAAACTTATTTCAAAGGTTATAAAACTATGCCACTTAAATGTAACTCCAGTTCTGAGTATCTATATTCAGATTGCCGAGAAGAATCAACCTTCGCAGGCAGAAATATAAAGATACTGAAATGAAGAGCCGTGAGGCTGCAATATCACCATGAATTAAACGTGTGAAATGAGACAGCAGCTCGTGGCTCCAGAGACAGGGAGGACACACAGGACTTCTGAAAAGAACACATCCATAATGAGCCGGCCAACGTCTGCCTGTTCTCTCAGAAAGGCAAATTATGTGATAAAACTTGCTACCAGCGTCATTTTTAGCACACTTGTATTAACACATTCTCTGCAATGTGTTACTTTATTGAAGCTTGGTGCATCAGTTAAATGGACGATGGCCATGTTTCTTGGCCATCGTCCCAACCCTTAAGCCTTGATATGATCTGGTGGCTGAAGGACTGTTGACCACCTTCATGGCCCTTGCAAAGATGGCATCAGTAAATATATAATTAAAATCTTGAAAGAAATAAGTTCCCGCTGTAGATATCTAACGGATATATAAAAAAGTGTGTGATTAGGCTGCAGCCTACCCTAAACTACAGTCAGAAGACTATGTAAACAATAAGGTCAATAAATGGGTAATTGGCGCTGCCTATATTGGGTGATACAGTGTGTGAATCACAATAAATATATGTGAATACAAATGAAAGTGTCTGTGCATTAATAAATATACACAATTAAATTAATAAAAACAATATGTGAAAACAGAATTGATATTAAAAGACCAACATATAAAACAATGGTGATAGTAAATCCCAGTAATAAATAAATAAATAATATCAAAAATAGTATTAAGATGTGGATGGAATTGCAGCCTGCAGAAGACGTCTGATGATGAAACGCGTACAGCGCCGTCACATCCCTTCCGGTTCCGGCACATTGGTGGAATGCATTGCGTTCCAGGACGCCATTATCATGCTTGCACTCCCTGTTTTATTGTGAGTACCCATTTTTATAGTTTGATTGCAATAAAAAAAAAACCTTACGGTATTACACTATTTGGTCTTTCTTTTGCCCTGTATGATTCCACGGCTGAGTGGCTTACCTTTACCCATGGACACCATACTTAATACTGTTCCTATTGGAGAGGACCTTTATATCCTGCTCTCCTCTGGTGACACCGGGACCCCCAGGGAAGGCCTCCAACATCCCCCTGATCTAGAAGGAAGTTAGGAGCCAAGGGAAGGAATTCCATCCACATCTTAATACCCGCTCTATACCCCTGTGTGGGGTGGGTATATCTGGTTAGTAGGCTAATTACTAGTGGGATTTCCTTGCACCTCGCCAGTTACCCACCACAGGGTCACCTTGAATTTCATTTCATCCAATTACGGATCTTTTCTGGATTTGGACTATTTCTTATCACCTTTTCTGGCTATTAAGACCACCTTTTTTTAGCCAGTCACCTAGTTTATTGCTTTTTTGCACATTATTGCACTTATTACACCTTATTCACGGATTTTTTCTGAATTTGCACTATTTTGTACCATCATCACTGGCTACTAGGACTATTAAAAAAAATATTTTAGCCAGTTACCATACTATTTATTGTTTTACAACTAATTATTTCTTTGCACCTTACTGCACTCATTTTCTGTACTTTTTGCTAGTACATTAATTTCATCTTTATTCCTGTGCACTAATTTAACCACTTCCATACCGAGTCATGTAAAATGACGTCGGCAAAGTGGTTGTCTAGATCCGGGCCGCCGTCATATGACGTCGGCCCGTTCTAGCTGCTACTGCGCGCCCCCGGCGGCGCGCAGCGGCGCGATCAGGGATGAGGCTCGTCCCTCGGACATAGCCCATCCCTGATCAAGGTAAACAGCCAATAGAAATTGGCTGTTTACCACGTGATCGGCTGTGTCAATCACAGCCGATCACATGAGCGGCTCCAGCACGAGCCGCTCGTTCTCTCTGCAATGTGCGCCCCCGGGGGTGCGCAGAGCAGCGATCGGGGACGAGGCTCGTCCCTCGGACAGAGTCGATCCCCGATCTAGGTAAAGAGCCAATGAAATTGGCTCTTTACCACGTGACCGGCTGTGTCCAATCACAGCCGGTCACAAATGTCAACAGAGAACACGGTAACTAGCTGTCACCGTGTTCTCCTCCTCACACACTGATCCTGTGTGAGGAGGAGATTGTGGTAACAGCTAGTTACCAACTACAGTGCACCCTAAACACACTGATTGCCCCCCCCCAATAAACAGCACCTGTCACTAGCCCATCAAAGTACCCGAGTACCTGTCACCAGCCCATCAGGTACTCAGATGACAGGTACTTGGGTACTCTGATGGGCTGGTGACAGGTATTCGGGTACTCTGATGACAGGTACTCAGGTACTCTGATGACGGATACTCTGATGACAGGTACTCGGGTACTCTGATGACAGGTACTCGGGTACTCTGACGGGTACTCGGGTACTCTGATGACAGGTACTCGGGTACTCTGATGACGGGTACTCGGGTACTCTGATGACAGGTACTCGGGTACTCTGATGACAGGTACTCGGGTACTCTGATGACGGGTACTCAGGTACTCTGATGACGGGTACTCGGGTACTCTGATGACAGGTACTAGAGTACTCTGATGACGGGTACTCGGGTACTCTGATGACGGGTACTCGGGTACTCTGACAGGTACTCGGGTACTCTGATGACAGGTACTCGGGTACTCTGATGACAGGTACTCGGGTACTTTGAGTACCTGTCAACGGAGTACCCGTCATCAGAGTACCTAAGTACCTGTCACCTACCCATCAGAGTACCCGAGTACCTTCCACCTGCTCATCAGAGTACCTGACGCCTGAAGTACCCAAGTACTTGCCGCCTGCTCATCAGTACCCATCACTACTCATCAGTACTCATCAGTACCTATCACGTATCAGTACTGATCATCAGTACCCATCAGTACAGTATCACCTATCACCTATCAGTCAGTGAGTACTACTCATCAGTACCTATCACCTGCCTGTCACCTGCCCATCAGAGTACCCGAGTACCTGTCACCTGCCTATCGGAGTACCCGAGTACCTGCCACCTGCTCCTCAGTACCAGAGTACCTGTCACCTGCCCAACAAAGTACCCGAGTACCTGTCACCCTTCATACAGCCACCATGTCCAAGTCCAAAAAGGTTTATATACGTCCTCCGTTTAAACCTAAATACCGGTGTTATGGCAGCAGATAGCTGCCATAACCCTGGTATTTTTTTAAACGGTGGACGGTTTGCTTTTCCGATAAGGGTGGTCCCAGCGGCGGATTCGCCGTGGGATCACCCTTCCGGGATGGCGGAAGAGGCGCCCCCCCCTCCCGACGCGTTCCGGTCCTTTTCCCCGCTTACCGGACCCGCCGGCAGCGGGGAAAACGATCCGGTCCTGAATCCTCACAGACAGGATGTCGAGTGAGGGCAAGCTTGCCCTCACTTGACTCTATGGTCTTGGAGGACCGGAGCTACGGAAAATGTTGTTGCCTAGCAACCGGTTTAAAGGTCCTTTTTTTTTTTTTTTCATTTTATATTATAATTATTATTTTTTTTTTTTCTATCTTTTAGTGTACTTGTGAGATCTGAGGACTTTTTGACCCCAGATCTCACAAAAAAGAGGTCCTGTCATGCCTATTTCTATTACGAGGAATATTTACATTTCTTTTAATAGAAATAAAAATGATCAATTTTTTTTTTTTTAAACGGTGTAAAAATAAAAAATAATAAATAAAATAAATAGTAAAAAAAAAAAAAAAAAAAATTAAAGCGCCCTGTCCCCGTTAGCTCGCGCGCAGAAGCGAATGCATACAGAAACCCCGCCCACATATGTAAACGGTGTTCAAACCACACATGTGAGGTATCGCCGCGATCGTTAGAGCAAGGGGGATAATTTGAGCCCTAGACCTCCTCTGTAACTCAAAGATGGCAACCTGTAGAAATTTTTAAATTGTCGCCTATGGGGATTTTTAAGTACCAAAGTTTGTCACCATTCCGTGAGCGTGCGCAATTTTGAAACATGACATGTTGGGTATCTATTTACTCGGCGTAACATTATCTTTCACATTATGGAAAAAAATTGGGCTAACTTTACTGGTTTCTTATTTTTTAATTAAAAAAAGTTAATTTTTTCCAAAAAAATTGCGTTTGGAAGACCGCTACGCAAATACGGTGTGATAAAAAATATTGCAATAATCTCCATTTTATTCTCTAGGGTCTCTGCTAAAAAAAAATATATAATGTTTGGGGGTTCTAAGCAGTTTTCTAGCAAAACAACTGATTTTAGCTTGTAAACACCAAATGTCAAAAATAGGCCTAGGCAAGTGGCTAGGATGCATGATGATGCTCCTTGGATGTTAGGCCCCTCTATATGGCTAGGCTGTGAAAAAGTTTCACACATGTGGTATTGCCATACTCAGGAGGAGTGGCAGAATGTATTTTGGGGTGTCATTTTTGCTGTGTACATGCTATGTGTTAGGAATATCCTATAAATTGACAACTTTGTGTAAAAAAAAAAAGTTTTCATTTTTTTCCCACATTTTCCAAAAACCTGTGGAAAAAAATGATATGTTCAAACGACCCATAATGCCTCATAGAATATACGTTGGAGTGTTTGCTTTCCAAAATGGGGTCATTTTGTGGACTTTTCCATTGTATTGGTGCTCTAGGGCCTTGAAAAGTGTGATAGGTAGTAAGAAAGTTTTATGTGTATTTATGCTCCTAGAACGCCTGAATGTGCTTCTTGGACGTGGAGTCTCTTTTTGTGGCCAGGCTGTGTAAAAGTCTCACACATGTGGTATCGCCATACTCGGAAGGAGTAGCAGAATGTATTTTTGGGTGTAATTTTTGCTGTGTACATGCTATGTGTTAGAAATAGCTTATAAATTGACAACTTTGTGGGAAAAAAAAGAAAAAAAAATGTTTTCTTCATTTTCCCAAGAATTGTGGGAAAAAATTACAACTTCAAAAAAGTCACCATGCCTCTTACTAAATACCTTGGACTGTCTACTTTACAAAAAGGGGTCATTTGGTCGGTATTTGTACTGTCCTGACATTTCAGGGCCTCAAGAAAGGCAGTCAGTACATCTGGTGTGATCAATTTTCAGTAATTGGTACCATAGCTTCTAGACTCAATAACTTTCACACAGACTAAATAATATACACTAATTTGGGTTAATTTTACCAGAGACATGTAGCAGTATACATTTTGGCCCAAATGTATGAAGAAAAATTTATTTTTTGCAAAATTTCATAATTGAAACTAAAAAAAAGTGTTTTTTTTTTCAAAATTTTTGCTCTTTTTTTGCATATATCACGAAAAAAAAAAACCCCAGTTGTGATCAAATACCACCAAAAGAAAGCTCTATTTGTGTTAAAAAAATGATAAAAATTGTGTTTGATTACAGTGTAGCATGACTGAGCAATTGTCATTCAAAGTGTGAGAGTGCTGAAAGCTGAAAATTGGTCTGGGCAGGAAGGGTGTCTAACTGCTCTGTATGGAAGCGGTTAAGCACCTTCTTGTCACTTGCCATTTTAATTTTTTTACCATCATTGGTCTATTTATTTCATGTATCAAATCACCTGATTGCACTCAGATATTATTTATTTATTACTGGGATTTACTATCACCATTGTTTTATATGTTGGTCTTTTAATATCACTTCTGTTTTCACATGTTGTTTTTATTAATTTAATTGTGTATATTTATTAATGCACAGACACTTTCATTTGTATTCACATATATTTATTGTGATTCACACACTGTATCACCCAATATAGGCAGCGCCAATTACCCATTTATTGACCTTATAATTAAAAGCTTGTCCATATCACCCCACACACTATAAATATTGTATATGGGCAGCGAGGGGTGGTCCAATGTGTTGTTACAACATATCATACTGTTTACTTGTTTCTTTTTTTTTTAAATCCCAACTGTGGTAAAAAAAAAAAAAAAAACCCTAATCCCCCCCCCCCCCCAATACCTCTTTTGGGGGACCCAGGCTGGCTTTTCTGCCTTCCTCACCTAGTCAAAAATGACATATCCCTCTTCTCCAAAGGGAGGGGTTCCGGGTGAAAGAACCCTGAGGAGAGACTGCCCCCCTGATGACATCAGTATAGCAGATGACAGCATGGGCCCTGAAGGGTTTCGGCAGAGCAGAAGCCTAAAACAGGCAACGCTGTTTTTGCTGGCTATTTCAGTACATTATTCAAGGATAACCAGTTGTACAGGTAAGAGAACAAGAAAAAAAAAACACAAAGGGGGAGTGAAGCTAACTGATGGGAAGGGTAGTGGGCATGTTTTTTCTTTACAGATCTTGCAGGCACCGTCATGGGTGGAATGTTCACTTGTTTTCAAGGATTCTCTACTGGCTCTAAATGGAAGGGGAGATGTATTATGGGAGGTGGATATAAAAGACAGGAAGAATAGATAAAGCACAGTGAGTAGAGTGCAGAGAGTAGCATTAGAATGATATGGCCAGTGCATACTTGCTAGGGCTATTACGTCACTTGTTAAACTGATCTTGCAGAGTTAATGAAGTGGAGTAAAAGGTCCGGTCCTCAGGTCAGGAAATTAGAATTTATAAAAATGAAAGGTTATCCCCAAATGCAAACTAGTAAGTGTTGCAAATAATGTGAATACAATTGTATGACCCCACTCAACATTAAACAAAAAGTCTTCTCCATTTATATGTGCAAAAACACAAAAACATTCAAAATAAAGTCCATAAAATCAAGAAATCTAGCGCAAAGTACAACCTAAGGGGACATGATGAAATGTATAGGGCTGGGTTGGTGATGTCTTCACGCACAACGGCTCGACGAGGCCTGGCTGATCCAGGAGACGCCTTTGCCGGTATTGCTCTAATACAAAGTGCTGTTTTATGTTTCAAATGTGAGTGGTTTTAACATTTTATTTAATAAATATTATTTGCAGTATTACACTATAAACAATTTTCCAACACCTTGTTGAATCTATGCCATGAAGAATTAAGGTGAATTTATTTTGTGGTATAAAGGATTTAGGGTTACAACCTTTTTAGGAATGCTTTCAGAAATAGAAATAGTTATAGTTTATTTATATCAATTAACAAAATAGAAAGTAATTAAACAGAAGAGAAATCCAAATCAAATCAATTTTTGGTGTGGCCACCCTTTGTCTTTAAAATAGCATCTATTTTTCCAGGTACACTTGATAACAGTTTTTGAAGGTATTCGGCAGGTAGGTTGTTCCAAACATCTTGGAGAACTAACCATGGATCTTCTGTGGATGTAGGCTGCCCCAAATCCTTTTGTCTCTTCATTTAATTCCAGACAGACTCGATGACGTTGAGATCAGGGCTCTGTGGGGGCCAAACCATCACTTCTAGGACTCCTTGTCCTTCTTCATGCTAAAGATAGTTCTTAAAGACATTTATATATACAGTATCTCACAAAAGTGAGTACACTCCTCATATTTTTGTAAATATTTTATTATATCTTTTCATGTGACAACAATGAAGAAATGACACTTTGCTACAATGTAAAGCTCCACAGTGCCGGTAGCACTCATGCAGCCCCAGACCATGACACTCCCACCACCATGCTTGACTGTAGGCAAGACACACTTGTCTTTGTACTCCTCACCTGATTGCCACCACACATGCTTGACACCTTCTGAATCAAATAAGTTTATCTTGGGCTCATCAGACCACAGGACATGGTTCCAGTAATCCATGTCCCTAGTCTGCTTGTCTTCAGCAAACTGTTTGCGGACTTTCTTGTGCATCATCTTTAGAAGAGGCTTCCTTCTGGGATGACAGCCATGCAGACCAATTTGATGCATTGTGCAGCGTATGGTCTGAGCACTGACAGGCTGACCCCCCACCCCTTCAACTCATACGTCTATTTCCCAAAGACAACCTCTGGATATGATGTTGAGCACATGCACTCAACTTCTTTAGTCGACCATTGCGAGGCCTGTTCTGAGTTGAACCTGTCCTATTAAACCGCTGTATGGTCTTGACCACTGTTCTGCAGCTCAGTTTCAGTGCCTTGGCAATCTTCTTATAGCCTAGGCCATCTTTATGTAGAGCAACAATTCTTTATTTTAGATCCTCAGAGAGTTCTTTGCCATGAGGTGCCATGTTGAACTTCTAGTGACTAGTATGAGAGAGTGAGAGCGATAACATCAAATTGAACACACCTGCTCCACATTCACACCTGAGACCCTGTACCACTAACGAGTCACATGACAACAGGGGGGGGGGGGGGGGGGAAATGGCTAATTGTGCCCAATTTGGACATTTTCACTTAGGGGTGTACTCACTTTTGTTGCCAGTGGTTTAGACATTATTGGCTGTGTGTTGAGTTATTTTGAGGGGAGAGCAAATTTACACTGTTATACAAGCTGTACACTCACTACTTTACATTGTAGCAAAGTGTTATTTCTTCAGTGTTTTTACATGAAAAGATACAGTATAATAAAGTATTTACAAAAACGAGAGGGGTGTACTTACTTTTGTGAGATACTGTATATATAAGGTATAACTCGCGCTGAATCCAAAAAAATAATAAGATTGCTGCACTCTAAACAATTTCGGAATACCAAAAACAAACAAATAATATAAAGACAGTAAAAAAATTGCTATTCAACATATAGCCATGTGCTATATGACTATTTTCAAAAGGTGAAAAAAACACTTTGTGATAAAATACACAAAACATAAACTATATATCAAAAGTAAAAAAATAGTGTCCATTTTTCAATAGAATATAAACAAATCAATGTCCTTATTGTATTACAAATATAAGTGATGACAAAATACACCGCTCCCAGTGATAAACAGTGCTCCACCCGTGTATAGAGATGATCTATCTTACTGGAATCTCATGATCTCTAAATTATAGGATATCATAATCAGCTCTGGATAAGAAATATTGTATGCAGCTTCTTAATCACAAAGCGCAGATACCCCAGCATGTCCGGATCACAATAATGTCTAGGAATTCCCTGACAGAGCCTTTTACTGGGAAACGCGTCGGAAGGAGACATGAATTGAGACGTTGTTGTGATCACTGCTGGGGGAATCCACGGTCGGACTATCCTCTATATTGCCTGACTGCTTTCATCTGATAGTAAGTGCAAAAGCTGTTTTAATAAATTTTAAGCTTACATACTGCCTTATGGGTCTCTCCTCTCTGCTTGTCCACGTACCTAACATGGTCTGAGTGAGAGGGAAGCTGGGTGTGAAGGCTGAGCTGCACATCATAAGGCATGCAATCCATCCATCTGAATGGTGTCTGCGCTTGTGATTAAGGAGCTGCATACAATATTTGTTATCCAGAGCTGATTATGATCTCCTATAATTTAGAGATCATGAGATTCCGGTAAGAGGCACATCATCTCTTTACATGGGTAAAGCACTGTTTATCACTGGGAGCGGTGTATTTTGTCATCACTTATATTTGTAATACAACAAGGACATTGATTTGTTTATATTCTATTTGTAGCACTACTCCCATGGGAGCTGCTTGAAGCGGATTCCCCTTGGTTACCCATAGCAAGGACTTGTAAATTCCTAGTACTTTAGGTTCTTAGCTCAGTCAGTAAACAGTCCAGGGGATTTGGTTTTTGTTGTTTTTATTTTTTTTTTTTTTTTTCAATAAGTTTATATTAAGAGTCCAAAAGGACAAGCGAAAAAGGAATACAGTATCAATACAATATGTGACACAGTATTAAAGGGACATTAAAACAACCTCGATGCAGGAACAACAAGATATCAAAAAACAGAAAGAACAATTTGTGTCTGTTATACCGTGCAGGGCACGTACTATAGAACCTTATTCGCGACCGATCATGTACCGCCGGAAGCATAAAATCGGGAGTCCTCCTCCTGCTATGGCAGCATGATACGGTTCTAGAACTAAAGCCACCGAGGGCTAATGAAAAATATGAAACAAGAACAACATAAAGTAAGAAGGACAAATTGACTCTACTCGAAATATCAGGTGCAGGTAAATTCTGAGAATGACTTAGAAAACACAGCTTAACCTGCCACCTCCGAGAGCGTTGTACAGAAAGTTGACGATCCGGGGCCCCAGCACCCGAAGAGGTTGCGAAACATTGGGGAACCAGGATGGGCAACCAATCAGCAAGGATATTGGAGTTCCTCCAGAGTGAGGAAATCCAAGTGCTCAACTGGGTTCAATAGAGGGAGCAAGCAGCAGCACCTTAGAGGAGCGAGGAAACTGCTCTGTGAGAATGTTGTTTTTATTTTATGATGGGATGGGAGAAGGGATGAGGGGGATACTCCAACTTAGCAAACTATGCACAATCTTGAGGACTTCTATCTATGTGAAATGCGGCAAGGCTGCTGCTTCACCCTGCCACTGAAGTGAAGTATATGAAAGGTGAACTACTTGGTAGATTACTCTTCAGGGTTCTACTTGGTACCCCCTTTCTCGCTGACTGTGTGCACTGACCTTCTGTCCACTGACCTCACTGGAGTGGTCCCCTTCCTGGGCAGAACCCTTGGCAAGCCCCCTGGTACTCACGGACACTGTTTTTTTCCAGGTAGCTCTGCCTTCAGCTCCACTGTCAGTTTCTCCAGGACCCTTAAGGCTCAGCTCCACACCTGGCTCACCAGGCCGACTGCCTGTGACCACTTTCCTCAGCAAACAGAAGGAGAGACGGCCATCACCCTCCTCCTGGGACTCTGCTTCCCGCCAAAGACACCCTGCCTCATGTGCTCCTGGCTTTTAAGGTCAATACCAGGATGCACTGCGGTGGTGCCCTCCTACTGGGACTCCCACAAAAGCCTGTGCATCATTGGCCAGGTTTCCTCCACTGTCCAACAGGCCTCCCTATTGGATGCAGTGGGGACACTCCCTCAGACCAAATGAATGCACAGTAAGCACAGAGAGCAGGCCTAACTAAAATATCAGGCTCCCCTGATAAGCAGACAGAGCAAAACAAATGCTTTACCTAGCCCCTGTATAGGAGGGTGCTACATATTGAGAAATGGACACTATTTCTTTACTTTTTGATATATAGTTTGTTTTGTGTATTTTGTCACAAAGTGGTTTTTCACTGATTACAAATAGTCAAGCACCTGGCTATATGTTAAATAGCACATTTTTTACTGTTTTTATATTATTATTTTTTTTTTTTGGTATTACGAAATTCTTTAGAGTGCAGCAATCTTATTATTGTTTTGGATTCAGTTGAGCACATGGCTATATGTTAGAATTTTACTGTTTTTATATTATTTTTAATGACATTGTCTGTATGTTTAGGGTCATTGTCCTGCTGCAAAATACATTTGGGGCCATTAGATGCCTTCCTGATGGTATGGCATGATGGATAAGTATCTGCTCATCTTCCATAACCTCACCATGGCAGCAGAGTTTGGCTTTTCCTCACCCAGTTTTAGGCCTCCTACACAGCTGTTTCTGTTTCAGTTAATGACCGTGTTTCAACTTACATATGAAATTGATGATCATTAGCACAAGCTTAGTACAATTGGTTAATCATACACCTAACTCTAATTCAACAAAATCCCTGATTTTGTGCAAGTGTAAAAATTGATGCTGGTTTGAAGCCAAATGAAAGTCACCAAACATTTATTTGGTTTAAATTTTTCTTCTGTTCACTTACTTTGCGTTTTGTAAATTAATAAAAAAAAAAAAAAAAAAACAATTTAAAATATACATTTTGAAAGCATTCTTACTTTATAACATTTCTACACACCTGCCTAAAACTTTTGCATGGTTCTGTTTATCTGTTGGGAAAAAATTTGTGTTCAATTCTACTGCCATGGAATAATACAGGTCCAACTCCAGTCTGTCAGATAACAATATCTTCAGTGCCGGCTATGCCTGAAATCCCTTGTTACGGTATATGGCCACATTCAGAAAAAGGCAAAATATAATATATTGCAGCTTACCAGTCATTAGACAAGTTGCCTGCATTAGTTGTTTTTTTTTTTTTTTTTTTTTTTTTTTAGTCCTTTATTTTCCCACGATGATACCACACTTCCTGTCCCTGGGTGGCCATGCTCACTCCTCCACTGTATGGAGGGAGCCACGGTTGTCACCCTAGGCTGCTCTTCTGATTTGGACTACATACAGGTCTTCTTGCAGTTATCCTCTAGTTATCATTCAATGCTAAATACTTACCCAAGACAGCAGGCTGTGGGGCTGTGAATTCTGATGACTTTTGCTTTGTTCCTTGCTGCATTCTGTTTTCCCCCTAATATATTAATGAGTTAAATATTCATATTTCCACTATTTGAGAAGTTTGGTGCAACATTTAAATAATTAAAAATTCTAATACATTTTCAACAGTGCATATGTGCTCGTTTGTCATGCTGAATACCAAAATGTCTATCTTCCATTAAAATGTATCAGCAACACAGGAACATTAAATATTTAATTCCATTGAAACTAATCTTTCATTTGTTTCTATAGTTCAGAAAAAATTTACTTCCATCAAATTACAATTTAAATTGTGTTTGTGTAAATTCTGCACAAACGTTGCAGAATATTGGAGCAGATTCATGCTTGAATGGCATTTCCAATACCAGCCTGACTGAATGTTACACGTCTCTGCTGATTTCTCATGAGAAGTATTATACAGTATATTTTTTTGGAAGTTTTACTTTATAGGATACTTTATTCAGCTATCTTTGTAACTGAGTTTATGAGTTCTCATTTGCATAAAGAGTAGTCTGTATGCTGTCCATAAAGGGATGATGAGCTTCAACATTTTTCCTAGAGGAATAATTTGTGGTTGTTCTTTGCCCACCCCACTATAGGTGTAGTAGTTGCAGTTGTTGTTTTCTTTAATTTCCCTACAGGCCCTATTATATAGAAGCCACTTTTTTAAATTCTGCTCTCAGAGTCAGAAAAGCGAACAACATTATTACATTAACCCCCTTCTATTTTTCCCTTCTAACCCTCCCCTACCCATTACCTCAAAAAAAAAAAAAAAACACCTCTAAATAGTGTAACTTACCTTATTATGCCATCATTTGATCCTCCTCAGTCTTTCTTTGGCTCCTTTGTGAGTGATATTTTATTTATTTATTTATTTATTTATTTCAGGTACTTGTATAGCGCTGTCAATTTACGCAGCGCTTTACATATACATTGCACATTCACATCAGTCCCTGCCCTCAAGGAGCTTACAATCTAAGGTCCCTAACTCACATTCATACATACATAGTAGGGCCCATTTTATACAGGATCCAATTAACCTACCAACATGTCTTTGGAGTGTGGGAGGAAACCGGAGTACCCGGAGGAAACCCATGCAGGCACAGGGAGAACATGCAAACTCCAGGCAGGTAGTGTCGTGGTTGGGATTTGAACCAGTGACCCTCTTGCTGCTAGGTGATAGTGCTAACCACTACACCACTGTGCCAAGGATACACCATTACAGATCGAGTGTACCTACTCAGCTAGCATTTGTAGTGATCATACTAATTACCCCCAGCATTACATTTTTTTTTAAATTTAAAACAGGCTTTTTTTTCTGAGAGAACAAGTGCAGGGACTCCCCCCTTCTAAGTTTCTCCTTGTCTCCGCCCACCTCCCAGCACCATCCCTTGTTTCCACCCCTACCTGCCTCAAAGTACAGCCCCTTTTAGAGAATACAGAACCAAGTATCATTTTGTGACGCTAAGTAATTTGTATACAATTTGCTAATGATAACATGAAAAGAAGTAAAACAGAATCCCTGCAGCCATCAACAGAAGACAATCCCAACAATAGACCCCGTCCAGCAACAATAGATCTCCTAGCAGCCAACGTTAAAAGACCCTCCAGCGAAAGGCAAAAATAGACCCCTCCCTCAACAGTAGATCCCTCCCAGCAACAATAGATACAACCAGCAACATTAGATTCTCCTCTGGCAATAATAGATTCACCACAGCAACAATAGACCACCCACCAGCAACAACAGACAACCCCATGAACAGGAAACCCTAAAGCAACCAGCATCAATAGACCCTTAAGCACACCCCACCACCACTGGCCATTAATTGCATTCAGTGCTGGGGGTGCCTGAACTGCATTTCCTGCTGTAAATAAATGAATCCGGACTTAATATTTTCAGCTTCTGGCACTTTTCTCCTGGGCCTACTCAAGTTCTTACTCAAGTTAAGAGCTGACCTTCACCCACCACTCCTGAGAGAGCTACCTAAGGTTAATCATTCCTTCAACACTTCTTAAGACCTGAAAATACTAACTGTTATAAGAGATCCAGCACCTTACACCTTTCCTCTCTGTTTCTTGCAAGGCAAACCTTACAGACCTCTCCCACCCTATTCCAAACAAAAAAGTTATGTCCTAAGTTCCGCTTTGAAATATCTTGAGGGATGTTTTGACTCAATATATATTTGTGTGTGTGTATATATATATATATATATATATATATATATATATACTGTATATATGTATATATATCAGGATTGTGGACGGTTTGTGCATGTCACCTACATATGGCTCCAGGGTTAATGGTTGGTGAGGAGAAAACAAACTTATCTCAGACTCTTAATAAACTTTGTTCTGGGTCCTGGAGCCTGGAAACTTTGTAGAGATTTGGGTGAAATAAAGCCAGCATTTCTAGGACGTTCTTATTAATCTCAGCGTTCCACAGGCTTAATTACACTAATCAGTCATGACATTATGAACACTGACAGGTAAGTGAATAACATTGATTCCCTTATTAGAATGGCACCTGAAACTGGGTGGGATATATTAGGCAGCAATTGAACATGTTGTCCCTAAAGTTGAAAATGGACAAGCATAAGGATTTGAGTGACTTCGACAAAAGCCAGCTTGTAATGGCTAGATAAATGGGATAGAGCATATCCAAAGCTACAGCTCTTGTGGGATGTTCCCAGTCTGCAGTGGTCAGGGCTTACAAAAAGTGGTCCAAGGAAAGAAAACCAGCAACAGGATCATAAGTGGCCAAGGCTCATTGATGCACTTAGGCATCTTAGACTTTATCCAATAAAAGAACTACTGTAGCTCAAATTGCTGAAAAAGTTAATGCTGGTCCAGACAGAAAGGTGTCAGTACACAGTGCATTACAGTTTGTTGTTTATGGGGCCACATGCTGACCCTTGTCTACAATCAAAAGAGCCTACGGTGGGCACTTGAGCATCAGCACTAGACCACAGAAGCAATGGAAGAAGGTTGCCTGGTGTGATGGATTTCAGAATGGTTTGAGAAACACGTGTTTGAGGTGTTGATTTGGCCTTCAAATTCTCCAGATCTCAATCCAATCTAGCATCTGTGGGAAGTGCTGAAAAAACAAATCCATGTAGGCCCCAACTCACAACTTACAGGTCTTAAAGGATCCACTACTGATGGCTTGGTGCCAGATACCAAAGCATACCTTCAGATGTCTAGTGGAGTCTATGCCTTGACAGGTTGTGGTATGTGGTCAGAATGTGTATATGTGAGCTGACGCATGCTGAGAACTCTCTATCTCACTCTCTCTTTGTTGTGAATGCCTGCTGCAATCTGAAAAGGCTGACTGCTGGCAGAACACTAAAAGATACTTTTTTTTTTTGTGGAAACAATTTAGCAGGACAACATGTTAGGAAGTGACGTAAGCTTAGTTACAGGCCTAAATGAGTAGATGTTTTTTTTGTTTTTACCAGTTTAATCTCTGTTTTGTCCCCTATCAGGGGCCGGTGTATGGAATAGATTTTAGGAACCGGGAGATGGAAAAAGATGGTTGGTCGGTCCTCTTACTTCCAATTTGGGGCACTGCGCGTGCGCCGTGCAATGTACTGTGCCACCCTATATGAGTGGTGTGCACACAGTACAGTCTGTGGGCCTTTGGCCTCTCACACACGGGCAGGCAACTGCAATATATATATATATATATATATATATAAAAAAGCAGACTGATGTACCAGCCCTAAAAAGGGCTTTTTGGGGTGCTGTCAGGATGCTGTCCTTACAGCAGATGAGTCTTTGAGGACTGGAGTGGACACAGAACACTGGCCTAGCTATTAATTCAGCAGCAGCAGCACTCTACCTGCTCTAACTAACACTGCAGCTTCAGAATATTAGTGATACTATGCTTGCAAGGTACGGTGCCACCCTATATGAGTGGTGTGCACACAGTATAGTCTGTGGGCCTGTGGCCTCTCACACACGGCAGGCAACTGCAATATATATATATTAAAAAAAGCAGACTGATGTACCAGCCCTAAAAAGGGCTTTTTGGGGTGCTGTCCTTACAGCAGATGGGTCTTTGAGGACTGGAGTGGACACAGAACACTGGCCTAGCCATTAATTCAGCAGCAGCACTCTCCCTGCTCTAACTAACACTGCAGCTTCAGAATGAATCTAAGATGGATGCTGTCCTTGCTTTTTTAAAGGAGGTGGGAGGGTCTGGGAGGGAGGGTATGCTGATTGGCTGGAATGTGTCTGCTGACTGTGAGGTACAGGGTCAAAATTTGTTCAATGATGACGTATAGGGGGCGGACCGAACATTGCTATTTGCTACCTTGCAAAATAAAAGTTTACAACAAACCTGCACCTGTTCCTGGGTGTCCCTTGTTCTCTTGTATGGTTTGCCAACTGAACTTTTCTTGGTAGGGACAGATTTATGTGAGCTAAAATTGCACCACACAAATGTGTCTATAAAACAAGCAGTGAATTTGACTTTCACCAATGATTCTCTGTTGAAGAACCTTCCAGGTCCATGTGATACCTACCAATCTCAGGCATGCAAGGTGTATTGCAAACGGCACAATAGCTTGTGGGTCAGGTCTCCATAGCGGCGTCGGAGGAAGTTGCCACCCCTTTGCTATGGAAACCTCTTCTCCTCCTCCAGGAACCAGGAAGTATAAAAGCAGTTGTCTACTAGTGGAAATCAACACATGCAAAACGCCACTGATTTAGGTAAGAGCTGTTCTAAAATAATGCAAAACAGAAGGAAATCACAGAATTTGATTTTAATGATTTTTTAAAAACGTTATTTATAATTTTAATTATTATGTTTTGCTTTTGTCCATCACAGTGCCCCCCATCACATTGTGCCCATTACATTGCGCCCATCACAGTTCCCCCATCACAGTGCCCCCATCCCGGTGCGCCCATCACATATCGCCCATCACAGTGCCCCCATCAAATTTCCACCTTCACATTGCTCCCATTGCAGTGCCCCCCTTTGCAGTGCCCTCATCATAGTGCCCCCATCATAGTGCACCCATCACAGTGCCCCCATCACAGTGCACACATCACAGTGCCCCCATCACATTGCACCCATCACAGTGCCCCATCACGTTGTGCCCATCACAGTACCCCCTTTACAGTGTCCCTATCACATTGCACCCATCACATTGCCCCCATCACAGTGCACCTATCACAGTGCCCCCATCACGGTGCCCCTCAGCACAGTGCCCCCATCACAGTGCTCCCATCACCATGCCCTCATCATGGTGCCCCCAGCACATTGCCCCCATCACAGTGATCCCAACACAGTGCTCCCATCACAGAGCCCCCATCACAATGCGCACATCACAGTTCCCCCATCACATTGTGCCCATCACAGTGCCCCCATCACATTGTGCCCATCACAGTGCCCCCATCACAGTGCCAAAAATGCAGTGCCAACAATAAGAATTGAATGCACAGAACAATCATTAGTGCATGATGTACTGTCCCCCATGCTCTGTATTCATAACTGAGATGCTTACTGCCCACAATTTGTAAAATATAATGCTGCGGCCTGCTCTGCTCCAGGCGCCTCCGACATCGCCGATCGTTATGCATAAGATGCTAGGGTAACAATGGCAACAACAGCCTGTTTACCCTTTTTAAAAATGGCGCCGAGTACCGCCTTGCATCGCGTCATTTCAGGTTTAGAAATAATGCGATGCTACGATCCGGCAATGCCCATTGCCTCCTGGGACTGTGATGACACACATCTCCCAGGAGCCAATGCAAAGCTGGAAATGACGTACGGCGCCGCGGCCACTAAAGGAGGAAGTGTAATTAGATACATGACTAAATAAGGTAAGTAAACCAAAAAAAAAATGGCAATTAATTTTAAGGATGCATAGTAGTGCTACATGGTGAAGAGTGCAAAATGTGGGTGGAACTCCGCTTTAAATAAAATGTCATGCTATCATCACAAATATTCCTTATCATTCAGCTTCCTTTTACATATGAGCAGAACAGTTTCACATTTTTTTATTCTTCTAGCACTGACTTTGCAGCTTTTGCCATTCAGTCAAATTCCATGTCTGAGCTGCAAAGGAAGGTGTCAGGAGCTGTGCTCACAGGTCTTAAGAGTCCGAAGTCTGAATGGGATCATATGTCTACTCAGGATGACCAGCTCAGCATACATGATTTGTATTTTCAAGATGGCAAATGTCCCCTGACCCCCAACCCAACCTTCTGTTGTTTTACCACTTCTAATTGAATTTTGTAACAGAATATAAATGAAGGGCCTGTCATAATAAGTACAAGAATATGTGCAATTCAGAGAATATGCATCAATATGTGTGCATATCATCATTTGCCCAAAAGTACCTATTAGTACATAGTTTTAGGGGAATTAGACTTTGAGATACAGTCTTGCCTTCTTATAACAGAAGGTGTATATAAATCCTCATTTAGTTACCCTTTCCAACCTACTTAGACATATGCAGAGACTGAGCTTTGGTGTTCCTTTTGTACTTCCTCAACCCAACCTTCAAAGAGAAGTATTGTTTTTTGTTTTTTTTTGCAGAATCATACTTCCCTAGGTGGATGCACCATCAGTCCAATGCTGCATCTGTCCCCCCGGCGCCTCTAACAATGAGAACCAAGTGATCGAACACTGCTGATCGCTTGGTTCTCACAGCTCCCTGAGCAGATATCTGGTGACGGTCAGTCAACAGCTTTCTGTTCTGCCCCCCCAGTGCTCAATGGAGCTCTGGGCTGTGGAGAGGGCAGGAGCGGCCGGCTCAGGGTCTCAGTCGCTCAGCGGTGCCAGGCGTGGCCACCATTAAGTACCTAACAGGGGATTTGAACCTGGGTACTTTGATGTTCTGGGTCTGTTATCCTGCCTTTGAGCCACACTTCAGCTCATATGGATCAGTCTTGTTTATCTGGCATTGCCTGCAGCACTAGGAGGCTGGACTTTACCTAAGAATGCTCCTGTCTCTCATTGTCCACCTGAAGCTAATTGCTCATTTGAGCAAGGTATAAAACACTGTCTCTCACTGAGAGCAGTGTCAGTTCATTGTTCCTGGTTGACAGATTTAGTTCCTGTGTTCTTGTCTCCTGAGCTTGTTTTCCAGACTGACTCCAGCTTCTGACCTTGCCTCTGCTTCGTGCTTATCCTGACTTGTGGCATCCATTGACTACGATTATTCCTGGACTATCCTTCCGTTTGTATTCCTGCCGTTACTGCTAATTGAAGCACCTTTCCTGCCAAGCCCCCGTGCACAGAGTCACAGCCCAGGTGGCTTCCTTACCTGGTCACCTTGGACTGTGTCTATCTGCAAGGGTGAGCGTACATCTCTGCGCTACAGACTCCAACCAAGGTAAGCCCTGACAAGCGGGTACTGGTTCAGGCATGTGGGCGGATCCCAAAAGCCATTGTTGTAATTTTGCTGGAGCCTGAACCAGCTCTGTGATGTCAACTAACAGCGGGCTTCAGCCGGCTGTCTGCTGAAAACGGGTCACAGGAGTACAGGGCGAACTGCACTCCTGTGATCCACAGGAGAAGTATAGCAAATAAGCTCTGGCTGTACTTCTCCTTTAATGTGTGTACTGTCCCCTGGGAATTCAACTGTAAACTCAACTCAAACACTATTAATGATTAAAAAAACTATCCCACTCATCCATTTATATTTGAAAATTATCATTTAATAAAATCCCATAATACTGCAAAATATTTTTAGGAGAACTCTAAGAAGAAAGGTGCAAATCTCAACTCTCACCTTAATGAAGTCCCACAGAAATGTTAGAGAAACCACAATAGTCTCAGTATGAAAACTCTTTCTTGCTTTTTGTTCCTAATGATTCTAACAGTCACTGGACACAATGCAGTTCAAAAGCATGTAGGAAGATGCAGTCTATTTTCTCCAGTGAAGGTGGCACTTGACCACAGTAGCATAGCAACTGGAGGGGAAATCAAGAGGAATGTGATGTCTTTATGATTTTCTGAGTAACTGGGGAAGCTATCCGATTGAATGCTGCTGCTCCATGTGACTCTGGCAGCCATCTTGGGCCAGGCAGAGCCTTTATAAAGCCCTGGTTCCCAGACTTGGTGCGCATTTCATGTGTGTGCAGTTTAGGAACAGGTCACCCGCCTGACAGGGACAGTGATTAGCAGTAGGGAGAGATAACAGATGAGTGGGAAAAGGATAGGGACATGCCATCCTTCCTGGAGACCTCCCAATTTGGGTACAGACCTACCAGGCCACATTCTGCCCTGAAGATAGACCCTGTCGGCACATCCGAGACCTACTCTACTACACATCACTGTTACATTTTGCTAGTGTTCCTGGTCAGGCGCCATCCCACCGGGCTTGTAAAGATTTTTCTAACTTTTTAATATAAGATCTGTTTTCTGCAAATGACTCTAAGTGTTTACTGCTGCCGCACCACGCTGCACCTCCCCTCAAGCATGTGTGACTTCTGCTCCTTTACACATCATTTATTGCAGGTCTGAATCATCTAAAAATAAATAAAACCTTGCATCCCTTACCTTCCTTCAAATGTAAAACTAGATGGTGTTGTGCATATAGTAAGTATATGAAAGTACCAAAAGTGAAAACCATGTAACAGAGATGCTAAGGTTGCCAAAGTTTACATAACTACTTATTCCTGAGGCAAAGCTGTAAGACATAGTTCAACAATGTATTATTGTGGTTTCTGTTCTGTGTGGAGTCTGGTGGTCTGAATCATCAGGAACATCAGGAAAAGTAGGAACCCTTAATAATGGTTACTGTAGGTATGCCGACCCTGAAATTCGGAGCAGAGATCTAACACTTCGAGTCCCTGGGAAATATAAAAAAACAACTATAACAAATATTGAAAATAAAGCTTTTAAAGCCCAGGTCCACTTTTTTTTATATATTTTTGGCCCAGCAGGTATGAAAATAAAAAAAGCAGATCTGTCTTCTGGGTTGAATGACATCCAATGTCACTATACTCACTTCTTGTGAGCCCAGGTTGTCATGTACAGGCTGTATTGGACACCTCCCTTGGGGTCTACCCTCATAGGACAGGCTTGTGCTCACACATTTACAGCCGGTAAGGATGTAGTGTAAGGACCCTGACATCAGTGGACTAGCGGCCAGAAGACTGCAGGAGAAAAAAGACATATATATATATATATATATATATATATATATATATATATATACTGTGTATATATATTAGATTTTTTTAAAGAGGCCCTGGGGGAAGAGGCAGAGAGTAAAGGGAAGCTTGGAGCTGGATTAAATTATATTGATGATGCATTTACTGTATATCCACAATAGTAGTTATGAAGGAGTGAGCTTATGAGGATGTCAAGTTGCCCTTTGACTGTTTCTCTATTGCAAACAAAACTAACAAAAATGTTAATCGGTTGTATTTAGTGATTGGTCTCAATGTTTAGAACTGCTTCCAATTTTTTAATAAGATTTGATTACTTCGGCATCACTTATGCTATACGCTATATAAAAAGAATAACAACCAAAAAAATGAAGTTTTCTTCTGTATCATATAACTAATATTCACAACATAGGAAAAATTCCAGTTCTGTCGACATGACGATAAACAGAAACTAATTTATAGAATCTATTAAACCACCAATGTGCATGCATTCATTATATATAGCCTCATAATAAAAACAAGAGGCCTGAGATTAATTGGCATAAAAATATAGTTATAAGTCTTCAGGTAGAAATAATAGCAGTGTGAAATAAAAAGCTTTTGAAAGTCATTCGAGGTCTGGTAAGAAAGCTAGGCCGTGAACCGTCCAGATGCTCGACAAGAGAAGATACTAACCTTGCAGAACAAAGTATTTTTCATCATGCTAGTCTATTTAATTAAGTGAAATGACTTGTGGAAGCTACAGAAGAGAAGAACAAGTGCACAAAATAATACACTTTAAAGAAATCCAAATAGCCATAATACCCAGTGCTGGAGGCTGCTGCTGGATGGATATTAGAGAAAAAAGTGCAGTTTTCATTTTAATGATGCTTTTATATTCAGTCAGCTTAGATGTATTTGTTTTTATACAGGGGTAGGCGACGGTAGACAAAGACTGGTCCTTGGTACAGCAAATACCCTCAGCAAGCCCTCCACATTTCTTGTTCTAGGAAAAATATAGAAGCTGCTAATACTGCAAGATCCAAACTGTGAGCACCTGTAGTATATAAGTACCTTACATTGAGCCCCTATAAAGCTTTGAGCTAGGCTGCATCTATAGTACTCTTTGTAAGTTACATTCGCTCCTTACCAAGGCTTGAGGCAGGCAGGACCTCCAGTAATCTGCGTAGCTTACATTACGTCCCTACCAAAAATTGAGACAGGTAGGACCTTCAGTACTCTGTGCATGTTATCAACTCCCTGCCCAGGCCTGAGGCAAGTAGGACCTTCAGTATTCTGTGTATGTTACCAACTCCCTGCCTAGGCCTGAGACAAGTAAGACCTTCAGTACTCTGTGTGGCTTACAACAAGTCCCTATCATGTCTTGAGAGAGGCAAGACTTCCAGTTCTTTGTGTGGTTTACATCAAGTTCCTATCAAGTCTTAAGATGGGCAGGACCTCCAGTTCTTTGTGAAGTCTACATAAACTTTTTTTGCACAGGCAGCAGGTTTAATACTCTGTGTAGCTTACATGTGCCCCTCACTCAGTGTAAGTTACAACACTACTTCTCCATTTCTCAGTGTAGGCATCGTCAGTACTTTGTGTGTGTTACATCAATCTCCTACCAAGGTTTGAGACGGGTAGCACCTGTAACAGTAGGTTAAGCTAACTACAAATCATCCAATGTGGGATATACTGCAGCACCTGCAAAACTTCCTGCAGCTTGCTTAGATGCCTGAGTTTTAAGACAGGCAGAAATTACGGTGTCTGTGAGCTCAACTACAAACACAGGTAGCACCCATAGTGTTTTGTAAAAATGTTCAAAACGCTGGCAAGAAGTTGTTCCAGACTACTAGAGTCCAGGAGGTAAGGAGGTAGTCAGCAAGTATTTAAGTGAATTGTGCCTTCTCCATTTTATTTTTAATTCTTTAATTTTGGTAGGCAATAAAAACAATCAAGATATCCAGATAATCTATACAGTAAGTAAGGCATTGAAAAGCCAGATGTCAGAGCATGAATTTGAACCCGGAACCTCTGCTGTGTCAGGCCATGTCTCGTCTTGTTGAGCTACCTGGAATGATGCACAGTTCCCTGGAAAATTCCTTGAAAGATCATGTCTTGAACCATGTTTGTTTTGAACCCTGAACTTTTTGCTCCTCCTATTAATTTCTTGATTTAAGCCACGTCTTTGAACTTCCCGTTTGCCAGATTATTGTGCTCTCTCCAGCCAGTATCTCGCTCCTGCTGTCCATATTTTGCTACTACTCGTTATCGACCCATGGCTTGTTCCTTGGCTATGCTTCTGCCTGATCCCAACCTGCAACTACTGGTTACTGACCTTTTGACTTGTTTACTGACTATACTTCTGTTTGATCCCTACCTGCTTATCTGCTACTGGACCCCGACTTACTCACCTCCTGGTGGGATGATCCTGAGGACTGCAACCTGGCACTAACATGCAACAATATCCATCTCCATCATCCGGATCTCTGATGAACACCTCAGGTGACCCTGCGTCATTCACCAGGGTGACTACCTGTGTACCTATCCTGCTAGTCAGTGGTACTACTTACACTTGTATAAATGTTTTGAAAGGCGTAATTTCACAATAACCCATGTCCATTTAATTTGTCTTTATTTTGAAGATGCGCAAAGACAGTAGCTCTGCTAATAACAGTAAAAATATACAAGGGGGTTGCCTGTGGGGGTGTTGAAAAAGACGAATCCCATCCAATTATTAGGATTTGTTTTTTAAACAGAGCTATAAGTGTGTGCTTTCTCCATTTGAAGGCAGGCTTTCCCCTACCTGTTTCTTTTTCAGGTAAATTCTGCAAACAGTGATATACTAAAGAGAACAAATTTCTCTGAAGCCTGTTCAGAAACCCACCTCTTGGAGTGTTGATCTCATGTGTTCCCTGCTGCTCTTAGTGGTTCCTCCCATTGACCTTCACATCACTACTGTGCCCTGTAGTGAAGTACTGGTCAGAGGGAGAAACCAGTGATCTCAGCAGGGGATCAGAGTTGCATTTAGTGGTGCGGTCAGCAGGAGAAATATTTACTCTTTTCTTTTAAAGGCACAGCTTTATGGCCAATTTAGGTTTCTCAAGCTTTAAAAATAAAATTGACCCAAGCCATAATATTGCATATTGCACAGTTTTTTTTTTTAATAATTCCCTTCCCCTCCAATTGTAAAAATTATACAAAATGACAGTGTGCCGAGTTTCTTCTTTTGCAATATCTGCCAAAGCTAAAAGCTAGGTTGTGTCTTAACTCTAAGGTTGAGACTCATACTCATCATCCTGTATTTTGACCATGTGTTATATGATATTGTAATCTTATGCATACTTATGCATTACCTATTCTCGATAGCTAGGGCCAAGCAGAATTAGCTCTCTTTCAGGGATTACCGATATGCCATTACTATGATTTTTTGATATCCTCTTTTTTAATCAATAATGATGTGAATAAACCTTTGTAATTTTACTGAGATTGTGTGGTTCTCTTTATGTGGTTATTTTTTCAAATAAATATTTTGAGTGACAAATCTTCAATAGAAGGTGTGCACCAAAAAACACCCTGTGTGATGCTTCCACCAATCACCCCAAACTGACTCACCAGATGGAGCTGCTGGTAAGAATATAAACCAGCAATTAGACCTTTTCTATGAAGTATATCCAGTATGCAGGTTCGTAATCCACTCTAATTAATCATCCTCAGACCAGCAATCACATATGATCAAGCAGGGATGTATCATAAGTTAGGAGAAAAGATGAATCAACATGGCGTGATACTGTAAAACACATAGGCTTTTATTCAATAAAAATTCAACGTGCATTTAGCAAGTGCCATCCTGACACTAAGGGTTCCATCATGAATTAAAATAAGTTGAGAGCAATCCAATAAGTACATTCCTCTATGCTGAAATCGTTTGTATCCAGCTGCTGTACTCGGACATGCACAGTACGTTCCACCTCTTAATCCCGCCCCGGACAGGGCTTGCTACAAAAAACAAAAAGAAAACATTTCTAATCATTTACGATATCAAAAATTGTGTTTGGTAAAACAATTAAGTCAGAAATGCTTAAAATAATTATACGTATTTAATAATGTACTAATTAAATTTCATTATAAACAAATTTGCTCCCAGCATGATTAGAATAGATATTCCACAATTTCAAACCCACCCCAAAAAAGTAAACATTACTTAATTATTCTTAAGTAACATACTTTCTCTCTAATTACCATCCATTTTTGTTTTATCATAATTTATCAAATGCTTTTTTTTTTTTACTTTCAACATGGGAAGGGGGAGGGGGGGTAATCGTTGTCCTGTGGGAGTGGGTGGCAACTGATGGCTGTCAAAGTTTCTGAAAGCATCTCCACCGTGTAGAGTGTGGGGCAAAGCAAACCTCCTCCTGGCCATTCTGCTTCCCCAATCTCTGTGTACCGTGTGGGAATCCAGAGTAGGATGGTCAGGAAGAGGAGCGCTTGGCCTCACACAGTGTTCAGAGCAGCTTGAGGGGGTACCACTGAAATCTGGGTGGGCACAGCCCAGCACTTTAAATGAAAACTGAAAAATGTTTCTCGCTGCTACTGTAGCAATGAGGTTATTTAACGCTTTCAGATTTTGACTATACTAGACACATTCAAAGAGATGATGAGGTTAAATCTGAAGCTGGCCCCTACAATAATGCCTTTTCAACATTAGATATCCCCAGTCTTCGGAGTGAAATGATGGTCAGCAATATTTAATCCACTTTTTCTGAGCCCATGTCTATCACGTACCAACCGAAAAAATATGTGAATAAACTGCGCTAACTTAAAACTAATCTGTAAATTTTACAGAGATTGTGTGGTTCTCTTTATGTGGTCATTTCATTATAAACAAATTTGCTCCCAGCATGATTAGAATAGATATTCCACAATTTCAAACACACCCCAAAAAAGTAAACATTACTTAATTATTCTTAAGTAACATACTTTCTCTCTAATTACCATCCATTTTTGTTTTAAGTTCAGATCTTCTTCATTCTACTGAGATTAATATAATAATTATCCTTGAGAGAAATAATTAAATGCCTTAGGTTTAATTGCAGTTTATGTTCTAATGATGGCCAAGTATAGTTTACCACCCTTGACCTTCAACCTAGCAGTCAGCAGAGGGTAACAGAATTCCAGATTGTGTTCACATCATAAATGCCCTCTCTAGCCCTGACATTACATATCTCATGCACAATGCTAATAAAGAGTAAGCATGATTAAAAACATAAAGCATGACCATATTATTTTAATTCTGCAAATGTTTAGACAGTTGACCACAGCTGACTGAAATGTGGGTGATTGATTACTTTTTTCCTTGTCCCCCAAAACAATTATATGCAAATCCTCAAAATCAATGCAAAGCCCCTGAGAATCTAGATTAAATATCTCAATAGGGAATGAGGGCCAAGGTTTGGAGGATAACTCAGTAAGGGGCTGCATTAGTATCAGGGAGGGCAGCACAATAATAAAAATACCACAGAACAATAGGGAATAACATACCAATCATAAATGTTTTAAAATTTTCATATATCTAAAACATATACTATTACATTTTGGACAGAGCAGGGAATTGTTAGAACTTTTCTGACATTTTTTTGTATTTTTTATTTTTTTATTCTATTAGCATCCTTTTTTTCAGATATAACTATACTTCCTATCCTAGAGTCAGAAACGGGAAGTAAGATGTCTCCAAAGTGAAAAAAAAAGCCCTCGTAAACAGTTGTCACCAGCCAGAACAGTTGTTTGCATTGGCATATTTCCTGTTAGGGTGCTGATGGTAACCTGGCGACAGAGATAGGCCCCGATGTCCGCTAGAGGGCGGAGCTTGGACGGAACCCCCAAGGTAAGTGACACAGGCTAGCCTGAGGTACGGAGTCTAAGTATCCACCGGTTTTCGCCAGAGCCTCTAGTGGTGAGGATGGAGTTCGCTGCGTGTGGATACCAGGTCGCGGTCCTCAGGGTCGCCCCACCAGGGGTGAACCGATCAAGGTCCGAAGGCGGGTAAACAGACAAGGGAGATCCGAGAGAATGGTCAAACAAGCCGGGGTCAGGACGGGCAGCAGACGAGCGGAGTCAGGAACAAGCCAAAAGGTCAACAGGAAATCAGCAGCAAACAGGTCACAGGTTCAGGAACAACGGCAGGAGCTGAAGACAAGACAGCACTGAACCTGTGTGCTGATCCAGCTTAAATAGAGCTCTTTCTAGATGAGAGGGGTGGAGCTGGGTGGAGCTGGAATAGCCTGTGAGACTTAACTCATCCCCTGCCAGAGCCTTCCTGACAGGTTCCTAAAATTGCCCCCCCCTTAAGGGCAACCTCCGGGTGCCCAACAAGCTCCTTTTTTGTGGATGAGCACGAAAAAATGCTTGGATTAGGTCCGCAGCATGTTCAGGCTCCCAGGAGTTCTCTTCCGGACCATAACCCTTCCATTTGATGAGAAACTGTAGCTGGTTGCCTCCATTCCACAGTCCACCACAGCCTCAACCTCATACTCCACATCTCCATCCACGAACACAGGTTCTGGGGTACCTGAACTTCTACCAGGGAAGTTATCGGGGATCACGGGCTTCAGTAAGGAAACATGAAATATGGGATGGATCCGAAGGGTATCGGGTAGGGATAGTTCATAGGACACATCATTGAGTTTCCTTTTAACTGGAAATGGACCAATAAATCTGGGAGCCAGTTTCTTGGACGGACAGGCTAGGCGGAGATTAGCCGTGGAAAGCCAGACCCGATCGTCAGGTTGAAGAATCAACTCTCCCTTCTTTCTCTTGTCAAAGATCCTTTTGGACGCAGTTTGGGCCTTGGCTAAGGTCTCCCGCAGAAGGTTATTATTCCAGGAAAAGAAGTTGACAGTGTCTTGGACTGCAGGAACTCCGGATTCACATGGAATATCTGGTAAGAAGGAGGGATGAAATCCGTAATTAGCGAAGAAGGGAGATTGGCCAGTAACAGAGTGCTTGGAATTGTTGTAGGAGAATTCTGAAAATGGTAACAGGGCTACCCAGTCGTCCTGGACAAAGGTGGTAAAGCACCGCAGGTACTGCTCCAGGGTTTGGTTTGTCCTCTCAGTTTGTCCGTTGGTCTGTGGGTGGTAGGCTGAGGACATAGACAGCTCGATCTTTAACAGTTTACATAAAGCCTTCCAGAAGCGGGACGTAAGTTGTACCCCTCTGTCAGAGATGATGTTCCTGGGAATCCCATGGAGTCTTATGATCTCCCTAATGAAGATCTCTGCAGTTTCCCTTGCAGAGGGAGTACCCTTGAGGGGCAAAAAATGGGCCATTTTAGAGAGTCGATCTACCACCACAAAAATGGCAGAGCACCCTGCAGAAGGTGGAAGTTCCACGATAAAATCCATGGCAATTGTTTGCCAGGGCCGATCAGGGATGGGAAGAGGTCTGAGAAGGCCCCATGCCTTACTTCTGGCGGTTTTACACCGGGAACAGGTGGTACAGGAGAGTACATAACTCCTGAAGCTCTCTTCCATGTCAGGCCACCAAAAAGAACGCTGCAGGAGGTCAAGGGTTCTATGGACGCCAAAATGACCGGCCAGAGGGTGATCATGACAGGCAGCCAGAATTGCTGTTCTGACCTCTTCCGGGACGAAGATCTTGTCTTTAACCCATAACAAGCCATTTTTGTGCACCAGGGGTATTCCGGGTGGACCAGGAATGTGGGCAGAGGCTTGCTCAAGACGGGCCTTCAGATTTGTGAATAAAAGTAGGAAGTTCTTTTCGGATAGGATGGTGTCAGGTACTGAAGTTTCCTTGGGGCTATCAAACATCCGGGACAGGGCATCCGGTTTAACATTTTTAGACCCAGGCCGATAGGTGATATGAAATGAAAACCTTGAAAAAAAAAGTGCCCACCGTGCCTGACGGGGTCTCAAACGTTTTGCAGATCTCAGATACTCAAGGTTTTTGTGATCCGTAAAAATAAGAATAGGGTGTACAGCCCCCTCAAGCAAATACCGCCACTCTCAAGTGCAGCTTTGATCGTTTCCCGGTTCCCGGTCCCCAACATCATAATTCCTCTCTGCAGAGGAGAGTTTCTGGGAAAAGAAGGCTATCGGGTGTATCAAGTCCTTGGTTCCCTGTCTTTGGGAGAGGACTGCCCCGACAGCAACTTCAGAAGCGTCAACCTCGAGGAGGTAGGGTAAGGTGGGATCCGGGTGACTCAACACAGGGGCTGACGTGAAGAGCTTCTTAAGGACCAAGAAGGCGGACTGGGCTTCGGGGGTCCATTGAAAGCGAATACTCTTCTTGGTGAGCTGAGTAATGGGAGTGATGATATGAGAGAAACCCTTAATGAACTTTCTATAGAAGTTGGCGAAGCCAACGAATCGCTGCACTCCCTTTTTGTCAGATGGAGGTGGCCAATCCAGGATGGCAGAGACTTTCTGGGGATCCATCTCTATACCCTCTGTAGAAATTATTAACCCCAGAAACGGGATGCTGCTCCGCTCGAATTCACACTTCTCGGCCTTAACATAGAGACCATGCTGACGGAGGCGGCCGAGGACATTTCGAACATGCTCGCGATGTTGCTCCAGGGAAGATTAGGATGTCATCTAGGTAAACTATGACAAAGATATCCAGCCAATCCCGGAAAATATCGTTCACAAAGTGTTGGAACGTAGCTGGGGCGTTGCAGAGGCCAAAAGGCATCACAAGATATTCGAAATGCCCGAACCTGGTACGAAAAGCTGTCTTCCACTCATCGCCTTCTCTAATACGGACTAAGTTGTAGGCCCCGTGGAGATCCAACTTAGTGAACAGGACAGCAGATCTGAGCCGCTGAAAGAGCTCGGGAACCAGAGGGAGAGGGTAGCGGTTCTTAATGGTAACTTTATTCAAGTCTCTGTAATCGATACAAGGTCGAAGGGAGTGATCCTTCTTTTCTACAAAAAAGATACCTGCCCCTGCCGGAGAGGTGGAAGGACGGATAAACCCCTTCTTCAGACTTTCGTCCACATAGTCCTTTAAAACGTCCAGCTCTTGTTCAGATAGTGGGTAAATTGGGCCAAATGGGATCTCGGCTCCCGGGAGCAAGTCGATGGGGCAATCATATGAACGGTGAGGAGGTAAGGTCTCAGCTCCCCGCTTACTGAAAACATCCAGGAAGTCGTGATATGCCTTGGGTACAACAGAACATAAATAAGGCTCAGATTCGAGACAGAACAGAGTTTGGGGGGACTTGGATGGAGCGGGTAGACAGGAGTTCCTGCAGTAAGGAGACGGGAACTGGACGGCTCCTGTGATCCAGTTGATTTGCGGGTTGTGTGCCTGCAACCATGGCAATCCCAGGATAATGGGAAATAAGGGAGATGCGATGACATCCAAACGTATCAATTCCTTATGGCCAGATGGAGAGACCATTGGAAGAGGAAGGGTTTCTTGGGTCACGGGTCCAGACTTGATGTAGGAGCCATCGGCCAGGAAGATAGTGAGGTCCTGGGTCTTGGTCTGGAGAGGTATGCCTTGCTGCCCCGCAAAGGAACGGTCAATGAAACAACTGCAGGCTCCCGAGTCAATGATTGCTGTAACCTGGACAGGTCCTTCTGGGAGTTGCAAAGACACAGGAAAGGCTAAGTGGGAGGTGGAGGTAACTGATGCCACACAACTGGAGGGCGAGACTGGCAAAGACTTATGGTGTTTTGCTGCGCAAGAGCGCACATAATGGCCAGCTTCTCCGCAATACAGGCAAAGATTACCCAGCTGGCGGCAACGTCTCTCCTCCGGAGACAAGACAGGCCGCATGACCCCAAGTTGTGTGGGTTCAGGAGCATCAGGCATGGCTCCGGCGGGAGCAGGGCTGGGAGAGACTGCCCCAGCGGAAGGGAAGTGTACAGGAGGTGCTACTCATGGCAACATCCAGGCTGGCCGAAACTGCTGCGTTGATCGTTCCGCCCGGCGTTCTCAGAGCCGACGGTCGATTTGAATGGCCTGGGAGATCAAATCCTCTAGTGCGTCGGGGATGCCCACCCGGGCCAATTCGTCCTTCAGTGCTTCGGACAAGCCTAGACGGAACTGGTACCGGAGTGCAGCCTCGTTCCAGGAAGTGTCGGAACTCAGGCGACGGAAGTCCGTGACATAGTCTTCTACAGGTCTGCGCCCCTGCTGGAGAACGTGTAGCACAGCTTCTGTGGTGGAAGATCGCTGTGGATCGTCATAGAGTTGGGCCATAGCCTCAAAAAATGACAATAGAGAGTTCAAATGGGGGCTACCCTCTTCAAGGAGCCGATGGGCCCAGGACTGGGGTCCGCATAGTAGCAATGAAATAACAAACCCCACCTTGGTGGCCTCCAGGGAGAAGGTCCGGGGTTGCAAGGAGAAGTAGAGCTGGCAGGCATTGCGAAATGCTCGGAATTTACCCCGATCTCCGGAATATTTTTCATGGGTAGGGACCCGAGGTTCCGGTGGCAGCATCACTACTGTGGGGCTGGAGGCCGGTGCTGCGGTTGCGGCAGTGGAGGAGGGAGCAGATGGCGCAGTGGAATCTGCCGTGAGGGTTACAGAGTTTAATCGTCCCTCTAACTGTGTATAGCCATCCTGAAGTGTCCTCACGGCTTGAGACAGGGCTGCTAGGTGTTGGCAGATCTCCTCTAACGGTGAAGCCTCTCTTGCAGGTTCCGACATGGCTGTCTTGTACTGTTAGGGTGCTGGTGGTAACCTGGCGACAGAGATAGGCCCCGATGTCCGCTATAGGGCGGAGCTTGGACGGAATCCCCAAGGTAAGTGACACAGGCTAGCCTGAGGTGCGGAGTCTAAGTATCCACCGGTTTTCGCCAGAGCCTCTAGGGGTGAGGATGGAGTTCGATGCGTGTGGATACCAGGTCGCGGTCCTCAGGGTCGCCCCACCAGGGGTGAACCGATCAAGGTCCGAAGGTGCGTAAACAGACAAGGGAGATCCGAGAGAATGGTCAAACAAGCCGGGGTCAGGACGGGCAGCAGACGAGCGGAGTCAGGAACAAGCCAAAAGGTCAACAGGAAATCAGCAGCAAACAGGTCACAGGTTCAGGAACAACGGCAGGAGCTGAAGACAAGACAGCACTGAACCTGTGTGCTGCTCCAGCTTAAATAGAGCTCTTTCTAGATGAGAGGGGTGGAGCTGGAATAGCCTGTGAGACTTAACTCATCCACTGCCAGAGCCTTCCTGACAGGTTCCTAACATTTCCCCTCTATCCTTGTTTGAGTGACAAACGTAACAATTTGTCATCACTTTTAGTGAGTGCGAATATACAGTGCATCCAGAAAGTATTCACAGCTCTTCCCTTTTTCCACATTTTTTTATGTTACAGTCTTTTTCCAAATATATATTAATTTTATTATTTCCCACAAAATTCTTCAAACAATACCCCACAATGACAACGTGAAAGAAGTTTGTTTGAAATCTTTGCAAATTTATTAAAAATAATTTTTTTTAAAAAAAATCACATATACTTAAGTATTCACAGCCTTTGCCATGACACTCAAAATTGAGCACAGGTGCATCCTGTGTCCACTGAGATGTTTCTAGAACCTGAGATTGGAGTCCACCTGTGGTAAATTCAGTTGATTGGAAATGATTTGGAAAGGCACAGACCTGTTTATATAAGGTCCCACAGCTACCCTTGTCAGAGCACAAACCAAGCCATGAAGTCCAAGGAATTGTCTGTAGACCTCCAAGACAGGATTGTATGTACTCTTCCTTGAGTGGGCCACCCGGCCAAACTGAGCGATCGGGGGAAAAGGGCCCAGTTAGGGAGGTGACTAAAAACCTGATGGTCACTCTGACAGAGCTCCAGCTTTTCTCTGTGGAGAGAGGAGAACCTTCCAGAAGAACAACCATCTCTGCAGCACTCCACCAATCAGGCTTGTATGGTAGAATGGCCAGACAGAAGCCACTTCTCAGTAAAAGGCACATGACAGCTCACCTAGAGTTTGCCAAAAAGCATCTGAAGGACTCTCAGACCATGAGGAATAAAATAATCTTAATTGTATTGCTGCAATGTCAGGGTGTGAGTTACTCCTAACCAACCACTCTTCGCAATTGTGCAGAAGGAATTCCCCTTATCAAAGATGGAGGATGTGCACTCTGTGCATGGAGGAGGGTATTCCTATCTGTGGATTTATGATATAGACGAGTTCTCAGAGTGGCTTGCTCAGTGTCATCAGTGCCACACTAAATGCTTTAAAAATTCTTTTTTTGCAGAGACTTTATTTTTGCAAGTTTCTTTTGCTGCAGTAATCTTTAGTATCTATGTATTACTTACAATAGAACTGCATTTTTTTTTCTTTAAAGAGGAAGTAAACCCTCCTCTACAACTTGTACCTATAGGTAAGCCTATGATAAGGCTTACCTATAGGTACTGTAAATATCTCCTAAACATGCACCGTTTAGGAGATATTTACCTTACATGCAGCCAGTGACATCACTGGCGCATGCGCTCTGAAGGAACGGCCGCTCGTGCCGTTCCTTCAGAGTCCCGTGCCGTGACTGTCGGCTCTCGTGCGCGTGCGCGGGAGTGACGTCACCGCGGCTCCAGCCAATCAGATGGCCGGATGCCGCGATCCCGGAAGACGGGCGACTGGACATGTCGCCCGTCATAGAGGTGAGTGAGCGGCACAGCGGGGGCTCGTTCTAAGGTAAGTATTGCATAATGAGCTAATATGCGATGCATACTAGCTCATTATGTCTTTCTCTTGCAGGGTGAAAAAAAAAAAAAATATGCGAGTTTACAACCTCTTTAATTCAAGAGGCCAGCATTGTTAAAAAAATAAACAGCAGCATTTGCTACAATGCTTAGCTCAACCCCTTTCCCTTTACAGCAATTGTTTGGGGGTTTTTTACACATTAAAATCTGCATTTCTGACTATAAAATTACTTAAATAGCCTTTACTAGCTGGCCCTTGTCAAAGTTTCTCAAATCCCAATGCTTGCCCATTTTTTCTGTTTTCAAAGCATCAACTTCAGCAGCAACATGGCACCTAATATATCCCACTCAATTTCAGATGCCATTGTAATGAGATAATCAGTGTTATTCACCTTACCTCTCAGTGGTCAAAATGGTGCATACCATGTGTGGCGCAATCATTCAAATACACATGTGCGCTCTACATGTACATTTTCATTTGTATGTGTGTGCGCAGTGCTTTTATTTGTTTGGTTATTTTATTATATATAACATTTTTAGCACTTTTTATTTGTTTTTGCCCCTAACTTTATTGCTGACAAAAGACAGGGCGAGATCTGGGGGTTCCGTAAAAAAAAAGCAAAGCAGCCTGCTTTCCTAGTTAGAAATGATGAATATTTTGCAAATGCTTTTTTTTTTTACTTTCAACATGGGAAGAGGGAGGGGGGGTAATCGTTGTCCTGGGGGAGTGGGTGGCAACTGATGGCTGTCAAAGTTTCTGAAAGCATCTCCACCGTGTAGAGTGTGGGGCAAAGCAAACCACCTCCTGGCCATTCTGCTTCCCCAATCTCTGTGTATCGTGTGGGAATCCAGAGTAGGATGGTCAGGAAGAGGAGCGCTTGGCCTCACACAGTGTTAAGAGCAGCCTGAGGGGGTACCACTGGGTGGGCACAGCCCAGCACTTTAAATGAAAACTGAAAAATTTTCTCGCTGCTACTGTAGCAATGAGGTTATTTAACGCTTTCAGATTTTGACTATACTAGACACATTCAAAGAGATGATGAGGTTAAATCTGAAGCTGGCCCCTACAATAGTGAAATGATGGTCAGCAATATTTAATCCACTTTTTCTGAGCCCATGTCTATCACGTACCAACCGAAAAATATGTGAATAAACTGCGCTAACTTAAAACTAATCTGTAAAGTAAAACACAATATAAAGCTGTTAACACTCCAACTGACAGTGATGGTGATCAAAATATTGAGAAAAATAGTGCAGCGCTAAAAATGTGTGAGTAAATGTGCACAAAGTAAAACGTGAACAATCAAACCAAAGTGCCAAAAAATGCAAAAAATCAAAGTCCAGAATGTCCATAAAGTGTAAACTGTGACTTGAAAAAGGTGTTGACTCCAGCATGTGAAATAACTGCAACAAACAATAAATCCCACACCAAAGGAATAAAGGAATCAAGATGTGATCACCAGATGGTATGGACCCAAAGTACCGTTATGGGCCATACACACTATAAGATTTTCTGAAGACTTTTTCCTTTAGACTTACCAAAACCATATAATATGAGGTCAAACCTAAACACTTTCAATTTGTAGGCAATCTAACCACAAAAGTGGGATAGTGTGTATCCAGCTTTAGGCTCCATTCACACCTGGGCATTTTTGAGCGTTTTTCAGCTCCAAAAACGCTAAAAAAAAACGTTCCAAGACGCCCAACAAGTAAAACCCCATTCATTTAAATGGCCCCTGTTCACATCTGAGCGTTTTAACACCTGAAGCAAAACGCCTGTAGCTGAAAAAAGTACATGAGCTTCTTTTTGGGCTGATTACCAGCGTTTTTGATAGATGTCAATGCCTGCCTCCAAAAACGCCTGAAAAAAACGGCTGAAAATCGCGGTAAAAATCGCAGTAAAAACGCACAAAAACGCTACGCTCAAGTGTGAATGCAGCCTTAGGAGTATCATGAATGCCTATCTTTTCTGAATGCTTCTTACCACCTATGAAATTGTAAGTGTATTCCTTCATCTTCCAATAAATTGCCCATACGGTATTATGCTATGGTGTCCTTTTGGTTTATCCCTCTCCACAATCCCATGAGTGGGGACTCCTAGGCATTGCCGTGCAGACTGGTTTGGAAGATATTCATCACCACCTGTGATCCAGAGACGCTGCTGAGGTTCCTGCCTATTCTGTACCGAGGACATCTACATATACAGCGTGTATGACCCATTTGCTGTACAGTACTTTGGGTCCATACCATCTGGTGATCACATCTTGATTCCTTTATTCCTTTGGTGTGGGATTTATCGTTTGTTGCAGTTATTTCACATGCTAGAGTCAACACCTTTTTCAAGTCACAGTTTACACTTTATGAACATTCTGGACTTTGATTTTTTGCATTTTTTTGCATTTTGGTTTGATTGTTCAAGTTTTACTTCGTGCACATTTACTCACACATTTTTAGCGCTGCACTATTTTTCTTAATATCATGTACCAACCCCCTGGAGCAGAATCATGCAACCCAGGCTCAGAGTATTAATGCAATTGATGACACTTAGAGGCCACAATATGGTCACTGCTTAGTGCAGTAAAAAGGACAAAGCAGAAAACCCAGGGCAAAAAATAAGCAAAAAATATATATATTATATCTAATATAGTATATATATATTTATATATACATACAGTATATTAAGGGAATGAGGGTTTACATAAAATCAGAGCTCTAGTTTATTGATACAAAAAGAAGCAATTAGAGACATTTGTGTGCCATTTTTCTACCTATAGGTCCTGGTTGTGTATTGTATTTTTTAGATATATTACCTGCAGTTCATTTATTTCCATAAAAACTCCAAAAGATCTTTTGAGCCATTAAAAAAATGACCCTGTTTCTCAAAGGAGATGATTGAGATTATGAAGATTCTCTAGATGTTTTTGGACATGTTAGCAATATTTCATGTTCTATGCCTAAATCACATGTATCAACACAAGGAACGAGGGACGAATCTGGCCCATCAGGCCATTTCATGTGGCCCTTGCACCTCTCCTGAAGCTGCAGCACCACCCCCCCCCCCCCACGCCCATCTTCACCCACACCTTACCTCAGTAGTCAGTGGCAAAAAGGAGGGAAGAACTCCTACAGATCCTGCACCTCTCTATGCAGCCGGAGCACCCCCTTACCTCTACTTATCCTGGTCTTAACAGTCAGAAGACACTGGTCTGGTCCTCCTCCAGACCCTGTGTTTGACCCTGCTGCAGACCCTGTGAAGAGAGGTCACCTTAATTTTTGATGACTTTACAGTATTACCACTGTATCTTTCATATAGATAAGGCAAAAGGCCACCCCCAGATTCTTCCTGGCAGCAGCACAAAGTAAGGGGGTTGCACTGTGATGAAAGTGAGGGTGGGAGAGTCTTGTCTTCTGATGGTGGGGGGGCTCTTTAAATCTCATGTAAAGGGGGAAAAATTGGGGTGCTCTGGACATCTGCTTATAATTATTATGATAATAATACAATTCTTTGCCAGTTAAAAAGAAAGGTTGCACACCGCTGGTATCATCCGCAAGAAACTTTATTGGGGATTGCTCAGACAGAACATCATGGCAGAACCATATTCTGTCTGAGCAATCTATAATAAAGTTTTTTGTGGATCATAGCAGCTGTGCACAACCCTCCTTTTCAGACTTGCATCATCTGCTACAGAAGTGCGAGTGGACTCCATGCCGGTCTGCCCCTGCCCTTCACAACTTAAGTCTTAGACCCCATTCACACTGCCGCGACCATAAAGTGACCTCATAAGGGGCGACTTGTTAGCGTGACTTTCAGCGCGACTTCCAGCGCGACTTTGCGCGAATTCAGCGTGACTTGTATGATAGACAACTTTGTACAACTTTGTGTTTGGCCAATCAGAATATGATGGTTCTGGGTCATGCTCAATCATACAAAAAAAAGTTCTTAAAATTTGTCGTTTTTGATAGAGAGCCAATTATTGAAAAAATTTTAGGAAAAAAAAATGAGATTTCTTTGGATTTAGTGTCTGGGGGGGGGGGGGGGGTCTAAAAAGTGTACCTGTGAAGTTTCAGCTCTGCAGCATGTCCAGAACCAGAAAAAAAGATAATTTTTCTTAGAATTTTTAGAAGCGCAGGGATGGGGCTCCGCTCCACCTGGGCGTTTTTGTTGCAGGCCTTTATCGGGCATTTTTTGGGCGCCTTTGGAGGCAGGCATGACATCTGAACTTCTGTGTAGGGGTATATATACACACACACATATATGTATATATACACATACACATATAGGTGTGAAAGAAGCGGAACCCCATCCCTGCGCTAATGAAATTATTTGCAGGTATAGGGTTCCGCTCCTATCACACCTGTATGTGTGTATGTGTGTGTATATATATATATATATATATATATATATATATATATATATATATATATGTGTGTGTGTATAGATACCCCTATACAGAAGTTCAGATGTCATGCCTGCCTCCAAAGACGCCCAAAAAATGCCCAATAAATGCCTGCAACAAAAACGCCCAGGTGTGAAAGGAGCGGAGCCCCATCCCTGTGCTACTAAAAATTCTAAGAAAAGTGATCTGTTTTTTCTGGTTCAGGACCATTTTAATGGAAAGTCGGATCACAAGTCGCTTCAAATACGATAAGGAGGCGACTCCCATTGAAGTCTATGGGACAAGTCGGATACAAGTCGCCTCAAAGTAGTACAGGACCCTTTTCTGAAGTCGGAGCGACATCAGTAGTGCCAATTAAGACGGCACTCATTGATTAACATTGCTTTTGGTATGTAAAGCGACTTGGGGCGACTTGAGGGCACACAAGTCGCCTCATAAGTCGCGGCAGTGTGAATGGACTCTTAAGGTATTACTAAAACCAGTAATAATCTATTGATAAAGAGTAAATACATTTATATAATATTACAGATACAACCTGGCCTTTGAGGGCAACTATAAAGCTGATGTGGCCCATGATGAAATTGAGTTTGACACCCCTGGTCCAAATGCTTAGAATTTAGTAAAGGTTTTGAGGAATTCCAAGAAACCTGGTATGCTTTTAAGGCCTTTTGATGAGGTGAGTTCATTGTGGCTATTTCATCCTTTTTCAGGAGGTTGTGGCAGCAGTTGGCAGCATTTACATTGTAATGGAATTTTTATTTTGCATGATCATTTCTCCGTGGCTTACTTAAAGTGGATGTAAACCCCATTCATTAAATCTGACCTAGGAACATTTATCTGTAGTGATTACTTATCTCTCTTCAAAGCCCTGAGTCCCGTAGCTTTCTCCTGCTTCATTCTTCTGTTATCAGCATGATAACTTCTGACAAGTTTTCTGTCAACTGAGATAAAACCAGGCTGAATTGTGTGTAGATTAGAAGACAGCTGGTCTATTCACAGCACAGCTTCTCATGTTTCTTCCTATGTGGAGAGGGGGTGTGGGCCTTTCCTCCAATCAGCTGTCCTACAGTGTATGGCCATACTTCCCTTCCCACAGGTGAATCAGGAAGAGAAAATTCTAACAGGACGTGCACATTCTAAACAGTCTAGAAAGCTAAAGACAGCACATATACAAGTAAAACTTATGTGGGAAGATTTGTTTCATCTCTGTGTATCATCTGAGGCTGTTCACTTCACTGGGTATATGTGAGGGTTTACATCCAATTTAACCCAGTGAAAATTCACATTGCAGAGAATATCCAATTATGAGCAAGGAAAAAAAACTATATTTTTGCTTGCACATGATTGGACGATGGGATGATTGGATGATGGAGGTCAGCAGAGCTTCACCACATTCACTAAGCTAAGTGAAACCCCCCTTGCAAAGTGAACAGCCTATTTGCCATTTGGAAATCAACTCCTTTATGACAACCCTATACAGAGTGATTGGGGGCCTTACTTTACTGTTTACTAAATAATTTGAACTACACATTTGCACAAAGTGTTGGAAAAGAAAAACTGCTTGTCTGTTTTTGCTTGAAAACAAAATGTAGTGTTCCTTGTATGTTCACAATAGACTGTAGTCTGGTGTCTTACTCGAGGACGAGGGCTACTAATAAATCCTTCGCTGCCTTCTACAAATCCTCCTATACATCCAAGGTGACTACTTCTTAAGCCTCATTGCTGCAAGTCTTAGACACAATTGATTTTCCAAACTTTTCTCCAGAGGTTAAATTATCCTTGGATGCATACACTACTAAGGAAGAAATACAATTAGCGATAATGTTCTTTAAGACTGGGAGAAGACTAGGTCTTGAAGATAGGTTTGAATTTCAGATGGCATTTGTTGGCATGTGCCTAGGGCAACAGAGTTACAGGAGGCAGCAGGAGGCCACACAATTTTACAATGGTTATTTTTTCTTAATATTTTCCTCTTGTCTGACCAACTCCAGACAGGTAGACCAAGAAAAATAACTGTGTGGAAAGGGGTTTAGTGAGAGAAGTCACAAGACGTGTAGGTCCAACAACATGAGGTCACCTCTCTCGTTTTGTTGACTTTACAGTATTACAACTGTATCTTGCATATAGATGAGGCAAAAGGCTGCTTCCGTTAGCATCCAAGTTATATTTTTGCAAAACTGTGACATGAGGGGCAAAGCTTATATAAAAGGAAATTAACATTCGCATGAGCCCTTGACAACAAGATGTCTATGTACAGCCCTGCTTGAAGGACACATTTATAAACATCAAGCACTTGTTGTCATATAATGGTCTCAGCTTCAGGTTTGTAAGGTGCCTAGAAGAGAACAAATAAAACGTAGTAATTGGCAAACCCTTGGGAAGTAAGGAGCCACTCTTGATCTCCTTCGTGGTTACAAATGCTTTACAACTCACTAGTTTTCAGCGTCTGCACGAATTAAATATATTTTGTACTATTTCAACTACAAAAGAGGATTTGGCATGGACACAATTGTTCTCAATTTTGAATCTGTGCCCATTCTAATAAGAATGTCACATTTTATTCTGGGTGTGAGCAACCTAAAAGTGAAGCTGATGAAAGTCTAGTATATCTGATGGAATTTGGACTTTCTGTATAATATATTTTACAACATCAACTTCTCTGGAAAATTAGCAAATCTTTACTTTTATTGCTACAAATATACTTATATACCTGTTTGCCTTAAAATTAACCACTTAAGCCCCGGAAGATTTTACCCCCTTCCTGACCAGGGTTTTTTTACTGCGTGACTTTAACGGACAATTGCGCGGTTGTGCGACGCTGTACCTAAACTAATTTCAAGTCCTTTTTTTCCAACAAACAGAGCTTTGTTTTGGTGGTATTTGATCACCTGTGCGATTTTTTGATCATGCGCTATAAACAAAAAAAAGAGCGTAAATTTTGCAAAAATAACAATATTTTTCACTTTTTTTAATATGAAATTCCCCCCAAAAAAATTTAAAAATCAAAATTTCTTAAAAATTTCGGCCAATTTGTTTTATGCTACATATGTTTGGTAAAAAAAAAATCGCAAAAAGCGTATTTTGATTGGTTTGCGCAAAAGTTATCGCGTTTACTAACAAAGGGAAAGATTTTTGTCATTTTTGGTGGTTTTTTTTTTAACGAGTAATGGCGGCGATCTGCGATTTTTTTTGCGGTACTGCGACATTGCGGCGGACAGATCGGACCCTTGACTGACATTTTTGACACTTTTTGGGGTACCAGTGACATTACTACAGTAATCAGTGCTATACATATGCACTGTTACTGTAAAAATGACACTGGCAGGGAAGGGGGTTAACTGTATTGGACAGGGAGGGGTTAAGTGTGTCCTAGGGGCGTGTTTCTAACTGTAGTGGGACAGGTCCCCTTTTGAAAAAACAGAGATCAACGGTCCTACATAGTAGAACCGTCTGATCTCCATTTTTACACAGAGGAGAATGACAGGCGGCTTGTTTACATAAGCCGCCCGCCTTTCTCCCACTCTACCGACGATCGTAGTGTGACCGGCATCGGGTCCGCCGGTCACACGTCCGGACTCCTCTGTGAATGAGCCGAGGCGGGGACGCGCGCTCGCCCGCTATTGGCTCAAAACCCGGTGACAGGCTAGCGACGTAGATCTACGTCACTCTGCCTGGCCGGGGCAAATCTAAGTGGGCTACCACTGGTTTTGGAAACTAGTCAGACAGGTTGATAGTGAAAAAGATTCAAATTCAAATACGTTTATAACAATACAGTGGGTAGACATCAAACTTTAAAGATGTCAACAGCAAAGCACGAAAAGAGGTCATGGTAAAGGGCAATCTATAGTAAAACAAGAAAAAAAGTGGCTGCTAGAGGCTCTGAGCAGCTTTCACAAGCAGGCCTGTTTGAGTTGCAGGTGCTTAATCTAAGCATAGATCATGGTTTTTAAAACCAAAACTTGCTCTACTGGGAAAAGTCCTTCCTGGTAAATGTGAAAATAGATTATTAGTAATTTAAACGGGATCATTCACCTTTACAAAAAAACAGCCTATGTGGGTACGAGATGCCTGTAGATAAAAACAAACTATGCAGCACTGACTAAAGTTGAATAATGCCCTTGCTAAAGGTGAAGGTCATATACGTATCTCCCAAAGCTGACTGAAATACTCCCAGGACATTGCTAGGATGTTGCGGCCTAGTTGTTACTGTCCACCTGCACCATCACAGGAGTGAGCCTTTCTCTTATTCAAACCCCTCGCATGCTCTCTTTCTCTAACCTGATGCAGTAATTTTGAACTCTGCGTTTGAGAGCTCCTGTGATAGAGGAGGTGAGTAGTAATGATGACAGGCCTCACTTAGTAACGTCCTAGGAGTATTTCAGTCAGCTTTTGGGCTGCAAGGTTCCAAATGTCAAATATAACTATTGTTTGTATTGGTGTTACAATGCTGACATTATAAAATGCAAGTGCATGATGAGATCTTGGAACTCCTTTATGTGTTCAACTTCTTAACCACTTGGGGACTGCTTACCATAGATATACTGCGGCAGAGTGCCCCCCTACCTGCGCTGGATCACATACATGTAGGTGATCTGCTTCTTCCTGGTAGGAGGTACGCACACCTGCCACCCTTCATGTGCCGCCATTTACTGCAGCACCAGCTGATCAGCGGGTCTAGGCCAATGATTTATGGCTGAAACAGCTCTCTTCTGACAGCAGTGATGTGCCATTTTTTTCCTCCCTCCCAAGGTAGTAAAAACTGGCACATTGCTTAGGGAAAATACAACACAGCACACACAGTAAACATTGTAAGCACACAGTTAAACCTTTTGATTGCTCCTAAATGTTAACCCCTTCCCAGCTAGTGTCATTGGTACAGTGACAGTGCATATTTTTAGCACAAATCATCATATCAGTTTCCACTTCAGAGTTTTGAAAACCCAAACAAAAAAATCCAGTTTCTTTAGGCTAACTGTGAATAGTTGACTGTGAATTTGTATAGTCAACTTCTGGGACCTAATTTTTTTTCAAAACAGACTTTTATTTTTGCTAAAAAAAATTTTGTCAGCTCTTTGGCCTAATCCTATTAGTGTTTCCTAATGTTTTCTCTTAAAAGTGCAGCTTTTAGCACACTGAGTTTTGAAAAAACTGCAATAGTAATGTGTTTTTTTCACTGTATTGCCAATAAAGGGGGAGTAGAGTTCTGAGAAGGTACCTACAGATCCCAAGATAGAAGAAATGATTGAAAATTGGTGCCCTTCAGGTTGTAGCTCTTGGACTCACTCCACCAGGGGCCACAAGGTGAAAGCAAATCAATGCAAAAGCTGCAAGTCAAGCCACAATAAGACATGACCAACAATATGCTTGGTTGAGGGGAAAAAGCCCAAGGCTGCTCTATGCCTATTCAGGAACCAAATTGTCAAGTCAAGGTCAAAACTGATGGAGCAGGTGACAGAATCTCAGAAATATAGGAACACAGTAGTACAAGGGGTCCAGGAAAAGAGAAACTTAGAGGCCCGATTGCCTAATATATTCTGACAACTTCCCCCAGTCTAGAAAGGGTTTAAATGTCTAGGAGACCAATTAATGCAGAACAGGTGCCAGAGCTTATTTAGAATAGTTATGTAAAGAGATGGTTCCTCCATAGACTATAGTGTTGGCAGCGCCTTTTTTCCGCAGCGGATGCTGTGGCTTCAGTCCAGTACTAGAAAATCACAGTGGCTCTGGTTAAAATTCTGGCTTGACCATGACAGTATCTCTGATATAGAAAATGTATTTCTGCAAAGGCTTTATGCAGTATTTGCTTTGGGCACACCTACCAACAGTCAGACTTAATACTTTGCCTCTGGTGGCACTAGGAACACAAATTGGGCAGCACCTGGGTCATGTCTAAGTTGGTCTAGAGCAGGGATGTCCAACCTTTTAACCGTCCTGGACCACAATGGAGGAAGAGGAATTGTCTTGGGCTGCACATAAAATACACTAACAATAGTGATAACCAATGAGCAGAAAAAGTTGGGCAGATCACAAGTTAGCGATCACTGATATAGATAATGTACCTATCTGAGTAATAAAACCTTATTTTTTGTTATATTTTTATTATAAAAGTAAAAGAGGGCAACATAAAACTAGTGCGGCATTTGACACTGTTTTTGATAAACGAATGCATCAATATCTGGTTGAATGTATGTAGCAACAATTCTCAATAAATTCTCAAGGTGCTTGTCGGATATTTTGGTTCTAATTTTGTCTTTTGTGTGCTCCAGCCTTGAAAATAGTTCCTAACAAATAAAGTTGCCTTTCGAAAGCTGATGACCTGAATAAGGCATCGTAGTGAAGAGTAGGAGATTTTTGTTTTTTACGAAGATAAAACTTATAAAAGTCAAGTAAAAGAGACACCCACCCACAGGGAAGGAGGAGAAGACAGCGCCGGGCCAGAGACTCCATAAAGAAGGTTCTTCAAGTCACCTGACCACTGCAGAAGTTCCCAGAAGATTTGAATAAAGCTTAAGCGGCTGTCTACTGATCCGTGGACCTTGAATGTAGGAGAAGTGCTGATATAGTGGTGACACATACGGCCTGCTCCCCTCCAGTTGCTGATATCCCTCCAGGTAATTCTTGACCATTTGAAGTCCTGCAGTCTGTGGACATCCATTTACCTTTGGTGGTTTTATTGGCTCAATTACACGTGCTTTCTGGTAAGCAGACTTGCATGCGGTGGTGGATCAAAGCACTTGCAGTGGAGCACCTATTCACTATCATTATTTAATTTCACTTTGTCACTATTTTTCATCATTTGGGACTTTTGGATTATCACTGCTGGTATTGATTTATTATTTATTATTAGTTTAATATTAATTAATTTGCACAGATTTTTGTCATTTATATTTATTGGGAATTCATTTATTCATTAAGTACTATTTGCATGGACTTTGTCATGTATATTTACTTATTGTGAATTTATTTACTCACTAATCACCATCACTTAGCGCAGCTTGTATTTTACATTGTTTTATTATATTATCCCACCAGAAGCTGCTACTCTTTAAATATTTTTCACTAGCGCGGTTATATTTTGTGTTTTTAAACTAGTATTATACCCTGAATATACAAGGAGAGGTGAAAGGTGCCCATATGCCATTTTTTAAAGTTGAGTTCAGTGATATATATTAAGGAAGTTATCTAAATGTAAATCATTTTATCAAATGTTTGGAAATGTTGAAAAAAAAAAAAAATGTTGTTTCTTGGCCTCTGTTAAGACCAAATTACCACTTTTGGGGCTCAGTGCACCTTTAGCAGTCACCCTATGAGGATGCTATTAATGGGTATACAAGAGTAGAATAGACACCCTCACAACAGTAAGAATTTCTCTTAACTTCTTATTAGGTGGGCTACACTTGTTTATGGCCAGTGCAGAAAAGCACTCACAGGGGTTGGTGCCTAAGTAAGAATGGGGCAGGTCTCCCCTACTTTAGATTATTATTATCAAATACCTAATGAATTAATAAACTAAGGAGTATAACCCTATAGGACATGTTCATATATACACCTTTTCTGGTGGAGGAAATCTCCACTGTTTGATTCTTCCATCAGTACTGTGCAAAAGTTTTAGGCAGGTGTGAAATGCTGTAAAGTAAGAATGCTCAAAAATATATATGGTAACTGTTAATTTTTATAAATTTACAAAATGCGAAATTGAGAAATACAGGCAGATACTTATCCATCATGTCATACCATCAGGGAGGTGTCTAACTTGCCCCAAATTTATTCTGCAGCAGATCAATGACTCCAAACATACAGCCAATGACATCATCCTCATTTTGAAGAAGAGCAAGGAATCCTGGATGTGATTGTTTGGCCACCTACAGAGCCCTGATCTCAATATTGAGTCTGTCTGGCATAACATGAAGAGACAGAAGGATTTAAGGCAGCCTACATTCACAGAAGATCTGTGGTTAGTTCTCCAAGCTGTTTGGAACAACCTACCTGCGAGTTCCTTCAAAAAGTGTGTGTAAGTGTACTTCAAAGAATTGATGCTGTTTTGAAGGCAAAGAGTGGTCACACCAAATATTGAATTGATTTGGAATTCTCTTTAATTAATTTACTTTCCATTTTGGTAATTGATAAAAAAAAAGAAACTATTAACACTTCTACTTCTGAAAATATTCTTCATTTACAGCATTTTTTCACACCTGCCTAAATCATTTGCACAGTAGTGTTTAATTTAAACATGTCTTTATGGGTAAAGAGTTTTAGAAGGGCAGTTTCTGCGAATCACTGGTGGCCAATGTAGAAAGTTAATAGTAGAAAAGAATAGATGAGGAATGGATGAGAGGGTGCTATGAGAGTGAGAAAGTTTGGCTGCACGAAAGGTATTATATTGTAAGAGGGCAGCTTTATACAAGGCAAAGTCTTGCAGAGATCTAGTTTTATGCCATACTTACTTAAGAGCACAGCTATGTCATTTGAGACTTCTGGTATCCTCTGTTTGCCAGGGTTGTAGTAGTCATGGCTTAATTTTCTTATGTATTGAGGGGAGCACGTGCATCCAGAGAGGATGAGAGCGGCAAGGTGAGGGCAGGAAAGGGTGATAGTTTGTCAGAGAGGTCATCATTAGCAAAACAGTAAACAGAAGAGCTGAATTGGTGAAGGCTTTTACAGGTAACTGTTTGTTGGTTGAAGGGATAGGAGGTTGAAGACAGGGGGAGCATGAAACTGATAAGGTTGTGACCAGGCCTGGACTGGGACAAAAAATAAGCCTGGGCATTTTAGGCTAAGCAGCCTTTTTTTTTTAATTTAAACCAAATTACAAAAAATGAGAGCTACCGGTTTCTCTATGCCTTTTAGTTTCTTTTTAACCTGCTTCAGTCACTGATTGATTGCAGTCACCTCTCACTGATTGCTGAAGGTTACCGCACATTATTACCGCTCACCCATTGGTGTCTAGGGAGGAAGAAGGCGTGATCAGTGGCAGTAATGGGGGGAGGGGGGGTGGAATGAGTGGAAGTGCTGGGGGAGGGGGATGAATTGAATGGCAGTGCTGGGGGGGGGGGAATGAATTGAGTGGCAGTGCTGGGGGAGGGGGGAATTAGTGGCAGTTTTGGGGTGGGGGGGAATTGGATGGGATCAGTGACAGTGTGGAAAGAGGGTGGGAATCAGCGGCAGTGTGGGGGGGGGGGAGGGGATGGGTGGCAGTGCTGGTGGGTTGTTGGAATGAGTGGCAGTGCTGGTGGGGGGATGGGATAGGTGGCAGTGTTGGGGAGGATTGGATAGAATCAGTGGCAGCATGTGCCAGTCACATGATGACAAAACCCCCACCCCTCTCCATAGCAGCAATGTGTCCAGCGCCCCGCTGCCATTAAAGATCGCTCAGATCATTCTGTGATACGTAATGCTTTACTACCAGTATTTCTTTGTGAGTATATTTCTTTATTTGCACCAATAAATTATTAAAAACGGGCTTCACTATCTCAGAATCCTTATTGTTTTTAGAGCTGCCCAGGGCCATTACAGTGAAGGGATAGCATCCAGCCTATTATACCTCTCATCATGAAGAAGATTTAAAATACTATAATCTCCAAATAGCTAGGATTACAGATTGGAGGATCCTCTTTCCCCACAAGCGTTTTTTGGCCCCTGATAAGGGTCCACCCTTTCTGGTGGGTGGGGTATCTGAAGGGGTTCAAGTCACCTGGCACCAGTGATCATTTTAACCACTTGCTGACCGCCGCAAGGCTCTGTGAGGCTCTGGGGAGCGAGTGCGTGCCGCCGGAGGCGCGCTCCCGCGCGGTCACGGACCCCCCCGCGCGTGTGACCGGCGGACCCGATGTCCGCCGGTCACTCTGCGATCGTCGCTGCAGAGGGAGAAAGTCAGGCGGCTAGTGTAAACAAGCCTCCTGTCATTCTCCCCTGTGTAGAAACACTGATCATACGGTTCTACTATGTAGGACCGTTGATCATTGTTCCTACAGCTCAAGCCACAGCCAATCACAGTTAGAATCACGCCCCTAGGGACACACACAGCCCCTCCCTCTCAAATAAAGCTAACCCCTTCACTACCAGTGTATTTTTACAGTAACAGTGCATATGTATAGCACTGATTACTGTAGAAATGTCACTGGTAACCCCAAAAGTGTCAAAAATGTCAGTAAAGGGTCTGATCTGTCCGCCCCAATGTCGCAGTAGCGCAAAAAAAAAAATCGCAGATCGCCGCCATTACGCGTTAAAAAAAAAAAACAACAAAAATGACAAAAATCTTTCCCTTTGTTAGTAAACGCGATAACTTTTGCTCAAACCAATCAAAATTCGCTTTTTGCGATTTTTTTTTACCAAACATATGTAGCATAAAACAAATTGGCTGAAAATGTTAAAAAATTTAGATTTTTACATTTTTTTGGGGGGGAATTTCATATAAAAAATGTGAAAAATATTGTAATTTTTTCAAAATTGACGTTTTTTTTGGTTTATAGCGCATGATCAAAAAATCGCACAGGTGATCAAATACCACCAAAAGAAAGCTCTGTTTGTGGGAAAAAAAGGACGTCAAATTCGTTTAGGTATGGCGTCGCACGACCGCGCAATTGTCCGTTAAATTCACGCAGTGCCGAATCGCAAAATACCTGGTCAGGAAGGGGGGTAAAATCTTCCGGGGCTTAAGTGGTTAAGAGCACCTTAATACCTGCACAGTGATCCTGTTAAGAGCACCATAAATATCTGTACAGAAGCACCTCTTATTGTATTTTGGATTTATTCATCATTTTAATTTCATATATTGCACCCTTTGTGCACATGTAATTTTAACTCTCTTAAAAGTTGTGGACTTTATGTTTTGGACACTTTATTAGTTAGCAATACTATTTATTATATTTACTGTATATCTTGCACTTCATACACTGGATATTTGCACTCAATTTGTGTACTTTATCACATATTTGTTTATTGTAGGCACTTATTTTGTAAGCGCTGTGATTTTCTGTTCTTACCATCACTTTGTCCGAGTTATTTACTTGGTGAACAGCAGCTGCATTATTTTATTGTTATATATTTATTTATATTTATATATTTTTCATCACACCACTATATTTACGTAGTGCGGGTTTAAATTTGTATATATCATAGGAAAAAGCAAAAATGCCCATTTTGAAGGCTTATATGCAAGTGATTGGCCATAAAAGGGTTATGGGGGTCTGGGTCGGGGTACTGCCATGGGGGATGTGGATCAATATTTTTTTTTTTTTTAAAGGATAGTTTTTTAGGAGCAGTGATTTTAATTATGCTTAAAGTGCAAAAAAAAAAAAAAAAAAGAAAAAATCCTTTAAATATAGTGCCGGGGGGTGGGGGGGGGATCCACTTAATGTGCCTGTGAAGTGGTGCATCTGTAGCATGCATGCTACAGCAAAAATGATATTTCTAAAGAAAAAAAAAACTAGTCAAATCCCATTTAAAATGACTCGCGGTTACAATTGCCATCTCCCTGCGTATTGAAAAAATAAAGAAAAAGACAGCATGCCCCCCCCCCCCCCGTCAGCGTGGGGTTCCCTCTAAAATTTATAGCATGCAGCGCCCCCCCCCCCCCTTAACCATACCAGGCCACATGCCCTCAACATAGTGGGGTAGGTGCTTTGCAGCAGGGGTGCTCTCGTACATCGTACCCCTACCCATTCACAAAGAAACTGTCAAAAAGTAATAACCACAAGAAACTGGTTTTTGACAAGTCCTCTATTAAAAAATTAAAAAAATGTAAAATAGTGTCCCTCGACGCAAATCCATCCTCAATCATGATGCCCGCTGGACCCGAAAAATAAAAAAAAAAATAAAAAGGCTGGTCCTTGGAGGCCTCCCACTGGCTGCCCGCTCTGCGCTTTGACAGTTCTTATATAACAAGGGTTATATATATAAGGGTGGCATCACCCCTTCTGATGTCACGTGACATCACTCAGTGCATTGCAGGGTGTTCGTTGGGGAGAACAACTGGCGAATCCCCTGCAAACGATCAAACAGGCAAATGTTCGGCCCCAACCCATGTTCGCCGAACCGTTCACCCATCCCTACTGGCAGGATAACCAATTGAAAAAGAGTAGAATAATCAATTGTCCCTTTCAAACAGACATTTCTGTCAATTTTTCAGGCGGACCTGATCTGAAGGTCCATTCATTTCTATGGAATGGCTGGTGTAAATATACTTGTATCTGTTTACACTCGGCTACCTCCAGGTCCAATAAGGACTGCTTAAAAAACAGTCCTCTTACATCTAGGCAGATCGAATCACAGGTAGCTGAGGGCAAATGGTGTAATGTTCTGGTACCTTTGGGTACCCTAATTACTCTTTCATAAGTGTATGCGCCCCACCATTCTCTTTTGGTAAGGTGCACATACACCTTTAAGACTGATGCTGTCATCACTGAGCGCCGGACTGGATGGCTATTTAGATCGCCGGCTCTCACTCACATGTGTTCGTTCAAACTGCTTTGTGCCTTGATGCTAACCTGTCTTGAAGCTCTCATGCTTGCAAGCATACCTCGCTGTCGGAACCACGCTGCGCTGATCCCTGTATCCCGCTACCGGATCATCCGCTCTTGCCGAACCTCTCCTCTACTACATTGCTATTAGTGATAAGTACCCCACAGGGGAAACCTCTATAACTTTCATACTAAAGCTTACACTATCTAGCTCTGCATACTAAGGACTATTACTACATCTGCATTATCTAAGATTCCTAGTTCTTGAGCCTACTACCACCTGTTCTTGCACTGGGTTGATCTCTCTTGTATGTCCACCTGCTACTCTGTCATCTGCTACCATACATGATTGCTAAACCTATCTGCATCCCATCTGCTACTATCTTACTTTCAAGAACATTTCCTTTCAAGTGTCTGTCATCTACCATCTCTACCCAACCTGTCTCTTCAGCCTATCATCACTGTGTTACTATATACATAAGTCACTCTAGGAAACATCTTATTGAGTGTGTGTATTTACTTGCTGAATTGAGATCCTCCACACATGATGAGTCATTGAGAGTTGGGATTGGTGTCTCAGCGTTTCTCTACATGACTACTGAAGTGGAATATTTCTGCAGCTGAAAATCCACATCATACATAAAACGCAGGAGCGTTACAGATTGAACGAACCACAAATGGATTCAGCAGAAATAACCACTCAGATGACACAATTAAAACAGCAAGTAACTGCGTTAATACACGCACTTGCTGAATTAAAAGAAGACAATCAGGCTCTGTCGCAGCAGGTAATTAGACTTACACAACTTACCACTGCTCAGTCCCCTGAACCCAAAATAAATCCTCCTTTGGTATTTACAGGCGATCGCAAAAAATATCGCAAATTTAAAAACGCATGTGAGTTACTTTTCTTGCTAAAACCCCGTACCTACCTTACTGATCACATTAAGGTTTGTACTATTATTTCTTACCTAACAGGCGATCCTCGGGCCTGGGCAGACTCTCTTTTTGAGAAAAGCGATCAGCTTCTCAACTCCTATGCCTTGTTCCTAGCAGAACTCACTAGCCTATATGATGATCCCAATAGGCAGAGTACTGCCGATCTTCAATTAAGATCCTTGAAACAAGGTGGAAGACCTGTAGAAGACTTTGTCGCAGAATTCAAGAGATGGACCCTTGATTCAGAATGGAATGATGCATCTCTGAAAACCCAATTTAGGCTTGGCCTATCAGAGGCCGTTAAAGACGAGCTCGCCCGAGCGGATCTGCCAAAAACCCTGGATGCATTGATACGACTCAGTATCACCATAGATAGAAGACTACGAGAAAGAAAGGCTGAGAAAATGGGAATGCCATTATCCAGTTCTTCTCAGATTTCGACCGTTGACCCCGTTCCTATGAAGGTAGGAACCATACGCCCACCTCTATCAATTATGGAAAGAGCCAGAAGACGATCTGGTAATCTCTGCTTGTACTGTGCATCCCCGGATCACAAGATAAACGTCTGTCCCCTAGTCTACAAAAAGAAGGATGAGTGTTCACATGTCCTCCTAGGGGGATTGACAACTTCAATCACTAACCCTTATCTTTCTGTTTGCTTAACATTACAGTGGGACCAGAACAGGATTACTACTAAGGCCATGATTGACACAGGATCTTGTGGAAATTATATTGACATACGTTTTGCTGCTTTAAATAAAGTTCCTATTATTTCTAAACTTAAACCTGTCTCAGTGAGTCTTATTAACGGTGTTCCTTTATCCTCTGGTCCGATCACTGATCAGACACAGGCACTCCTAGTCACTACTAACGGGTCTCATATGGAGACCACTACCTTCAATCTAATACCTTCACCCCACTTTCCTATTGTTTTGGGACTTCCCTGGTTGCACACACATCAACCAACCATAGATTGATTGGAAGGAACGGACCCTGACCTTCCTCTCTTGCTATTGCGAGGGTACGTGTAACCTCCCGTCTTTCGGGAAGATCCTGTCTGTGGTGACAGATGAGATTGCACCACTATGTTATCAGGATCTCTCTGAGGTTTTTCTTGAGAAAAATGCTCAAGCACTACCTCCCCATCGAGACTATGATTGTAGCATTGATCTACTCCCAAATAGCAAATTGCCGTTCGGTCATGTTTATCCTCTTTCACAGGATGAACTTTCCCATCTCAAAGACTATTTGGATGAGAATTTGGAAAAAGGTTTTATTAGACCTTCCACTTCTTCCACAGCAGCAGGACTCTTTTTTGTCCGCAATAAGGACTAAAGTCTCAGGCCTATCATCGACTATAGGCAATTGAATGCTATTACAATAAAAGATCGCTATCCTCTACCGCTTATCCCTGAGCTCATTGAGCAGGTGCGTGGAGCTACCTATTTTTCAAAATTGGACCTGAAAGGAGCATACAATCTCATTCGAATCCGTGATGGACACGAGTGGAAGACTGCATTCAGAACCAGATACGGATTGTTCGAATATCTTGTAATGCCATTCGGGCTATGCAACGCCCCTGCACTTTTTCAATGATTTATAAACGATATTTTCAGAGACTTACTAGATGTCTGTGTTGTGGTATATCTGGACGATATACTTATATATTCACGATCCCTGTCTGAACACATAAGACATGTAAGACTAGTATTATCGAGATTGCTTGCACACAACCTTTATGTGAAACTGAAAAAATGCTTGTTTCATAAAGAAGAGGTACTCTGGGGGGGGCGTGTCCGGACGCTGGCCGAGATGGCCGCATGAAGAGGGAGCTCCGTTCCAGCCACGGACTAATCCGCTGCCATCCACTCACCTGGCCTCCGGATCGGCGCACGGACTTCTACTCCCGGAGCTGACAGGGTCTAGGGAGCCGGCCATCCTCCTATTTTGCCCATCCTGACGGAGATCACGCCGGACCGGCGCCTGCGGCCTACCCGCGCCATCGCGGCCTCCCACGCCACCGCGGCCTACCCGCGCCATCGCGGCCTACCCACGCCACCGCGGCCTACCCGCGGCATCGCGGCCTAGCTGGATCCGGGGACGGTAAGAGACATCCGAGGCAGTCTTCCCCCGATGGCCCTCTATTAGCCGCCAGGCCGGCTGTGCAGCTGGGGACCCCGCTCTCCGCGGTAGGACGCTCCAGGCCGCCGCTGTCCGCCATCTTGCCACCCACCCTACACCCACCTTCTGCACTGAGGAGTCCTAGAAGACCCACCTAGCCACAAAGAGATCACTGGGGGTCCCATCCTCTCCCCCCCCTACTGTGTTGCTGCTGATCTGAGACACGCTCTGCTTCTCTGGATTCCCACTGCTGAGGGAGGCTGTGGCCTGGACAAGGTTTCTTTGCTGCTGTTGCCCTGCAGAATATTGCTCGCAGCCCCTGCAGAATATTGCTCACAGCCCCTGCAGAATATTGCTCACAGCCCCTGCAGAATATTGCTCACAATCCCTGCAGAGTATTGCTCACGGCCCCTGCAGAATATTGCTCACAGCCCCTGCAGAGTATTGCTCACAGCCCCTGCAGAGTATTGCTCACAGCCCCTGCAGAGTATTGCTCACAGCCCCTGCAGAGTATTGCTCACAGCCCCTGCAGAGTATTGCTCACAGTCCCTGCAGAGTATTGCTCACAGTCCCTGCAGAGTATTGCTCACAGTCCCTGCAGAGTATTGGTCACAGCCCCTGCAGAGTACTGCTCACAGCCCCTGCAGAGTATTGCTCACAGTCCCTGCTGAGTTCCCCTCAGCCTGACAAGGACCTATCTGCTGCTTCTGAGGCTCCTCAGCTACATCCTCATAGCTCTGCAGAGTATTGCACCGGGCCTCCACTCCTTGCCTCACGAATACCTGCACCGGATCATCTGTCTCTCTGCTCCTCTTTTGCTGTGGATTGCTAAGCTCAAACTTATCCTACATTGACAGACTTGCACTACCTGCCCGTGTCTTCACTCCCGTGTGGATTTCATTGCAACTGATTTGAAGACACTGGTCATGCGGTGCTGAGCCACGAGATCATCCGGCTCCAGCAGTTACGTGTTAGTCTAGCTATACCTACCATATACATGTCGGCGGGCAATTCCCACCCCGCCGACCCTTCAGACCTTCAACAGAGCTCTATGCAACGTTACCTACTGCGCACTGCGCCAACGGAACCCCGCTCCCCTAGACCTGACAAGATGGCGACCGGTCGCGCGGTGGGTAAAACTAAACCCCCCCCTCCACCGTCTCAGCCGGCTTCCCTTAGTGTGGATGCGGGTTGTGCGGATCGACCTCCTTCTCCAGCAACGTCCTCTTCCTCATCTCTCCTGCCCAGCTCTTCTGCACTAAATGGGGGTCCAGACGCCCCGGATTGTGGGGGAACCCTCCGGTCGGAGGCAGCTTCCCTTCTCTCGGCCTTCAGGTCGGACTTCGACTCCTGGGCCTCTAAAATGGAACTCTCCCTGCATGCTGAATTAAATGCGATCCGTCAGCAGATTTCCACTACTGACTCCACTGTTGCCTCCGTCACCGCTACTCAAGCAGCCCACGAGTCCCGCATTTCCGCACTGGAGGCTGCTTCCCGTGACCACCTCCGCCGCCTGCGTCAGCAACAACTTCGCGTTGACGACGGCGAAAACAGGAGTCGCAGGAACAACATTAGGATTCAGGGTCTCCCTGAGGCCACCTCTGGTACGGACCTTAAACCCACTGTGACTGCCATTCTCAATCAGGTTCTCGGTAGAGCTCCTACCACAACCATCGAACTAGACAGGGTGCACAGAGTGGGGGGCCCAGGAGGTAGGGGTGATGATCGTCCCCGTGATGTGTTATGTAGGGTTCACTACTATACCCTGAAGGAAGAAATAATGAGGAAGGCTTGGCAACAGGGTCCTCTGGACTTTGATGGCTCCTCCATCCACCTATACCCCGACCTATCCCGCAACACCCTACACATGCGGAGAGTGGTCCGTCCCTTACTGGACTTGCTACGCCAAATTGGGGCCACCTATACATGGGGGCACCCCTTCAGCATTAAAGTTACTTTCAACTCCAGGAAGTTTGTGCTGGCGGATCCTGATCAACTGACTGACTTCTTCTCCTTCCTGGGACACACTCCAGTGGACATTCCGAACTGGCTGGATCCTCCTGCTGAATGGGTGCGACCACAGACATCTGGCCCTCTTCCTCAGAGGAGAAGGCGCTCCCGCTCACGCTCTGCCATACCCAGGAGTGGGGCCCGCCGCCCTCAGTCCCCGGAAGCTTGATTACCGCATATACCGCACTCTACACTGACTATCCTGATGTGACCGGACCCTATCTGTTGACCCTCTGTTTTCCCTCTCCCGCTCTACCATGCTTCTCTCCACAGCTACCAGCCTTAACCGTCGGAGACTGACCTTACTTCTGCCCTTTGCTATTGCTATATCTGGCTGGGGTTTGAGGGGGTTCCGGAGAGACCGTTACCGCTGGGGATTTCTGGTCCACCAGTCCTTAGTTATTTTTATGTTCCATGTTATTGGTATTACTTGATATACAATGATGATGCTTCCTGTTGGTGACAATTTGTGTGTGTATTTTTTCTCCGTATTTACTGCTCATCGCCCCATGGCTTCCTGCACTTACTGTTTTAACCTGCCCTTACCCCTGCCCTTTGCTGTTATCCTGACCAGCTGGGGTTTGGGGGGGGGACACCTGACGCCGCATGATTCCGTTGGATCTGGTCTTATCAGATAGTATTTCAATTGCTATTTCGTTGTTGATCTCCCATATGTCACGAGGTTGTAACTTTCACCCCCAAAAGCCGCAATTCTACGTCTTTTCCATTCTCCCTGTATTGAGCTCTGATATTGTCAATTTTTTTTTTTTTTTGGTGTATTCCTAACTGATTCTTTTAGGTCTGCTGTGTTGCCGGACCCACTCATGTGCTTCTAACTCCCTCTTCACATTTCCACCCCCCCATAGGTTGAGCACGGTTCTGTGCCCATATCGTATGTAACGTACGGTGTCCTGTACTCAGGCACCATAGTTTCCTTGGCTCCTTTCCTGGAGTCCCCCTTGTCTACTCCTCAGTGTACCACTTAGTTTTCCCCTCCTTTTCTTCTCTATTTTTCTTTTTCTTTTCTTTTCCTATTTTCCAGGTTTACCTACTACCCTCTACCTGCCCGCTCGCGTCCCACTATGGCCCACACGGTAAGTGCTCGCCCCCGACTTACCCTAGGCTCCTATAATGTACAGGGCCTCAATATAGCTTCTAAGCGGGGGCAAGTTCTATATCATATGCATAAGCACCATGTCAATATCTTGCTACTCCAAGAGACTCATTTTTGCTCCGACTCTGTCCCTGCTTGCTCCAACAGGTACTACAACCGATGGATTCACAGTTCTAATCCGCTTCAGAAGTCCAAAGGGGTGTCTGTGGCTTTTCACAAATCCCTGCCAGTCAGTGTGGTTGACCAGGTTACGGATCCACAGGGGAGGTACGTGCTAGTTAAGTTTGCACTCTGGGGGACGACGTACACGGTCGCCAACTTCTACTTGCCTAATACTAATCAGGTCGCCTCGGCCTTGCGATACCTTGAACTGCTTGCGAGGTTCGCGGAGGGGAGGGTCATCCTGGGTGGCGACTTCAATCTTCCTTTGGACCCGCTGCTGGATACCTCCTCCTCTCGCTCATCCCTCTCCTATACGAAGTTACGCGCCCTGAAGCGTGCCCTTCACAGCATGCGCCTTGTTGATGTAGGGAGGATCCTCCACCCGACCTCTCGGACCTACACTCACTTTTCGTCGGCCCATCAATCATATAGCAGGATAGACTATTTTTTCGTGGATCATGCTTGCCTTGATTGGTCCCCCGAGGATAGCGTTGGGACATTGGTCTGGTCCGACCATTCCCCGATCTTTCTCACACTATCCCCCCCGGATACTCCGCTGAGAGAGTGGACCTGGAGGCTTAATGACTCTATACTGGCGACCCCGGGCTGTGTGGACACGATCTCCACTGTCGTTAACCATTTCTTTTCGGACCACGCTGACGACCCTACGCCCCTTCCTTGTCAGTGGGAGGCGCTCAAAGCAGTGCTACGGGGTACCTTTATTCAGATGGGTACCCGGCTTAAAAAAGAAAGATCAGCCTCCATTGCAGCTGCGACTCTAAAGCTCCGCGAACTAGAAACGAAGCACAGCCAGACCCCTTCCGATGCCATTCTAGCAGACCTCTCTATGGCCCGCTCCCAACTTAGAGACCTATATGTGGCCTCTGCCCACACGTTTGACCAGAAACTGGCCCTGCACAGATACAAGTCCCAGGATAAATGTGGACGCCCTTTGGCTGGCGCTCTCCACCCACGCACTGCCTCTACGTTTATCACCCAGATTCGTGACCCTACAGGGTCCCTGGCGACGACCCCAACACAAATTGGTCAATCCTTTGCAACCTACTACCAGTCGCTTTACAATATTTCTGCGTCCCTACCCCAGGGTGCCCCAAGGGCCTCCCTCGACGACAAGGCCGCGTATGTGTCGACGACCGCCCTCCCATCCTTGCCTGATGAGGCCGTATCAGACCTAGAAGTGCCGATCTCAGCTGACGAGGTTATGGCGGCGATTGCATCCTCCCCTACTGGTAAAAGTCCTGGCCCCGATGGCTTTACTGCTAAGTTTTATAAGGTGTTTGGCTCCCTTCTGGCCCCTTTTTTAGCCCGGGTATTTAACTCGATTCCGGACGGCTCTGCATTTCCACCTCAGACGTTGGAGGCCCACATATCTCTAATTCCAAAACCGGGGAAAGACCCCGCCTCGTGCGCCAATTACAGGCCTATCTCTTTGATTGGAATTGACCTTAAACTCTATGCTAAGATCCTAGCGACCCGACTGAAGCCTTTATTGCCAGACCTTATCCATAAGGACCAAGTGGGCTTTGTCCAGGGCCGAGAAGCTAGGGACAACACCCTGAAGACCCTCTTGCTTACTGATTATGCCCGCTCCCAAGCTGTACCCCTATGCATGCTGACAGTGGACGCGGAGAAGGCCTTTGATCGCGTGGACTGGCATTTTTTACGTCTTACCCTGGAGCAAATCGGTGTAGGCCCGTTGATGCTAGCTAGAATTATGGCCCTCTATAAGTCGCCTTCCGCTAGGCTCCGAATTAACGGTTCCCTGTCCCCTGCTTTCAGCATACACAACGGCACGCGCCAGGGTTGCCCCCTATCTCCGCTCCTCTATGTCCTGGTTATGGAACATTTGGCCGTTGCACTTCGCAACAACCCCAATGTTTGCGGACTGACCATTGGCCCCATACATTCTAAGCTGGCACTGTTTGCCGATGACCTACTGCTCTATATCACTTCTCCTCAAAAGTCCCTGCCCGCGATCCTGACCGAGTTCCGCAAATTAGGCCTTGTGAGCAACTTTAAAGTTAATCACTCTAAATCGGAGATACTAAATATCTCCCTGCCTAACTCAACTCTCCAGCGTATCTCGGATGCTTATCCCTTTAAGACGGGATCCTCCTCCGTTCGCTACTTGGGCGTCCAGCTACCTTCTGACCCGACACGACTCTTCGCTGACAATTTTGCCCCTCTCTTCACTAAAACCCTATCTGACCTATCTACCTACTCCACGAAACGCTTGTCCTGGTTTGGGAGGATCAATGTTCTGAAGATGGACGTTCTACCTCGTTTTTTATACCTCTTTCAAGCGCTTCCTATCCACATACCTGCCTCCTTCTTTGACAAGCTACGCAAAGCGCTCTCGAGATTTGTATGGTTTCATAGCCGACCCCGCTTAAAATATGCGACTCTCAACCTTCCAAAGTCTAGAGGGGGCACTGGTATCCCAGATTTCGCTCTCTACCATCGAGCGGCGACCTTGACGCGCTTAGTGGATTGGTTTCACAATGCCCCAACTAAACTGTGGGTGCAACTTGAACACCTTCTGGCCCCTTTCGATCTCAGGGCACTCCCCTGGACCCCGGTGCATCTCCGTGGCCACACTTCTTCCTTCGGCGCTTTAACGCGTCAGACCTTGCGGGTCTGGGATTGCCTGAATAGGTCGGGACGTCTGTCAAGTCCTCAGGGCCCCATGACACCCTTCTTTGGATCCCCAGCATTCCCTCCGGCGGCCTCGTGTTCCAGATTTGGCCCCTGGAGTGCGACGGACCATCGACGGGTGGCCCAGATTCTCCGAGCTGACCCGTCCCTGTTGATTTCTCCTGCATCCGCCACCACCAGTGGTGATCTTGTGAACTGGCTGCAGCGCCGCCAGGCCCTCTCCTATATGCACACTCTGCCCTCGTTGACTGATGTTAGAGGAGATCCTTCGGAGTTGGACTCTATCCTGCTCCAGGATGTTCCCCCCACGCACACGGTGTCTCTCTTATACTCCTTGCTACTGCGCACCCTCCGCCCTGACCCGCCGACATATACTGCTGTCTGGGACAAGGACCTGGGCCGAACCCTTTCATCTACCGACTGGCACAAATGTTTTGCGATGACCCACTCGCTGTCTCCTGCTACCCAAGTTCAGGAGAAGGGGTTCAAACTCTTAAGCAGATGGTACAGGTGCCCTTCCTCGATTGCCTACATTGACCCAATCCAGTCGGACCAATGTTGGCGGTGCTCGTCCTCGAGGGGAACGCTTATCCATATCTGGTGGGAATGTCCCCAGATCCATGAATTGTGGACAGGAATCATAGCTCTGTATTGCAGGCTCCAGGCGACCATTGTTCCTGCGACGCCGGAACTGGCCTTGTTGTCTTTGTTACCCGGTTCCTTCCGGTCGATCAAGAGAGACGTTCTGAGGTTTTTCTTGGCGGCTGTTCGGACGGTGATACCCAGACACTGGAGGACCAAGCACGTACCCTCTAAACTTGAGTGGGCTCTGGAACTGGATCGGCTTAGGGACATGGAAAACCTGTTGGCGCGGGAGGGGGGCAGGGAGGACCGATTCTCTGCTGCTTGGAGGTCCTGGGACATGTTTCGGTGTTCGGATGCCTTTCAGTCCTGGCTCGGGACGTCTGTGCTACCCGGTGCTGGGGGGCAGTAGTGGGACGTGGGGGGCCCCTCCTGATTTCATCCACCTTCTTTTTCCCCCCTTGGCATACCTCTTTACATTCTCCTGCTTTATCCCATCCTCTAAGCTCTTTTCCCCTCTCTAGCTATATCATTGACACCATAAGGCAATTCTCTTTGTTTATTTGTTGTTTTTAGGTGTTTCTTACTGGAAAACCGAGATATTTAACAATGCCTACCACACTTTCCACATTCTTCCCAAGTGACGCCAACCCTGAAAGTGTTTGTACCGGTGTTGGCCTTTCTTTGATTTTTCTCTTATTTATGTTAACACCTGACACCCCAAGTTGCTGTTATCTTGTCCTTGTGCTGCTGCCAGGTTCTAATGGACCTGGCGATTTAGGTTCCATATTGGCACTTATTGATGTTGATTGTTGTATGCATTTACTCACGGTTCACTTTATGTCATTCCTGAACAACTTATTTTACTGTATGTTTCATGCTCCATGCTTCTCCCCTAACTCTGTAAAACCCTTCTCTTTCAATAAAATAAGATTGAACTAAGAAGAGGTACTCTTTCTAGGCTACATCATATCCAAAACAGGAATCGAGATGGACATGAGTAAGATATCCTGCATTCAGGATTGGCCTACACCAACCACACGCAAGGCGCTACAGCGATTCCTTGGATTTTCGAATTTCTACAGGAAGTTCATTAGAAATTTCTCTGCCATTGTGAGACCCCTCACACAGCTCACTAGCATTAAAAAACCATTCAAATGGTCAGATGAAGCAAATAAAGCTTTTCACCTGTTAAAGACAAGGTTTACTTCCGCTCCCATATTACGCCATCCAGACCCATCCCTCCAATACATTCTGGAAGTAGATGCGTCAAACATGGCAGTAGGAGCAATACTCTCCCAACGACCAACTCACACTTCACCACTTCATCCAGTCGCCTTTTTTTCTAAATCCCTAAGCAGTCCCGAGATAAATTACCCCGTGGGTGAAAAGGAACTGCTTGCTATAAAATTGGCTCTGGAGAATTGGCGACATCTACTCGAAGGCACCCAATTACCAATACTTATATACACGGACCATAAAAATCTCCAATATCTTCAGACTAACAAAACTCTCTCGCACCGACAGGTACGATGGTCACTATTCTTTTTAAGGTTTAACTTCCTAGTGACCTACACACCTGCAGATAAGAACAAAAAGGCGGATGCACTATCACGACTAACTGAAGAAAACTACTTCGAAATCCCTTCCGTTCCTATAATACCTCACAAACGCATTATTGGAGTTGTCCGTTCCTTGAAGGAAGAGGTTTTGAATGGTATAAGTTTGGATTCACCCCCACCACAACTAAATACTGATGCAGAAGGCTTCCTCTACTACAACGACAAACTTTACATACCACCTACCATACGCACCAAGATCTTGGAATTATCGCATGATGTGCCTATGGCAGGACATATGGGTATGACAAAGACTCTTAATCTGATTACCAGGCAATTCTGGTGGCCTGACATGAAAACATCTATACAAAAATTCGTCTTTTCATGCAATGTCCGTGTGCAGGTCCAAAATTGACACTACGAGACCATCCGGTCTACTATGCAGTCTACCAATACCCCAAACTCCATGGGAAGTTGTGTCCTTGGACTTTATAGTGGAATTGCCACCTTCCAAAGGATTTAAAAAAAAATTCAAAAAAAGGGCAATGATCTGGATCCCACCGAAACACTCCTCCATCCCAAAATATACATACAAACAAGAGAGCTTGGCCCGCGGGACTTTATATGAGGTGTGTTCGGAGGCTGGAGAAAAATTAAGTACACAATTGGTAAAAGCAATATTTGTTTTATTGCAAGGTATGCACAGGTTGTAAAAATACAAATAAATAACACGTGCTCAATGGCACATGACGTAGCTCAAAGGCTGTAATGTCAATATTAAACAACACAGGCAAAATTGAATCACATGTTGGAAAGCATCTTGGTATAACCACTCAATTTCAGATAAGACATAAATGTTGTACTGAGTTGACATAACAGTGAAATTTGTATATATCATCGTGAACTGACGCGTTTCGGGAGCAACATCTCCCTTCCTCAGAGATCAATAGTTCGAAGTATATCTATAAAAGAACACTGTTGTTAAAATATGCCATAGCCCTATGATTCATGTATCAAGTATTGAGAACTTGATGAAGTATAGAATACTCACAACTCAATAAGACTTGAGTGGATAAATTGGACTCCTGTGTTGCAGCGGTGTGCGTGTCTGGCCCGGGAGCTGAAGGGTCCCAATGTAGTGACAACCAATAGTGGGGGTCCATGGTGGGTGAGTGATAAGTGTGCAAATGAAAAAAGCACCTTTCCATCTGTCATGTGTAAAAGTATACATAGTAGTGAGAAGGTAGCAAATTACAACCGATAAAATGATAAACATAATGTGTGTAAGATGGAAAGGGCAGGTATGAAAGGGAATAGTTGTGCCATGATAGCCAAGAGTGAACAAGAGAAGAGAAGACACCATGGGAAAGGAAGGGAAGGATGAGTGACAGTGTGTCAGGTAGGTGCCAAGGTAGGATAAGGAAGAAAAGGAATCATGGGTGGAGATGTAGAAAAGCCACCCTGAGAAAAGTGAATGCAGGGAAAGAGTGGTGCAAGCAAGGACAGTGAGGACACGGCAACTGACCTACCAATTGGATCCGAGAATGGAAGCACAGATGGGACCCTAACGTCATGCAGCGGGTGTGCAGAGATCAGTCAGACTGGCGGCGTCTGTGGTCTCGTGGAGGAGAGGAACGCTAGAGGCGGACCTCTCCGACCCGTAGATGTATGAGCACGCATACAGCGCGGTGACGTCAGTGGAAACACCGATGCATCACGCTGGGGGTGCGGCATGACGCCGATGTGCAGGTGGACCCGCTCCTCCCATAGATGGGGAGGGGCGGGGACAGCAAGGGAGACGGAGCCTCCCTATTCGCACATCGCAGCTCCCAGGGCCAGAACTTGCAACATCCAGCACACAGTGAATCCGCTGTATCAAAGTCATTGGATGTAATAAACGTGGTAGAGTAAAGACTCAATGCATAGTTGCATATGGCATATATAGGGAATTGTTTGGAATAAACCTATGAGAAAAAAGGAGGGGCACCAAGGTTTAATTTTCCAGCCAGAGAGGGAGCCAGATCATTAGTGGGCACAGTGGGTGTCTTCCACCCTAATATAAATTCAAAAAAAGGGCAATGATCTGGATCCCACCGAAACACTCCTCCATCCCAAAATATACATACAAACAAGAGAGCTTGGCCCGCGGGACTTTATATGAGGTGTGTTCGGAGGCTGGAGAAAAATTAAGTACACAATTGGTAAAAGCAATATTTGTTTTATTGCAAGGTATGCACAGGTTGTAAAAATACAAATAAATAACACGTGCTCAATGGCACATGACGTAGCTCAAAGGCTGTAATGTCAATATTAAACAACACAGGCAAAATTGAATCACATGTTGGAAAGCATCTTGGTATAACCACTCAATTTCAGATAAGACATAAATGTTGTACTGAGTTGACATAACAGTGAAATTTGTATATATCATCGTGAACTGACGCGTTTCGGGAGCAACATCTCCCTTCCTCAGAGATCAATAGTTCGAAGTATATCTATAAAAGAACACTGTTGTTAAAATATGCCATAGCCCTATGATTTAAATTGCAAAGTTCAATCAAGTATTGTAAACTTGATGAAGTATAGAATACTCACAACTCAATAAGACTTGAGTGGAGAAATTGGACTCCTGTGTTGCAGCGGTGTGCGTGTCTGGCCCGGGAGCTGAAGGGTCCCAATGTAGTGACAACCAATAGTGGGGGTCCATGGTGGGTGAGTGATAAGTGTGCAAATGAAAAAAGCACCTTTCCATCTGTCATGTGTAAAAGTATACATAGTAGTGAGAAGGTAGCAAATTACAACCGATAAAATGATAAACATAATGTGTGTAAGATGGAAAGGGCAGGTATGAAAGGGAATAGTTGTGCCATGATAGCCAAGAGTGAACAAGAGAAGAGAAGACACCATGGGAAAGGAAGGGAAGGATGAGTGACAGTGTGTCAGGTAGGTGCCAAGGTAGGATAAGGAAGAAAAGGAATCATGGGTGGAGATGTAGAAAAGCCACCCTGAGAAAAGTGAATGCAGGGAAAGAGTGGTGCAAGCAAGGACAGTGAGGACACGGCAACTGACCTACCAATTGGATCCGAGAATGGAAGCACAGATGGGACCCTAACGTCATGCAGCGGGTGTGCAGAGATCAGTCAGACTGGCGGCGTCTGTGGTCTCGTGGAGGAGAGGAACGCTAGAGGCGGACCTCTCCGACCCGTAGATGTATGAGCACGCATACAGCGCGGTGACGTCAGTGGAAACACCGATGCATCACGCTGGGGTGCGGCATGACGCCGATGTGCAGGTGGACCCGCTCCTCCCATAGATGGGGAGGGGCGGGGACAGCAAGGGAGACGGAGCCTCCCTATTCGCACATCGCAGCTCCCAGGGCCAGAACTTGCAACATCCAGCACACAGTGAATCCGCTGTATCAAAGTCATTGGATGTAATAAACGTGGTAGAGTAAAGACTCAATGCATAGTTGCATATGGCATATATAGGGAATTGTTTGGAATAAACCTATGAGAAAAAAGGAGGGGCACCAAGGTTTAATTTTCCAGCCAGAGAGGGAGCCAGATCATTAGTGGGCACAGTGGGTGTCTTCCACCCTAATATAAATTCAAAAAAAGGGCAATGATCTGGATCCCACCGAAACACTCCTCCATCCCAAAATATACATACAAACAAGAGAGCTTGGCCCGCGGGACTTTATATGAGGTGTGTTCGGAGGCTGGAGAAAAATTAAGTACACAATTGGTAAAAGCAATATTTGTTTTATTGCAAGGTATGCACAGGTTGTAAAAATACAAATAAATAACACGTGCTCAATGGCACATGACGTAGCTCGTTTCCAAAGGATTTAATACCATCTTAGTGTCAGTGGACCATCTGACAAAAATGGCACATTTCATTGCTATTCGCAGACTACCTTCGTCCAAACAAACGGCAGAACTCCTGATGAAACATGTCTTTAAGTTACATGGTATCCCAAAAACTCTTCTGTCTGACCGTGGATCACAATTTATTTCCAAGTTCTGGCTATGTCACTATGTCACATACTACGGATCGAGCGGAAGCTCACTTCTCCTTACCATCCGCAGACCAACGGACAGACTGAAAGAGTCAACCAATGCATCGAGCAATATTTACGTTGTTACACTTCTTACCAACAGGATGATTGGGTGGATCTTCTCCCTCTGGCAGAATTTGCCTACAACAACGCAACCTACAGTACGACCAAGCAGAGTCCGTTCTACTTGAACTATGGGTTTCATCCCTCTATTCTTCCACCACGCATCCTTCCTTCAAATAACCCAGTAGCTTCAGACTATCTTACCCAAATAAAGGACTCTCTGGGTTTGCTTAATACTACCATTGCACACGCTCATAGTCAACAAAAGAAGTACTATGATCTTCGCAGAAGACCTTCTCCTCAGTACGCTATCGGGGACCTCGTTTGGCTCTCAACAAAAAATTTAAGACTGAAAATCCCTAGCAAAAAGCTTGGACCTCTGTTTTTGGGACCTTTCCAATCAAGAAACTTATTGGAAAAGCTGCAGTACAGCTTACATTGCCAATAGACCTCAAAATACATCCCATTTTCCATGTGTCGCTACTGAAGCCCCATGTTCCTGACCAAGGAATAAGGCCTACTATCCCACCTCCTCCTCCTGTACAAGTTGAAGGTGGAGAAGAATACGAGATAAAAGAGATTCTGGATTCTCGTATCCACAGAGGAAGACTTCAGTACTTGGTTCGATGGAAGAACTATGGGCCCCAAGACGACACCTGGCTAAACACCTCTGACATACATGCCTCTAGATTAATCCGCAATTTTCATGCGAAGTACCCAGACAAACCAGCTCCAGAGGCCTTCAGGAGCCGGCCTTAAGGGGGGGGTACTGTAATGTTCTGGTACCTTTGGGTACCCTAATTACTCTTTCATAAGTGTATGCGCCCCACCATTCTCTTTTGGTAAGGTGCGCATACACCTTTAAGACTGATGCTGTCATCACTGAGCGCCGGACTGGATGGCTATTTAGATCGCCGGCTCTCACTCACATGTGTTCGTTCAAACTGCTTTGTGCCTTGATGCTAACCTGTCTTGAAGCTCTCATGCTTGCAAGCATACCTCGCTGTCGGAACCACGCTGCGCTGATCCCTGTATCCCGCTACCGGATCATCCGCTCTTGCCGAACCTCTCCTCTACTACATTGCTATTAGTGATAAGTACCCCACAGGGGAAACCTCTATAACTTTCATACTAAAGCTTACACTATCTAGCTCTGCATACTAAGGACTATTACTACATCTGCATTATCTAAGATTGCTAGTTCTTGAGCCTACTACCACCTGTTCTTGCACTGGGTTGATCTCTCTTGTATGTCCACCTGCTACTCTGTCATCTGCTACCATACATGATTGCTAAACCTATCTGCATCCCATCTGCTACTATCTTACTTTCAAGAACATTTCCTTTCAAGTGTCTGTCATCTACCATCTCTACCCAACCTGTCTCTTCAGCCTATCATCACTGTGTTACTATATACATAAGTCACTCTAGGAAACATCTTATTGAGTGTGTGTATTTACTTGCTGAATTGAGATCCTCCACACATGATGAGTCATTGAGAGTTGGGATTGGTGTCTCAGCATTTCTCTACATGACTACTGAAGTGGAATATTTCTGCAGCTGAAAATCCACATCATACATAAAACGCAGGAGCGTTACAAATGGACAGTAAAGTCTACACTAGAGTTTACTTCCGGCCGCCCATAGCTGTGTCATCTGCCCACTGTGCTCTTATCAGCAGAGGATCATCTCACAGATTCCCTGCTAATCACAACAGAATCCACATGAAATGGGCCTTAAGGACATCTAAGCTGTAATACTTTACACTTTTTGGTTTAGCTACACTTTAACATAGGCTACATTCCAGACATGTTTACTAGCAGTAAAAGAAAGGTCTTTGACAGTGCCCTATAATAAACCACTGTAGACCAACATCAGCCACTTGATGCATTTATCCAGTTCAGGGAGTACCCATTTCCCTGACATCACACTGTGAAGTGATTACTTGACACCAGTCATGAGAATGTAGCCTTGTCTCAGGCTCAACATCAGTCCTGTAGTCACTCCCTAAAGTGTATTTCCAGCTAATAAAATACATTTCTTAGTTTTTGATTCTTTTGGGAAAGGTTAATTTGGCCTTATAAATAGAATCTAAAATTGCCTGGACCTTCTCTAGGAAATCCCATTCAAGACTAAATATTATGACATCGTTCAGATATGCAGAGCCATATGCTTTGTGGGGCTTAAGAATGTGGTCCATCATTTTTTGGAATGAGGCTGGGGCCACATGAAAGCCAAAAGAGAAGACAAGGTACGAGTATTTGTTAGAAATTCTGTATATAGCCCTACAGAACGAACAGTGCACAGCCCACATGGGCTTTCTGCTTAACTGAAGACAGGAAACAGGAAATGTATTCCAACAATATTGCCCATCCAGTATTGAAAAAGCTATTCTTTCCTTGCCTTGGCTGGAAGAACACCAGAAAGTTATAGTTCAATTAGCATAAATTATTACATTATCTAATTTTCAACAAGAAATAGTTTGTATAACGCCATATAAAAAGATACAGTATATATGTGTGTATATATATATATATATATATATATATATATATATATATACACACACACACACACACACACACACATACTGTATATACACACATACATATATATATATATATATATATATATATATATATACATATAAAAAGTACAGTAAAACTGCAGAAAAGGGCACTGGGGGGCAAACTAATGTGAATTTATTTTATTTTGTAATGTATCAATGTGTTTGGTGTGTTCAACCCCCCTGTGAACGTCACGTCGCAGGAGATGGAAGCTGGGGCACACAGAGCATCGGGAGGAAGATCCGCCGCGAGACACCGCCGGGATACTTCGCTGGATCCTGGTGACAAGGTAAGTAACCCCTCTATAAGGATCCAGCAATCTTCATAGCACTTTTGGCACTGAAATTTAACCCCGAGTCACACTCGGGAATACCACTAGGAAGGTTAAATGCTTAAAGTGAAACATTAAAAATGCCTAATTCCTTTAAATAACATACCCGGGGAATGTCCTACTACTGTCTTGTGATATGCAGAACGTGCTGCAGCAGCAATGACATTTACAAAGGAGTAACTTTTTAAAATTGCCAGCAAATGACTTTGACAGTAGTCACTGACAGTTTCTTTGTTAAAAAAAAAAAAATACTGTAGATACCAAACTATGTTGGTCTGGTATGGATTTTAGGGGGGGTGTCATGCAAAAATATAAAAAAAAAATCCATACTAGCCCCTTAACCTGGGAATACAGCTTCCTAAACCATACCAGGCAACCTCCCCTCAACATGGGGGAAACCCATGTACCCATGTTGTTTAGGGCCTCATCTTCATGAACCTGACCAGTGGTTGTGAGGGTCTGCAGGCAGGGTACTTATTGGAATCTGAAACAAGCCTTAATAACAAGGGGGCTCCAAAATACACATGGATAAATATGGGTTACATAATACCCCTACTCATTCACAGACAAATGTTGTAACAGAAATAGACACCCAAAAGTTACAGATCCATCATCAATCACCATGTTCTCCAATCACTGAAAAGAAAAAAAAAACATGACCCACTTGCACATGAACAATTCCGACGATACATTGACCCAAAATACAGCAGTAAAAATATTGCTTCTATATATGAGTTTCGGCTCCGGCTGAACAGGAGGCTAAATGGGCTAAAGTTTCAAAAAGCCAAAATTTGTTCCGAACCTAAGCTCATCCCTAGTGGGTACAAATGACTTTTACTGGTGAGGACTGCTTGAGGTGGATGGATCTTGGCAGTGGCATTAGCTGGACCAAATCTACAGCAACCACTTTGAAGGGGGCCTCAGTTATACACAAGTGTACCAATGGATTTCAAAAATGTGTTTGGGGCGAATTAATTTGACACTCAGGGCACGAATTACAATATTCCTTAAAATCTTTATAAATACAGAGCGAGAAAAACAGATGCCTAATACATGCTTTTATTTTTTCTACTCTTAAATAACCACCCAGCACATGAGATTGGCCCACATCAAACACCATCCTTGTGTGTGACAGGGAAACCACCAGCTGCTCCGCAGCTTTCTCCCATTTCTTCTTTACTTGATACAATAAGTCATTGTATACTGCTAAACAGGGGTTTTGCAGTTCCAGCTGTTTCCAAAACAATAAAAAAATCAGAGCTCAGTATTATATTGTGTAACAGCTTCTTAATCACACTCACAACATGCTTTCAGTTCCATTAAAGCGGAGTTCCACCCGAAAGTGGAACTTCCGCTTTAAGTACTCCTGACCCCCTGACATGTCAGATTTGGCATTTCATTTAGATAACCTGTCTGAAATGATCAGGTATTTTTGATATTCATTAAAGAGTAATTCCACTCTTTTTTTAGAAAAACCATTCCCCCCTGGGTGATCTATGTACATTGCAAGGAATTTAACAAACTTTTGTTATTCTGAAGAAATCCTTGTGTGTGTTTCTCTGTGTCCATGTGGGAAAGTTATTCTAATGGGAGTGGTTTCATAATTATTAATCAGCTGCAGAAGCTGCATGGCACTAATGAGGAAAGCTGCTGGGCCTGCATCCCTTTAGACGTGTTCCTATTGGGAGTCTCTCAAAAAATGACATTTTTGTTGCAGGGGATGCCTGAAATCTGACTTGTATCTTAGTTCAGGCTTCTGGGGATACCGGTGAGCCAATCACACATGCAGGAAATTATGTTTCTGTGGGTGTGGTCAGTATACATTCTGTGTACAGAACACCTCCAGGTAGCCATATTGCATTGCATTTTCAGGAAATCACAACAGCTGCAGATTGAAAAGAAAAGATCATTTTTAATATCATTCAATTACAATATGACTTGAGTCGCAGTTGTTTACACTATATTGTTTTTTCTTTATTTGCTTTTTTTTTTTACCACGAAAATGGAGTTACCTTTAAAAGCTAAGTTCACCTTTGTTCACTTTTTTTTTTCTAAATTCCAGCTCCTCTATGTACCAATATAGCATAAATGTACTTCTTTTGCAAAAATATCAAGTCTTTCCAATAATTCTACAGACACTTACCTCACTGTCTTCGTAGATGTTTCATAACACATATTCAGTTCTTCTGCCTTACTCCCTGGGCAGACTATAGGTCATGACACAGGAAGGAGTTGACCAGCTGACCTCATTAGCAGACACGCTGCATCATCCACTCTCCTAAAATCGATGCCTGTTAGTGAGAAGGGTGATTATTGACTGATTGCATTTCATTTAACCAGTTCTGGACTGGAAGGATTTGCCCCCTTAATGACCAGGCCATTTGTTGAGATTGAGTATGTCACTCGCTTGCGAGCCAATAGGGGGCGAGAGCGTGCCGCCGGAGGCGGTACCCCCAAAAGTGTCAAAAATGTCAGTCAAGGGTCCGATCTGTCCGCCGCAAAGTCGCAGTCCTGCCAAAAAAATTGCAGATTGCCGCCATTACTAGTTAAAAAAAAAAGCATCCCCAGCAATAGCACACAGTGCAACGTACTACGTAATGCTTATTTAATAGGCTCCAGTGGTCACTACAGGGCTTTATGAACAAAAATGACTTATATGACATATGGAGGTGCCACCACCCCACTGATAGGATGTATTCGCATCATTCTGCGGTCCACAATTCATATGCTCGTATTGATATTATATTGTCTGATAAAAAAAAAGCAATAAAAATGACATAAATCTTTCCCGTAGTTAGTAAACTTTTGCGCAAACCAATCAAAATACGCTTATTGCGTTTTTTTTCACCAAAAATATGTAGCAGAAAACAAATTGGCCTAAAATGTTAAAACATTTTGATTTTTACATTTTTTTGGGGGGGAATTTCATATAAAAAAAAATGTGAAAAATATTGTTATTTTTTTTTTAAATTGTCACTCTTTTTTTGTTTATAGTGCAAAAAGTAAAAATCGCACAGGTGATCAAATACCACCAAAAGAAAGCTCTGTTTGTGGGGAAAAAAAGAATGTCAATTTTATTTGGGTACAGCATCACACGACCACGCAATTGTCCGTTAAAGTCACTCAGTGCCGAATCACAAAATAGGCCCTGGTCTTTGAGCAGCCAAATCCTCCGGGGCTTAAGTGGTTGACGGACAATTACGCGGTCGTGCGACGCTGTACCTAAATAAAACGATGTCCTTTTTTCCCACAAATAGAGCTTTTTTTGGTGGTATTTGATCACCTCTGCGATTTATTTTATGTGCTATAAACAAAAAAAGAGCGGCAATTCTGAAAAGAAAAAAAAAAAAACAATATTTTTTACTTTCTGCTATATAACATTCCCCAAAAAATGTAAAAATCATTTTTTTAATTCTTTTAGGCCAATTTGTATTCTGCTACATATTTTTGGTAAAAAAAAAAAATCCTAATAAGCTTATTTTGATTGGTTTGCGCAAAAGTTATTGTATCTACAAACTAGGGAAGTTGTGTTTACAACAGCTAACCATCAATCTCTCTCAGCGGGGAGCGATCGCGGGTGCCTGGTGGCAATTATGGCCGCTGGCCCCGTGGATCGACATCCCTGCTGCCTAGTGGGGGCTTGCCCCCAGGAGTGCTCCCGCGAACTGCCGAACAGGTACGGTGATTCATGCAGCCGAGCCAGCCTGCCGCAGTATATATGCGGTGGGTGGGTGGGCGGCAAGTGGTTAAAAAATGTGCAGCTAGAAATGGGTGGGTAGCACTCATTTCCAGCTGCGTGTTTTTTTTTTTAAATGAAATGCAATCAATCAGTGGTCACCCTTCTCACTAAATACACAGGCATCCATTTTTTTTCTAACTTAACTTTAATCTTGCATAAATCGTTCATCTGGCATTTTGAAGTGTGCAGGAAATGAGAGATGAGATAACAGCCTATGTGGATAGAGCTGTATTATTGAAAACAGGAGAAGTGTGTCCTGGCTTCTGTAAAGCTCAACATACACTATACAATCTGATTGTGCAATCTCCTTTAGATCTATCATCAACTCTGTAGTGCAAGGGCCTGTGATTGGATACAGTCAGCCTTTTTACCCAGCAGCAGGCTCATATATACAGATGAAATCCCTGAGCATCGGAAAGTTCACATTTATAAAAGGCCTGCACAGCTGAGACTGATAATGAAATCTGGCTATCAGGTAAGATGTGGACTTAGAAAAAGAGGCCTATCGCACTTAAAATTATACAAAGCCTCTGGGCTCCAGAACCCATAGGAGGACGTATTATGATTTTGAGAAAAGTTTATTTTCTACATATCAGTCATAAATCCTGGAGCCCCTCACCATGTGTAAGTGAGAAGCCTTGACGGCACATATAAATGCATATAAAGCCCCGTACACACATACCGAATGTCGGCTGAACGATCGGCCGTCTTTTGTCAGTTGCTGTCCTGTCGGTTGAAAAGTGCTAAGGACTGCACACGCATTTTGTCGGCCAACAACAGCCGACTGCAGAAGTGATGTCATGTGATGGTTAACTTTCCGAGTGTTTTTTTCTTCTCTGAGCATGCCCAGTCTTGCTCATCTGCTGTTAGTCGGCCGAATTCTGTACTGACTGGCGAACAATCGGCCGTTCTGGTGACGGCCAACAAAAATTTTATAGCCTGCACGCCCGATTCTGTTCGGCCGAAAAGTCGGAGTCGGTTGTCGGAAGCATCATACTAACAAGCCGACAATCGGCCTATCGTTCGGCGGCCGAATATTTATGGCCGACAATCGCTACATGTGTACGGGCCTTTACTACCCAAACTGTGCCTGCATCTGATTTAATGCAGATGCTGTCCGGCCAACAATTTTCTGCCAGGCTTTTCTTTTTAATCACAGGGTTGTTGGGAAGGAGACGGCTGCCATGACCACTCATTGAGCAAATTTCATCCAGTCCATCAAGAACTAGCCAAAATTTGCTCTGTGTATGGCTAGCTTAAGCCAAGTGGTCGTATATCTAATATTTAGGTCTTTTTATTAAGACATACAGTATAAGTATAGCTATAATATATAAGATAACATGTAAGAAATTAAGCTATAAGTAAAGCTGGAGAAAGCTTCTTCTTTTGCTTCTATCTTCAAGTTATGTGGATGAGATATGAATATGTAAAATTTAAGATTTACCTGGATTAAAAGGAAATGTACAATTTTTAAATAAACATTATAAATAAAATGTTGTGACAATGTTGGGTTGCAACAGTCTTGGGAAAATTGATTTGACTGCCACAACTTAACCACTTGCCGACCGCCCACAGTATATTTACTGCGGCAGTCAGCCCCTCCTGGGCAAAGCGACGTAGTACTACATCACTCGCACAGGAGCCTGCAGGGGGCGAGCGCGCGCCGGCGGAAGCGCGCTCCCACCCCCGTCCATTCATGGCCATCCCCGAGCGTGTGACCGGCGGCTCCGATGTCCATTACTAGTTAAAAAAAACAATAAAAATGACATAAATCTTTCCCGTAGTTAGTAAACGCAATAACTTTTGTGCAAACCAATCAAAATACGCTTATTGTGATTTTTTTTTACCAAAAATACGTAGCAGAAAACAAATTGGCCTACAATGTTAAAAAAATTAGATTTTTACATTTTCTTTTGGGGAATTTCATATAAAAAAAATTGAAAAATATTGTTATTTTTTCAAAATTGATGCCACCACCAAAAGAAAGCTCTATTTGTAGGAAAAAAAGGACGTCAATTTCATTTGGGTACAGCGTCGCACGACCGCGCAATTGTCCGTTAAAGTCACGCAGTGCTGAATCGCAAAATAGGCCCTGGTCTTTGAGCAGGGGTTAAGTGGTTAAACCATAACTCCACTTTTGTTGAGAAAAAAACATTCCCCTCTTGACGATCTCTATACATTGCAGGGATTTTAACAAACTTTGTTGCAGATTCCTACCTTTTGGCATTCTGAAGAAATCATTGTTTGTTCCTCTGTGCTGAGTGGGTCAAATGGGAGTGGTTACTTCATTATCTATCAGATGTGGCAGCTGCAGGGCTCTAATGAGGAAAGCTGCTGGGCCTGCATCCCTTTAGACATGTTCCTATTGGGAGTATCTCACCAAAAAAATGACATTTTTGTTGCAAGGGATGCCAGGAATCTGACTTGTATCTTAGTGCAGACTTCTGGGAATATTGGTGAGCCAATCACACAAGCGGGAAATTATGCTTCTGGGGTGTGGTCAGTATACATTCTGTGTACAGAACAGCTCCAGGTGGCCATATTGCATTGCATTTTTAGAAAGTTACAACAGCTGCAGATTGAAAAGAACAGGTCATTTTTAAGAACATTCAATTACAACATGATTTGTGTCTCTATTGTATATGCTATATTGTTTTTTCTTTATTTGCTGATTTTTTTCCCCACGAAAGTGGAGTTACCCTTTAAAGCAGCCAATCAAGTGTTATTTTACCTGTTCAGATTAGCTCGGGGTGAGTTACGGCTGGTTGCTATGGATCACAGCACTTTGCTCATAGTCATTGCACTTCTAGCTGCCTTATCAAATAAACCTGCTAGTTGTCAAACATTGTTATTTGAAGAAAATACAACTGTTTATATTATGAAGCATTATACTAATCAGATGGTTTATATTTTCTTTTGCCTTCCTTGGACAAATGTGCACACTTCTTCATCTTGCTTATCGGTTGATTGGGACAACTCATTTGTATTAGCAACAAGAAAGGAAAGTCATGTTTACAATGAAAGAAATATTTACAGAATTAACCGAAGTTGTCACAGAGATTTTAATATTGTTTTATCAATACCAATATTGACTTATCATAGCCTGAAAAATTGCTTTTCTAAATGACATTTCATGGGACCGAAAAAATAAACAGAACATCTCGGCGTACTAAAGATTTCAAACATAAATTGTTGTATTTAATTTGTTTTGAGCTAATGGGCCTTTGGGTCTCTCTTATAAAGAATATTGCGATGTTGTAAAAGTGTTAAACACAGATTGCTTGCCGTCTGGTTCTGGATTCCAATAAGTCTCATACTTTATGGACACAAATAATGGTAACTTTTATTCAACTAAGTAATGTGTGCATTGTTTTAAATCACCAGAAAGATTATGATTTTAGATTACTGCTATTTCCCTATAAACATGCATTTTTGGTTTGCTGGTCCATAAAGAGACCCAGTCTCTATTGGGTTTATTCAAGAATTTAAATACTGTATATACAGCTTTAAAGTGATTCTAATGTCAAAATTTTTTTCTTTTACCTTGCTTTGGGTTCACATCGACAGTATCTCACAAAAGTGAGTACACCCCTCACATTTTTGTAAATACTTTATTATATCTTTTCATGTGACAACACTGAAGAAATGACACTTTGCTACAATGTAAGTATTGAGTATACAGCTTGTATAACAGTGTAAATTTGCTGTCCCCTCAAAATAACTCAACACACAAAGCCATTAATGTCTAATCCACTGGCAACAAAAGTGAGCACACCCCCTAAGTAAAAATGCCCAAAATGGGCCCAATTAGCCATTTCCCCTCCCTGGTATCATGTGACTTGTTAGTATTACAAGGTCTCAGGTATGAATGGGAAGCAGATGTGTTAAATGTGGTGTTATTGCTCTCATTCTCTCATACTGGTCACTGGAAATTCAACATGGCACCTCAAGGCAAAGAACTCTCTGAGGAAGAAAAAAGAATTGTTGCTGTACATAAAGATGGCCTAGGCTATAAGAAGATTTCCAAGACCCTGAAACTGAGCTTCAGCATGACGGCCAAGACCATACAGTGGTTTAACAGGACAGGTTACACTCAGAACAGGCCTCACCTGGTCGACCAAAGAAGTTGAGTGCACATGCTTAGCGTCATATCCAGAGGTTGTCCTTTGGAAATAGACGTATGAGTGCTGCCAGCATTGCTGCAGAGGTTGAAAGGGTGCAAGGTCAGCCTGTCAGTGCTCAGACCATGCACCCCACACTGCATCAAATTGGTCTGCATGGTTATCGTCCCAGAAGGAAGTCTCTTCTAAAGATAATGCACAAGAAAGCCCGCAAACAGTTGGCTGAAGACAAGCCGACTAAGGACATGGATTACTGGAAGCATGTCCTGTGGTCTGATGAGACCCAGATAAACTTATTTGGTTTAGATAGTGTCAAGCGTGTGTGGCAGCAACCAGGTGAGGAGTACAAAGACAAGTGTGTCTTGCCTACAGTCATGCAAGGTGGTGGGAGTGTCATGGTCTGGGGCTGCATGAGTGCTGCCGGCAATGGGGAGCTATAGTTCAACCCGATTGAGCATCTGTGGGGCATCCTCAAACGGAAGGTGGCAGAGCGTAAGGTCTCTAACATCCACCAGCTCCGTGATGTCATCGAGGAGGAGTGGAAGAGGACTCCAGTGGCAATCTATGAAGCTCTGGTGAACTCCATGCCAAAGAGGCCACACAAAATATTGACACTTTGGGCCCAATTTGGACATGTTCACTTAAGGGTGTACTCACTTTAGTTGCCAGCGGTTTAAATATTAATGGCTGTGTGTTGAGTTATTTTGAGGGGGCAGCAAATTTACACTGTTATACAAGCAGTACACTTACTACTTTACATTGTAGAAAAATGTAATTTCTTCATTGTTGTCACATGAAAAGATACAATAAAATATTTACAAAAATGTGAGGGGTGTACTCACTTTTGTGGGATATTGTATGTGGCTCTGCATGATGCATTTGCATGAACACAGCAGCCCATTCATTGATTGGGCTGCTGTGCTTGCATTTACTGCATGAAAAGGTCCCCACACCTTTTTCAAAACATGGCCACACAGAAATCACATGGTGCTTTGGCACCATGCATTTCCATGTGTGAGAAACCGAACTGCATTTTTCAGTGCGTGGGGTTTCCATTAAAAGTTACATTTTAGTAAAAAACCTTCCAATATCAACCCCCTGCCCCCCAAACACATACCTGACTCTTTTCTTAATCCATTGCTGTGTCTTTTCTATGCCTCCTAGACCTAAACGAGTAGTTAACCCTCACAGAGCAGGCGCAGCTCCACTGCAATAGAGAATTTTCAGGTTTCCCAGAGTTGGGCTTTAAAGTGGTTCTTTGCTCTGTTTAAAGAAATGTAAAAGTCAGCAGTTACAAATATTGTAGCTGCTGACTTTTAATAAAAGGACACTCACCTGTCCAGGGGTCCACTGCCGTGCTCACTCAAACCAGTTCTTCACTAGTCTTTATGTCCCTAGTGCTAGCATGTTTACTGTGGGCAGTAGGTTGTGATTCCTTGTGGCCTTACAACCTGCTGCCCACTGTGCATGCATGAGCTGCGCTGAGCTTTGTGAATGGTCCAGCAGTCTTAAAGGACCTATGATGTTTCCCAGAAGGTCACGGGTGGGTGGAGAGAGAACTTCTGGTGGACCGCCGTGGTGATTCGACCAGAAGTGGGAGCGAGTATCTGTCAAAACCAGGTACGCCCCTTCTAAAAAGGTGCCATACACTGATGAGGAGGGGGGAGGTGGGCATAAAGCAAAATTTTCTCTTTAGGGTAAAGTTCCACTTTAAAGTAAAAAAAGCAATTGCACAACTGTGTGTCTTGAGGTTTTCCATAAGGTTCTGTGCAGACACAGTGTGGGACATGAGATGCTCTATGGGCTTGTTCACACTAGCAGTTAAGAGGTAGTAAAACCCCATTGTTAAATCATGTTTTCACTGCCCCCAACCGCTCCAGCTTTGGCTGCAGAGACAATGGCCAGGGGGGGTACACAATGCTTTCATTTGTGGCCAAGGCAGGAATTATACTCCCTGTGCAGGGTTCAAAAGATTAAAGCAGGCAGTAAGGAGGCACCGCCTGTCAAATCCTCTCTATGAAGCGATTTGAATGAGGATCGCTATTCAGAGAACAAGAAAGCCCTTTGACCTCTTTGTTTTAGCTATTCTGACTGCACAGCCCAGAGGCCATGGGTTTTCCCCACCTCCCTCTTCACATGTCATTTCTGCTCTTACATTTCCATTAGGGACAGAGACCATCCCTGCACAGAACAGTGCAGCCCTTACCAGACCTCCTTTATACTTGCCCTGTTCTTGAAAAATAATAAACAATAGTTTCTACAGAGAACTTCCTATGAGGAAATGACTACTTCATCATTCCCTATTATGGTAAAACCACCTTCATCACACCCCAATACTGCTGTGGAACAGTCTAGGTAAAAAAGAATACAGATAATATTAAATATATAAACTCTAACACACAGATTTGCAAGTAAGCATGCATACCCAATCATTACCTTGCATTTTAAAGAATTTGCAGTAAAAAAGATTCTGTAGTTGTATGAATTTTGCAAAGATATTTTTGAAATATTTAAATCTTTGCTGTGTAGAATGATTGCGCTAAGAGCAAGAGCCGAGAGGCCTCCTAAGATCTGACAGTTGGTTCCCAGTAAACTGCTTGACCTTATGGCTCTCCTAGGCTCCTGAATGTGCATAACAACAATAAACAAGAGTGCCCTCTAGCGAGAGGAATGTAAAAATTGTATTTTATACAATTATATGGACAGGGCCAGGATCTAAAGTAGATAAATAACTACAGGGGGTGCCAGGAGAAGATAAGGGAGCCAATGAAATAATGTGATCTCCTGGACCCTCTATAATGATCAGAAATAGGAATATGGGGTCTGCTCTTTTAAAAAACAAATCTAGGCATCAAGTAAAATCTAAAAATGCTATCCACTAACCACTGCAGCTAAGCTTAGTTAAGAATGGCCAATCACTTTTTCTTAAAGCAAACAATTGGGCAAAGCAATAGGATTGCTTTAATTCCCACATTCCAGCAGCATAAACTAACATTTCCTTTGCTTACCCACTGCTTTATTGAGCATTGGGAGCCTAAAATGTTACACCCATACTTCTGTGTAAACTACAATTCCAATAGGCTGTAGCTTACATATGCTCTCAATGGCAGAAAGGAGTGATAAATGAGTGAAGGTTTCTTTGCATGGACTCTAGAGATTCCATCGCTAACAAGGCAACAATACATAAACTACACCCCTGAAAGCTCTGGGAAAGGTCCAGCCTGGCATAACTGAAACTCAGGCCCACCTTCCCACCAGCTTTACTTGCTGACTCAGTCCCCTCCCTTTTCCCAACACAAATCCTTGCTCGTAATTCCTAATTTACAAAAGAATAAGAAATTCACAAAGTATCTGCCAACTTTACTTTGGTAACAAGTCCAACTATGGGTAAAAAAATAAAGGTTTTCCATGCAGTGGAACTACTCATTTTGTCCAGGAGCTTTATTCTCACCCTATCTTCCACTCCACCAGCAAACAGCGCTACTCCAGTATCCAGCAGTGGACTGTTCCTGATGTCCTCACATCCAGATCTGGTCTATGGGAGTGATAACATCAGGAACAGTCCACCACATAAGACTGCTAGAACGCAGGGGGCAGGAGCCACAAAGGACTGGTCTTGTGCGGGAGGGATCAGAAGATTTGGTAAATATATCTCTGTTCTCCAATCCCATAGACAAAAAGGAGCAGTTAACCTTTGCAGTGTGGGCACAGTACCACTGCATGGGAAAACTGTTTTTTTTTGCTTGTAGTTGGGCTTTAACACTTAACTTTAAGAGAGCAAATTTTCCAAGGATGGGGGCTGCTCTTCAAGACTTAGTGGGAATATTGGCATCGGTGAACACATAACGGAAATGGGAATTCGTCAAAGCCACTATATGTGAACATACTGCAAAGTATATTCCCATAGGCATGAGGTTTAAAAGGCTAAAAATAAAACCTATGTGGCTCATGGCCAAAGTTAAAAAAGCTATACATATTAAGAAAAGAACTTTCAAAAAATATAAAATTTAAGGAACAATATAATCTTTGAAATGTTGCAAAGAATATAACAGAATCTGTGAAAAGGAAATAAAGGATGCAACAATTCAAAATGAACGACAGATTGCAAAAGATAAAAGGACAAACCCCAACAAAAATCTTCACTATATTAGTAGTAAAAAGCTCAGGTCTGAGCATGTAGGCCCTTTACAAAATAATCCAGAGTGGGTGACTGGGGACAAAGAGAAGACAAGTTTATTAAATACCTTCTACAGCTCTGTGTATACAAAGGAACATGGGGGAGCTCATGTCCATAATGGGGATGATATTGACATAGCCCCAAATGGACCACTATGGCTCAAATTTGATATGGTCCAGGAATATTTAGACATAATAAAGGTGAATAAAGCACCTGGACCAGATGGCATACACCCAGGGGTTCTAAAAGAATTGAGCTCTGTCATTTCACAGCTATTACTGTGAAGAAGCCTTTCAGTATTTGAAGGGTAAATATATTTTTCTCCAGAAGTAAAGCATGCCCCCTTGTCCTCTGTTATGACCTTAAAGTGAATAACTCAACACACTATATGGACCACTTATGTATTTATACATGTTGATCCTTTCCCCTCTTAATTTCCACCTTTCAAGAGAGAATAAATTCAATTCAGCCAATCTTTCCTCATAGGTGAGCTCCTCCATGCCTCTTATTGGTTTGGTTGCTCTTCTCTGTACTTTCTCCAGTTCCCTAATATTCTTTTTGTGAATTGGTGCCCAAAACTGAACTGCATATTGCAGATGAGGTATTACTAATGATTTGTACAGGGGCAAAATTATATCTCTCTTTCTGCAGTCCATACTGCTTTTAATACAAGAAAGGATTTTTCTTACTTTGGAAACTGCAGCTTGACATTGCATGCCATTATTAAGCATATGATCTACCAGAACACCCCGATCCTTCTCCACCATTGACTACCCCAGCTGTTCTTCTTCGAACGTATGTTACATGCATGTTTTAAGCCCCCATATGTGTAACTTTACTTTCACACAATTAAACTGCATTGAGGTCGGCTTATAAGTTGGAAACATCCTGTAAGTACGTTATTCCACTGCATAGCTTGGTGTCATCTGCAAACACTGAAATTATACTTTTAATCCCAGACCCTATATCATATATATATATATATATATATATATATATATATATATATTAGTGATCGAACGATTATCGGCCAAGCCGATATATCGAGGGCCGATCTGCACTTTCCCCGATATATCGGAATCGGCCACCAAGGTGACCGATATTGACGATAATTCAGGAAAGTGCTTGTACCAGAGTGATGCCTGCAGCTAGAGGCATCACCCCGGTACCAGTGTCCATAGCCGACAGTCGGCTGTCTTGTAATGACAACCAATGCAGCTGAGAAGCCGCTCAGCTGCCATTACAAGGAACGGGAGGGGACGTCCCCCCCTCCAGCTGCCTCCCGCGGAGACCCAGGAAACCAGCCTGCATGGCCGCCGAAGACCCGGCTCTGATCGGGTCTCCATGTAAAAAGCTGGAAGTGATGTCATGACATCACTTTCGGGTACTCGGCGCCAGATTCCAAAAAATGACAGCATTCAAAACAGACAAGCTTGGCGTTTTGAATGCTTTTAAGTGCAGAGGAGGGGTTTGGGGTCTTTTAGACCCCCAGATCCCTCCACAAGAGTACCTGTCAAGTGATAAAAATAAAAAAAAATTTTAAATGTATGAAAATATTGGCCAATATCGGCCAATACCGATATGCAATGGCCAAAATATCGGTATCGGCAATGAAAAACCGATATTGATCGATCACTAATATATATATATATATATATATATATATATATATATATATATATACAGTATAAACATATTAAAAAGTAAGGGTCCCAATACTGAACCTGCCCTTCTCCCAAAGAGGGGTGCCTTGGGCTTGCCTTACCTCCACATGCATCAGGCTACCCAAGTCTCCATGATATTCCTCATCTAGGCTCACAACAGAGGAGAAGAAGTCCACAGTTCCATCTAGGGCAATGAAGGGTACCTGCTACCAAACCGCACTCTACAGAGTCTGTTTGAAAAATCTTTGTAGTGGGAGTGACAGGACACAGTAACCACAAGGTTGAAAGGGGCCTTAATCTGGGGAACCTAAAATAGCACACCTCCTGTCCTAGGACGGAAAGTGAACTGAGCAGCATGAGTGTGTTAGAGCTCCATATCACCTCTTCTCCATTACATGTGGGGGTGTTTTGTAGTCCATGAAGAGATCAGAAGACAATGCTAACTCAAGACCAGAGGCAGAGAGCACAGAAAGTTATTGGTTACAATATTCCTAGTTGGATGAACAGTGTTTTGGGTTTTTATTTTTTGCACTTGTGGAACAGATTCACTAAAATGCTTTCAACTGTATACTTAACAGACCAAAAGAGAGCAAATAAGAGAATTGATTGTTAGATTTTACATACGCTTTAATTTGGGACTTTTATATTTTTACATTTTTACAATTTCAATTTGAATTTTGCATTTAAATCTTTAAATCATGATTCAGAGCGATAGATTACTGTAAACAAAGAGGTTTTTGATGGCAGAGTGACCCCAGGGCACTTGGACAATGTCAAAATACAATGCAGAAGTCCAGGCAGGTAGGTGGGAGTGTATCTATAGGAGCAATAACCTATACGATGAATACCTTCATTTATTTAAGTGTTTTAGGCTATTTACACCAACCAATACAAAACTTTAATGCAACTCTGCCTTTACATTGTCCAACACAAATAAATTACCTTTCCTTTATTTATAATTGAAATGACCTAATAATTGAAACTTACCTGACACCATAGTGAGTGAAGGGCTCATTAGCTTATTAGTGAGTTTTTCTAAATGTTAAACCAGACAGACTCTTGGAATCATTAATCAGGTCATAATTTAGTGCCGGGACCATGTGTTGCATTGCAGGGAACTGATGATTTATTTTGTATCGAAAGTGTTTCCATGTAAACATATATCTTCATTAACTCTGCCCCACTGACCCCTGAATACACAGCCCGCTTCATTGTTTTGGATGTCAGCTTATAACAAACAAGAATTCCATGTAAAATGGAGGCATTTTTTGGTTCCAAAATATGTTTGATATTTACTGTATTTATTTTGGGTTACTGTATTACTTTTCTTATGTAGGACATTTTATACAAATTTATACTTTTACTGTTCCTTTTTTGATGAAAATTCCAGATAAGCACTCTTCTTTAAATTGACTTGATTCAATTTCTGCAGTTGGCCTCACCAATTAAACTTACCGTATATACTCGAGTATAAGCCGTGTTTTTCAGCACATTTTTTTGTGCTGAAAACGTCCCCCTCGGCTTATACTCGAGTCAAGAAAAAAAAAAAGTCCCTGGCCGCTCCGACGTGCTTAAGCTTTAAAAATGGCGCCGCCCGGTGCATAAATGTCACCGCGCATGCGCCACCGCCGCTTGGGACAGGCCGGGGATAGCCGAAAGTATACGAGCAGCGGCGGTGCATGCGCAATGACGTGTCGGCGCCGGGCGGCGCCATTTTTAAAATGAAGGCGCCTCTGGAACAGGTAAGTAAAACAGCTGCACTACCTGCCATTATGCAGGGCTGCGGGAATACTACAAGGGATGCAGTGCTGCGGGCATGGTCCACTTGTACCATGCCCACAGCACTGCATCTCCTGTAGTATGCCCACAACTCCAGATCCTCTTGTACCATGCCAGTCACCCTGCATTCTCCTGTACCATGCCAGCCACCCTGCATTCTCCTGTACCATGCCAGTCACCCTGCATTCTCCTGTACCATGCCAGCCACCCTGCATTCTCCTGTACCATGCCAGTCACCCTGCATTCTCCTGTACCATGCCAGCCACCCTGCATTCTCCTGTACCATGCCAGTCACCCTGCATTCTCCTGTACCATGCCAGCCACCCTGCATTCTCCTGTACCATGCCAGCCACCCTGCATTCTCCTGTACCATGCCAGTCACTCTGCATTCTCCTGTACCATGCCAGCCACCCTGCATTCTCCTGTACCATGCCAGCCACCCTGCATTCTCCTGTACCATGCCAGTCACCCTGCATTCTCCTGTACCATTCCAGCCACCCTGCATTCTCCTGTACCATGCCAGTCACTCTGCATTCTCCTGTACCATGCCAGCCACCCTGCATTCTCCTGTACCATGCCAGTCACCCTGCATTCTCCTGTACCATGCCAGTCACCCTGCATTCTCCTGTACCATGCCCGCCGCCCTGCATTCTCCTGTACCATGCCCGCTGCCCTGCATTCTCACCCTAGGCTTATACTCGAGTCAATCATTTTTCCCATCTTTTTGTGGTAAAAGTAGGGGGTTCGGCTTACACTCGGGTCGACTTATACTCGAATATATACGGTAATTGAATATCAACATTTTTGTTTTGCTTTTTGAGGATAAAGAATGGTCACCCATGGTTTTATTTTCTGCTTTGTCCTACTGATGAAAGTGTTAAAAGTGTTAGTTACTCTAACATTTCGTATATTTCTTATATGTGTATGTTATACCATGTACTTGTGTTTAAAAGTATCCTGTTCTCTTTGTATTGCTTCCTTTGTGTGAAATACCTGGTGACCCTGCCAGTCTCCCTGCTTTCCTATTTCAAACCGACCACACTAGGCATAATAGCACCTCCATCTCAGTGTGTTCAGTTTCTGTCCTCCTATGATCAGACTTGTGCAGACATGCCCCCCTGCCCAGCTCATTACTGGGAAGATCAGTGTATCCCTATTTCTCTGTTTTCCCCTGACCCCCCCACCCCCGCAGTCTCCACCCCCAACTCTTATGCCACTAAGAACAAAGGAGGTTTTGTGATCACTTATAAAAAAATTAAAAATATATTTATAATGTTTATATACAGTATAAATATATGTTTTGCCTTTCATTTCTATTTTAAACTTTTTGAATTTTTTTACAAGGTGAGGGTTCACATATACTTTAACTTCCTGCCCTGGAGACTCTAGAACAAGTGTACAAATTAGAAGATTTCCCCTCACCTCTTACAGTTGTTCTGGTAAAGCATAAAAAGTTTGGTATTAACCATCTTATCTGTTATATTTAAGTATAGCCATTTTTTCTTTATAAATATGCAATTATGTTTCTTCAAAGTTTGTGTGTAGCCCCTCACTGCAGTTTCTGAAGTATCTCCATTTATGGCCTCTACTTTAAACTTGGCCCCTTTTTTAGCAATTTTAACCACTTTTGACCAATTTCAGTCAGCTTTTAATTGCAAATGCGACCAGACAGATCAAATTATCTTACCACCAACTGTCTCCATGAAACCATGGAACGCTCAGTGCTACTGGTGGTAGTTTATATTGTTCTGTTTCAACATTTTTAACCACTTAAGCCCCAGAAGATTATACCCCCTTCCTGACCAGGGCCTATTTTGCGATTTGGCACTGCGTGACTTTAACGGACAATTGCGCAGTCGTGCGATGCTGTACCCAAATGAAATTGACGTCCTTTTTTTCCCACAAACAGAGATTTCTTTTGGTGGTATTTGATCACCTGTGCGATTTTTTGATCATGCGCTATAAACAAAAAAAGAGCGACAATTTTGCAAAAATAATATTTTTCACATTTTTTTATATGAAATTCCTCAAAAAAAATGTAAAAATCTAATTTTTTTTAAATTTTAGGCCAATTTGTTTTCTGCTACATATGTTTGGTAAAAAAAATTGCAAAAAGCGTATTTTTATTGGTTTGCGCAAAAGTTATTGCGTTTACTAACTAAGGGAAAGATTTTTGTCATTTTTGTTGTTGTTTTTTTTAACGAGTAATGGCGGCGATCTACAATTTTTTTTGCGGGACTGCGACATTGCGGCGGACAGATCTGACCCTTGACTGACATTTTTGACACTTTTGGGGGTACCAGTGACATTACTACATTAGTCAGTGCTATACATATGCACTGTTACTGTAAAAATGACACTGGCAGGGAAGGGGTTAACTTTATTTGAGAAGGAGGGGTTAAGTGTGTCCCTAGGGGCGTGCTTCTAACTGTTATTGGATGTGGCTGTGTGTGTAGCTGCAGAGAAATACGATCCTGCATAGCAGAACCGTATGATCTCTGCACTTACACAGGGGAGAATGACAGGCGGCTTTGTTTACATTAGCCGCCTGCCTTTCTCCCACTGTACCGGACGATCGTGAGTGAGCGGCGGACATCGGGTCCACCGCTCACACACGCGAGGGGGTCCGTGAACGAGCGGGGGCGGGAGCGCGCCTCCAGTGGCGCGCGCTCGCCCCCTAGAGCCTCACAGGCTAGCGACGTGCTACTACGTCGCTCTGCCTGTGAGGGGCTGACTGCCGACGTAAATAGTCGTGCGGCGGTCAGCAAGAGGTTAATTAAAAAGTTGTTGAAAATTTTGGAAAATTTTCCAAATTTAAGCCTAGTATTAGTCTTTTTTAGTTCACTGTAGACAGACCTGCAGTGTATTGTGATACATTTTTATTTATTTGTTCTAAAGCAAAACTTAAAGCAAAACTTAAAAGAGGAAGTTCCTCTTTAAATCTTATTCAACACGACTCCCCCCCTCCCCCAGCACATTTGGCGTAATCATTTTTCTTTTTTGAGGAGCAGGTACCAAGTTTTGATAGGTCTCTGCAAAATCTGCCCCTGCTTGCCATATGGAAAAATGTTGTCCAATTGAAGACCAGGGCTATCCTGACATTTTATTTTACAAGTAAAATTCAGCATTTTTTTGCTAGAAAATTACTTAAAGCGGACTTCCACCCTAAAAACTATTTTTGCATGTCCACTCGCTTAGATGAACCTGAAAAAGAATTGGATAATTAAAAATTTTTTTTTGTTTCACCTTGTTTTTAATGAAAATATACTTACCTTCCTTCCTCTTCCTCCTTCTGCGGCCGCGGCCCACGACGTCACTTATTCCTTGCATTGACTCCTGGGAGATGAGCGTCATCAATCCCAGGAGTCAATGCACCTGCAAGGGAGTCACTCGTCACTTCCAGTGCAGGTGCGTAATTCCCTGCTGAACAGCTTCTGGGCATGCGCCGTTCAGGGATGACGCACCTGCACCAAAAGTAAAGAGCAGGGCATTCTGGGACTCCGACATCACCGAAAGGACACAAAGAGGACACGCTCCAGCTTCAGCTGCCCACACCTGAGATGGCAGCGCTGGACAAGGCATTTTCAAGGTAAGTATTTCTTCTTACAGGTAAGTGAAACCGGGGACAGTTCAGAGGCTATCGTTGCTTAAATGACTGTCCCGGGGGTATTTTTAGCTTAAACATTTTTTTTAGCCCTTAACTTCGCTTTAAAAACCCCACTACGGTGGCTTCCCGATCGCAAGGAAGAGCCCAGAGATGCACTGGTGGGCAGCGGTAGGGCGTCCCGCTACCCACATGTGCGTAATTTGGTGGCAAGTGGTTATAGCCCATCTTCATTATACAAAAAATAAACTTGTTCCTAACCTTTTCATCTAATAAGTGTTTTTTTTTTACTTTTTTTTTTTTTTGTTATTTTTAGAAGAACACCTAAAATTCAGAATAACTCACCGGCAAATTAACCCTTCCAGAGACAAGTAATTGTCACAAGCTCCTATCTTGACTTTTTGCTGCTCAATCAACCTGTCTTGTATCCTTCCCTTATCATCAAATGCTTCAAAACCCTGTGGGGACTCCTGTACCCGGTGATTGACTTGACAGCCAATGGTCAGGAAGCGAGACATAGGCACTAAAAACCTGACCTTCTCACACTACAGAACATAAGATAGAAGACCTGGGACCTGGTGCATCACATGGCAACATTCGTTGGGGCTTTTAGATAGATTCTTTCAAATAAAAACTTAACATAAGATACAGGAGAAGTGGGAGGTTTTCTTTTTTCTTTTCCCCTGAAAATGATCTTTGAATATTTATCAGAAATGAAATGCAAAAAATGTAAAAAATTACATTTGCTACTGACCATTATACAAATTTACAAAAAAAAAATAGTAAAATATAATTTATTAACTTTAAGCTGCAGGATCTTAGTGTGAAATGATTGTACAAACCAAAAGTATTGATTATGATTTTAGAATGGTAATTTTATGACTGTATTGGATAATTACCACTTTACATTTATTTTCTTTTTCTCCTTTTTGTTTGAATGTGCTACAAGATTTTACAAGCCCTCAACTGACATGTCCAAGCCTTTCAAAAAAAAAAAAAGATTTATTTTTATTTATGCAACATAAATCTTTGAGAACATGGACTGTTTTGCTTCTACAGTCGAAGCAAAAATAGTTTAACATAAACCATGGCCAAACTCCAAGTCGTGTTGACATATTTTATGAACGTTATAGGAAGCCAGATTGGAGGTGTACATCTGTGTGGGTTGGCTGGTCAGCCCACTGCCGTCTGTGTATCTGTATGCTTAAATGAATTAGCTATTACAAAAACACTTACATAAACAAGCAAAATGTCCTAGAACCGCCATACTGAGCAAAGCAGCATACTCTGTGTAAGGAAAGAAAAATAACATTTGATTCCAGAGACGAGAAGTCAGGTCCGTGTCTTTGAAAAGAACCGCGCTCTTATATCATAAAATAAATATCACCATAGTGAATAAACAATAGCGAATAAACAAATAAATAAATACATCTTCATTTAAATGATAGAAAATACATGAAAATTATAAAGTCCATGTGTAGATCCCACACATGAATAAAGTCTTTAGTGAGTATAGGAAAGGTTTCTCTACACTAGACCCCTATTTATGAGGTTGTCACAAGTTAGCCTGTAGTTTTGTTTGTATCTCTTACCTCCTTGCTGCTATTGCCTCTATCTTGCCTTCCTTCACATGTGGTGTTTGGCTTCTCTGTTCTCCTATGGGCGTCGCCTGCTCCATTGTGAGTTATATCCTGTTCCTGTCTATTACTTCCTGGGTCACCTCCCTGTGTGCTTCCCGATATATACACATGCTCTGTGCACTGCTCCTTGCTTGAGCAACATCACTGTTCTCTGAGCTCCCAGCCGTGTATCCCTTGGCTATTGTATCTGATCTCTTGTGTACTGACCCAGCTTTGTTTCTCCATCTATGTTTGTCTGCTGCCTTTCCTGACCTCGGCTTGTCTCTTGGATCTCCTTATAGTCTCCTATTTACCCTGCGCATGCCAGCGGTCTCCACATCCTCAGCTGGGCCTACCTGGGGGCCGTGACCTGGTTCCAGTCTGCCGCAAGTCCATTCCCACCATCAGGGGCCCTGGTGAAGAAGCAGGCTGGGGCTTAGACTCCGCGCCCTGGGGAATCCTGAGCTGGGGATCTATAAGGGCTCACTACCACAGACTTGTTGACAGTGGTCACAGGAATGAATTCAAACACTGGTGTCATCCATTCAACATACTGTATAAATAGATAGAGTATTCAAAGTTCCAGTGTTGCCAGTTTATTATGTGAGTTTAGAGACACTTTAACCACTTCAGCTCTGGAAGGTTTTACCCCCTTAAAGCGGAGTTCCAGCCTCAAATACCTTTTTTAACTAAAAATACCCCTATAATACTAATCCATCGCCCTTTACAGAACCGCTATTCTCATACTTACAAGGTGTACAGTATTGGGTTTTAGTCAAAATCTTACTTTTAAAAATGCTGTCTGGGCGTGGCCATCTTAGACGTGGGCATCTGAAGCCACAGTGTAATCTGCTGTGTCCTTCTTCCTGATTCCAGGGGGTGTTCTGGGAGTTGTTCCTGATTCCAGCCACCTGGGAGTGATGACAAACAAAGGCGGAAGTGATGTCGAGGGGGGAGAAGGAGGCAGTACAATCAAAAATGCCCTGACAATAAGGTAAGGGACCCCCGAAAAAAATTGAAAATGCCCAATTGTTGATCAGCATAGTGAGCACTCCAGGAATCACTAAAGTTGCAAAATAGGTCGAAACTCAACTTTAATGACCAGGCCATTTTTTGCGATTCGGCACTGCGTTGCTTTAACTGACAATTGCGCAGTCGTGCGATGCTGTACCCAAATACAATTGATGAATTTTTTTCCCACAAATAGAGCTTTCTTTTGGTGGTATTTTATCACCTCTGCGGTTTTTAGATTTTACGCTATAAACAAAAAAAGAGTGACAATTTTGAAAAAAAAAAAACAATATTTTTTACTTTCTGCTATATAACATTCCCAACAAAAAACAATTAATACCCAAATGTTTTTATCAGTTTAGGCCAATTTGTATTCTGCTACATATTTTTGGTAAAAAAAAAAAAATCCCAAAAAGCGTATATTAATTGGTTTGCACAAAAGTTTTAGCATTTACAAACTATGGGATAGATTTTTGGACTTTTTATTTTTTTTGTTGTTTTTATTAGTGATGGCAGCGATCAGCGATTTTTAGCGGGACTGCGACATTGCGGCGGACAAATCTGACACCCAGTAACACTTTTTAGGGACCAGTGACAATAATACAGTGATCAGTGCTAAATAATATGCACTGTTACTGTATAAATGACACTGGCAGGGAAGGAGTTAATACTGGGGGTAATCAAGGGGTTAAGTGTGAGCCTAACTGTGCTTACTAACTGTGGGGGGGGGGCTATGTGACAGGCACACAGAGATCAGTGTTTCAGCTTAGCTGAGACACACAATCTCACTGTGCCTGTCTGACAGGTGAGCTGCCTGCCTTGTTTACATAGGCAGGTGGCTCTCCTGTCAGTTTTCCCTGAAGATCGCGGGAGGCCGGCAGTCTGGCTCCAGCTGTGTCTGTGCACATAATCGCGTAGATCTACATGATTATGCGCCACGAGCCGCCCTGCCACAGTAGATCTGCATAGGGCAGTCGGCAAGTGGTTAAAGGTAAAGTTTATTTTTCATAACATGTTACATGTTACTTCCATATTTTGGGTTTAACATGTATTATGGTATGAATGCACCTGCCCCCCCACCTCTCCGATCCGTGCTGTGCCAGCTAGCAGGGATTCTTCACCACCCACTAGCTGTCAGATTTTTCTAAAACATGGCAATGCGGGGCTCCGCCCACCCGGCTGCGTCACTCATTTACAGCGCTCTGTGAATGGAAAACTATAAGTCCAGCATCCTTTGCGGCTGTCGGCTTGTAGTTTTCAGTGAAGTACCACGGCGCTGTAAGTGCTGTGGTAGTTCATTCATTCTTCCTGTCAGCATGTATCGGCTTCCTCCTACGAGGTACCTATGAGCCTATACACTGACAGGTCTGCAGGAGAGCTACATGGCATCAGCGATCTGCTGATTCCTGGTGCAATGCTTTACAGGCTCCTGCAACAAAAAATAATAAATGTACATTTTTTTTACCTGCAAAAAAATGTGCATTTATTATTTTTTCTGAAAAGGTGAACTTATCCTTTAAAGCTCAAAATAAATATTAGGGTGCACTTGTTACAACACTGTGAATTAGGGATAGAATGATTATCAGCTAGGCCGATATATCGGCAGCCGATATGCACTTTCCCCGGTATATCCGTATTGGCCCTGGAACTGGCCGATATTGCCAATATTTTTGTGACATCATTCTGCCTTTTTAGGCCTCCTCCTTTGTCTTGGACAGCCTCGTCTGGAGTCAGGACTAGTCTTGCGGTATGTATCACAGCCATACACCCACCCACAGCAGCCCGGTGCCAGCCAGCCACCCACATCCACAGGCCCTGTACCAGCCACCCACAGGCCCTGTACCAGCCAGCCACCCACAGGCCCTGTACCTGCCAGCCACAGCCCCTGTGCCACCCACCCACCACAGGGTGCCAGCCAGCCAACACAGGGTGCCAGACAGCCAGCCACCCACAACCAGAGTGCCAGACAGCCAGCCACAGGCCCTGTACCAGCCAGCCACAGGCCCTGTACCAGCCAGCCACCCACAGGCCCTGTACCAGCCAGCCACCCACAGGCCCTGTACCAGCCAGACACCCACAGGCCCTGTACTAGCCAGACACCCACAGGCCCTGTACCAGCCAGCCACAGGCACTGTACCAGCCAGCCACCCACAGGCCCTGTACCAGCCAGCCACCCACAGCCCCTGTGCCAGCCACCCACCTACCACAGGGTGCCAGCCAGCCAGCCACCCACCACAGGGTGCAAAACAGCCAGCCACCCACCCACCACAGGGTGCCAGCCAGCCATCCACCCACAGGTCCTGTACCAGCCGGCCAGCCACCCATAGGCCCTGTACCTGCCAGCCACAGCCCCTGTGCTAGTCACCCACCCACCACAGGGTGCCAGACAGATAGCCACCCACAGACAGGGTGCCAGACAGCCAGCCATAGGCCCTGTACTAGCCATCCACCCATAGGCCCTGTACCAGCCAGCCACCCACAGGCCCTGTACCAGCCAGCCACAGGCACTGTACCAGCCAGCCACCCACAGGCCCTGTACCAGCCAGCCACCCACAGCCCCTGTGCCAGTCACCCACCGACCACAGGGTGACAGCCAGCCAGCCACCCCCCACAGGGTACCAGACAGCCAGCCACCCCCCACAGGGTACCAGACAGCCAGCTACCCACCGCAGGGTGCCAGCCAGCCATCCACCACAGGGTGCCAGCAAGCCAGCCACCCACCACAGGGTGCCAAACAGCCAGCCATCCACCACAGGGTGCCAGCAAGCCAGCCATTAAGAATTAAACAAAAATTAACATGTTCAGTACCAGATTTGTGTAAAAAATTTTCTTTATTTTTCAAAACTTTAAATGTACAAAATATCGGCCCATATCGGCCGATACCGATACGTTGTGACCAAAATATCGGTATCGGCCCTGAAAAAAACATCTAGCCCTACTGTTAATCCAACTACAGGGATAAGTGGAATGATTATGGTAAAAATTATTCAGTTAAAATGATGCCACTTCCTACTAGCAATAGGTGATTCTGTTTGGGCTTGATTTGCCAAGTGTTCGATGAATCTTGTTTGAAATTTAGCATACCTAAAGTTAGAGGTGAACATTGAAGTCTATAGTAGGCAAATCTTGGTGTGAAATTCAGACCGTTTTTAGGGCTAATAGGCAGACTACTATCGAAGAAAGACAAGAAAAACTGGGCACTGACTTTGGGACATGTACCAAACCAAAAAAAAAGTTATACATGGCATTACAGAACAGTACATTTTTCACAGGCAGTCTCAGCGACAGTGTAAACTGGCAATGCATATTGGGTTGTGGAATCAATTTTTTTTCTTTACAGTTACATTGGCTTACCTACAGGAGCAGCATCCCAATTTGAATAATTTTTGTTTAAAAAGAAGGCCCTTTTTAGGTATTTTTAGCAGTGGCGCATGCTTTTTCATCAAACTGTAATAGACTTGCTTTAACCAGTCGACAAGAATTGGCCAATAAGTTCATTGAGACTGTTCCTATTCTCCATGATGCAAAACTGTCCACCCCATGGTCAAGTTCTCGATAAACAGGCTTGCACCCCTTACAAGGACTTTTCCTCTTCTGGTTACTTCCCTCTCCCTCCTAAAGAACTAAAAAAATGTTTAAATGCTTTTAGATAGTATGCTAGCTTTTTGTGCTGCATTGCAGCAGTTCAGGATCTCTCACTATGTTGGGATGCCCCACTGCCTCCTGGGATTGCCACGTCACATCCCAGTAGACTGTGTTTTACACAGCACCTGCACACTGCAAGATCTGTGTGTGTGTGTGCAGACATGACAGCACTTTCTGCTGGTTATTTTGCTATCTGGCAGACACCTGTGGCATTGTGTGAGCATGAAGGGGTCCTGCATGGCTCCATAACATTGTACTTTGTCTTTTATGAAGTGATCATTTTTTGGTAAAACTTTAGGAAGACACTTGATGATTCGTGGTGTGCTGGCAAATATGTACATTGACCTGTGATATCTCCATACTCCAGCTGGCTGTTGCTTTAGCACCTGCTACCCTTGAGCCTATTCCAGGAATGTGTGCGATAGGCATATTAACATTATATTGTGTGCACGTGCACATGCACACAGGTGCTTCAGTGCAAAGTCCCTGATAGCACATGCACAGTAACCTTCCCAGCTCATGCACAGATATGCTGCAGACCTTTTTCAGGTGGTCTAAAGATGGTGGAGTGCAGTGGCAGCTGGTGAATGAAAATTTGGGGGGGGGGGGCGGCAAAACCAACACCCCCCGGCAATCAAATCTACCACCCCCTCCCAGGATGGACGGCTGTCTGCCCAGCCAGGCAGCCAGCATCCTTACCTGCTCCTTCCCCAAGCGGCTGTGAGTCCCCTCCAGCCGTATAACTCCTCTCTTTTCCTAACCAATGGCTTGTAAAATCGCTTCTCTTTTTAGCCAATCAGGAAAGGGGTCTCACGACCCGCTTCCTGATTGGCTGGAAGGAAAATCAGTGTGATAATAGCGAATATTAATTTGCTATTGTCATACAACTGGGTGGGCTCAGGGCTCAGTGCTCTGCACCCCGAGCCCACCTTTTTTTGAAGCCTATTAGAACCTCTGGCTCTAATCACGTGCTTCAAAAATAAAAAAATCCCCTATTGGAATCCATGCATCCAGCGCCCTGCATGTAGATTAGGGGGCCGGATGCAGAGATAGGGTGGGCGGCGCCCCTGCACCCCCAATGGACGGGCTACTGGTGGAGTGGTGGGGGTAGTAGCAGGAGGTACACGGGTGAAGTTCTTTTTTAGGGATACAAGACTGCAGATGATACAGCAGTGTACGTTTTTCCAGAAGCAGAACAATTTTAATGAGAGAGAACTGGCCAAAATGTCACAACATTGTAAAATTGGCCAGTAGAAGGACATTTATAATCACAAAAGGTACACAGAAATTTACTTAAAAGCACAGGCTGGGTATTTACTACAAGCATACTGCAAGATACTGCAAGATACTGCTATTATACAGCAGTGTAAAATTGTCCAGTAGCAGGACAGTTTTAATCAGGGATAATAGTCCAATGTAGAGACAAAAAGTGCAGGTAGATGTCTCACTATAAGAATTATGAGACCGTAGTGTAAAATTGGCTAAGAGTAGGACAATATAAATAATCAAGACTAGGCCCAAATTTACTAGAGACAAGAGAGAACAGGTTATTTACTAGAGACAAAGAGCACAGGTTGTGGTTTTACTACAAGAAATAAGATATTGCAGAGGATGCAGAAGTTTAAAATGAGCTGGCTGTAGGGCAGCTTTAATGGGGATATTAATTTTTATCGCTAACTTAAAGTGATACTAAAGTCTAGATTTTTTTTTAGTTAAAAATACTTACCTGCTATGTGCAGTTGGTTTTGCACAGAGCAGCCCAGATCCCCCTCTTTTTGGGTCCCTCTTCGGTGCTCCTGGCCCCTCCTGTTGAGTGTCCCCACAGCAAGCAGCTTGCTATGGAGGCACCCAAGCCAAGTCACAGCTCCCTGTGTCCATTCAGACACGGAGCTGTGGCCCGGACTGGCCCCACTCCACCCCTTTCTCTCCTCATTGGCTGATTGACTTTGATTGACAGCAGAGGGAGCCAATGGCACTACGCTGCTGTCTCAATCAATGAGGAGGGGAGTCTCGGGCAGCCAAGACACTTCTTCAACATCGCTGGATCTAGATGAACCTCGGGCATGCAAGAACCCCCTGCATTTTGAGTACACTACAGATGTCCTTCTAGTGGGTCTCCCCTGTTTCATCTTTCATGCACTGGGGAGAGAGAAATATAAAAAAATCGCATCTAGACATAAAGAAACATACCCAAAAGAGGAGCTGGGAATAACGCAGAGAGACGGTCTGGATGCAATTTTTTTAATTTCTCTCCCCAGTGCATGAAAAATGAAACAGGGGAGACCAACTAGAAGGATATCTGTACTGTACTCAAAACGCAGGGGGTCATTGCTGGCCCAAATCTGTCTGGGGAGTGGCCCTGGGCCCTGGCTTGCACACAGAGAAGGAGGAATACTTCACACTGACACTGCCTGCTGAGAGTGAGACAACAAGCACTGCTGCATGATTGATGATCTGCTAAAACATACTGACTGACATAATGAAGTTCAAGCACATAATCTATCTGATTCTGCATATTTAATTGCAATATCACCCGGCCGCACCTGACTTACTCACCTCCTCTCCCTAGCGTTGCCGTCACCGTGACTGGCTCCGCCCCTGCCCGCCTGAACGAGGGAGGGGAGGCTCAGGGCGGCCCGAGAGGAGGAGCAAAGAAGTCCAGCCTAGGCAGCAGACAGTCTGACACTCAGTACTATGCGGCGCAGCGGCGCTGCGATGCCGGCCCGCGTAGATAAGGAAGAGAGCGGCAGAGTGGTGTCACCCTCCACCCGGTGGACACCCTGGTGCGGTCCACGCCCCCCTTGTGACGCCCCTGCTCCAAATTAAAAAAAAACAAAATACCACCCCAGAAAAATGTTTGTAAAGGGAAGCATTGCAAGAAAATAAAAATAAGTTTGCTATGGACAGGACAGGAACTAAATGTGACTGCTGAACCTAAATCAACCATAAAATAAAATGAAAAACAAAAGCCACAAAAAAAGGGCAAAAAGGTAGCAAAGAGGTTGATTGCCAAAAGAGCTACCTATTAGAATCAAAGTAGTTTTCTAACTAACCCCACTTTCCAAATTTTTCCAATTTTCCAACTAACCCAACTTTCTCAATTTTGTAACTTTTCCTATGGTTTACCCATAATAATGAGGAGGCTGGCTTAAGAAAAAGCTTATTTTTTGGCCCTTCTAAGCTTCATGGTTCAAAAGCGATGCAGTGCCTTAGAGCTTAACAAAAGTCTCCCAAGTGAATCCATAAATAAATATAAATATAAATTTGCCAGGACTCCAAATCTCGAATGGTATTCCAATTCCTAACATTTCAGGTACTCTTTAGTAAATTGCTAAATATGTTGCTAATATGTAAAAATGCCTCCTAAATCCCTGTAATATGACATTTTTGCAATGGCCAGGTGTCTAGGCTGTCAGGTAACTGGACACACTTGGGTATTTTGATTTTTTTAGGTAAATTTAGAGTCATTAACTACTTCAATACAGTGCACTTTCACCCCCTTCCTGCCCAGGCCAATTTTCAGCTTTCAGTGCTGTCAAATTTTGAATGACAATTGCCTGGTCATGCTACACTGTACCCAAATGAAATTGTTATCATTGTTTTTACACAAATAGAGCTTTCTTTTGGTGGTATTTATTTACTGCTGGGTTTTTTATTTCTTACAAAAAAGAAAAAAGACAGAAAACAAAAAAAAAAGAGTTTTTCTTATTTTCTGTGAGTAAAGTTTGAAAATAAGTAATTTTTCTCCTTCACTGATGGGCACTGATAGGCTGCACTGATTGGCACTGATGAGGTGGCACTTATGGGCACTGATGAGGTGGCACTTATGAGCACTGATGGGGTGGCACTGATGAGGAGGTACTAATATGCCGCACTGATGAGCACTGATAGGCAGAACTGATGAGCACTGATAGGCGGCACTGATGGGCACTGAAAGGCAGCACTGATGGGCACTGAAAGGTGGCAATGATGGTCACTGAGAGGTGGCACTGATGGGCACTAATAGGCAGCACTGATGGGTGGCACTGATGGGCACTGACAGGCAGCACTGATGGGCAACGACGGGTGGCACTGATGGGCACTGATTGGCACTGACAAGCGGCACTGACGAGCACTGACAGGTGGCACTGATGGGCACTGACAGGCAGCACTGATCGACACTGATGGGCAGCACAGATGAGCAGGCACTGACTGACAAAACTATGGGAACTGATTGTGAGCACTGATGATGGGCACTGTGGGCACTGGTCGTGGGCACTCTTTATGAGTTTTTCGACTAATTTCATGTGACGGCGTCCCAGAACAATAGCCGCACCCTTCCGCCATCAATTGACGGTGGGCGGGTGGGCGGAAAGTAGTTAAGCATTTCCCTCTTGGGATAGACTGTCTTAGGTGCACTGGATAGTAAGAATTTTACTACAGGATGCCTTTTACCAGGGATAGCAGGGTAAATGTAACATTCCTTAACTTTCATTCTTAAGAGACACTAGCCTTAAGAACATTTGATCCAGAAGAGAAAAAAAGCCCCACACTATAGGCTAACAGTGTTAGACCAGAAGAGGAAAAATTATGAAGACCTCTGCAAGGTAAGCTTGGTAATAGACAGAATTTTTGTCTTTTTAACATAATATCAATTCTGTATAGCAGCTCACTCTCTGCAGTAGCTAATTCATTACATTTAAATACCTATTTACTATGATCATCAGCTCCATCCAGTGGTAATAATGCAGTATTTTCCAGATTTGCTCTATGCTTACAAATGCAAAACATTCAAACCTGAGAGAAAATTGTTCAATGACATTCCTTTTGGCCCCTATCTGCACAAAACATATATACAGTGGGTAAAGAAAATATTCACTCGCTTTAAAATAATCACATGTTGTTGCTTTGCAGCATGAAATGAAGACAGACACAGTTTTTGTTTTATCCAACTGTATTTACTGCAACTTATAACATCCGAGTGAAAGATATAACACCAACATGCCATAAAAAATAATACTATAATGAATAAATTCAAAAACAGAATGGCTGAGTTGGAAAAGTGATCACCCCCTTGTGTCAGTATTTTGTTGAATCACCTTTTGCTTTAATTACAGCCTTTAGTCTGTTGGATGTCCCTACTAACTTTGCACATCTAGACTTTGCAATATTTGCCCGCTCTTCTTTGCACAACTGCTCAAGTTCAGTTACATGTGATGGTGACCATTTGTGGACTGCAGTCTTCAAGTTATTCCACATATTTTCAATGGGGTTTAAGTCTGGGCTCTGACTAGGCCATGCAAGGATATTCACATTTTTCTCCTTCAACCACTGTGTGGTCACATTTGCTAAGTGCTTTGGGTCATGGTCATGTTGGAAGGTAAACCTTCTTCCCATTGACAACTTTCTGGCAGAGGGTAGCAGATTTTCCTCAAGAATTAGATGGTATTTTGCACCATCAATTTTTCCTTCTATCCTGACAAGTGCTCCAGTCTCTGCTGCAGAGAAGCATCCCCATAACAGGATATTACCACCTCCATGCTTACTGTAAGAATGGTGTTGTTTGGATGGTGAGCTCTAATGGATTTTGGGCGGACATATCATTTGGTGTTGAGGCCAAATAATTCACTATTAGTCTCATCTGACCATAACACCTTTTTCCTTGTGGCCTCGGAAACTTCAAGGTGCTTTTTGCAAAGCTCAGTTGTGACTGCATGTGGCCTTTCTTGAGGTGTGGCAATTTTTTTTTTTCCAACCCTCCCATACAAGCCTAGTTTGTGATTTTGTTGTCACATACACACAATGACCATTCTTTGTCATAAATTCCTGCAACTGCTTCAGAGTTGCCATATGCCTCTTGGTAGCCTCTCTAACCAGTTTCCTCCTGGCTCTTTCATCCAGTTTGGAGCGAAGTCCTGATCCAGGGAGGGTCTGTGTTGTACCAAATACCTTCTTAACCACTTTACCACCGGAGGATTTTGCTGTCTTATGTCCAGGCCACTTTTTGCGATTCGGCACTGTGTGAATTTAACTGACAATTGCGCGGTCGTGCAACGCCATACCCAAACAAAATTTACGTCCTTTTTTTCCCACAAACAGAGCTTTCTTTTGGTGGTATTTGATCACCTGTGCAATTTTTACTTTTTGCACTATAAACAAAAAAAGAGCGTACATTTTGAAAAAATAACAATATTTTTCACATTTTTTTATATGAAATTCCCCCCCAAAAAAATGTAAAAATCTAAATTTTTTTAAATTTTTGGCCAATTTGTTTTCTGCTACCTATGTTTGGTAAAAAAAAATCGCAATAAGCGTATTTTGATTGGTTTGCGCAAAAGTTATTGCATTTACTAACTAAGGGAAAGATTTCTGTCATTTTTAGTATTTTTTTTTTAACGAGTAATGGCGGCAATCTGCGATTTTGTTTGCGGGACTGTGACATTGCGGCGGACAGATCAGACCCTTGACTGACATTTTTTACACTTTTGGGATTACCAGTGACATTACTACAGTAATCAGTGCTATAAATATGCACTGTTACTGTAAAAATGACACTGGCAGGGAAGGGGTTAACTGTATTGGAGAGGGAGGGGTTAATGTATACCTGGTGCTTACTAAAGTGTGTGGGGGTAGGTGACTGAGTGAGTCAGGGACAGATCGCATGTTCCGCTATGCTGAACCCTGCAATCTGTCACTGTTTGTCACTTAGGAGATCCGCCCGCTTTGTTTACACAAGCGGGCGGATCTCCAAACTCGATTCCCCGACGATCGGGGAAGAGCAGCGGCGATCGCCGCTGCTCCTCCCCTGGCCCGACTCCCGCTGTGACTGAAAACAGTGGAAGCGAGCTTCCGGCGGCGCGTGAGCGCAACCCACAAGGGGAGGAGTCCAGCGTCGTAGGTCTACATCGCTGGACGGAATCGAGCCACTTTGCCGCAGTACAGTCAACGTGACTGGTCGCAAGTGGTTAATAATATACTTCACTGTGCTTCTAGGCATTGAAAAAGCCTTTGAAATTTTTTGTAACTATCTCCTGACTTGTGCCCATCCACAACTTTATCCCAGGATCTTTTGACAGTGCCTTGCCACCCGAAGTTAATTGTTTGCTTCTACCAGGGACAGAAAGGCTCCAGGAAAGCTCTTTTTTGAGCTAATCAAAATGACAGCTGATCACAGTTGAACCAAATTGAGTTTACAAGTAATTTTAGGAGGGGATCCTTTTTCCAACTCAGTAATTCTGTTTTGAATTTTGTTTATTTTTTTTTTTAGACATGCTGGTGGTATATCTTTCACATGGATGTTATAAGTTGCACTGGGTAAATACTGCTGGATAAAACAAAAACCATGTCTGTCTTCATCTCAGGCTGCAAAGCAACAAAATTTGGTTATTTTAAAGGGGGGCGGTGATTCTTTTTTATACCCACTGTACATGCAGAAATATACTCCTTAGTTTACAGGAGGTCTCCTTCATATAATTTCCTCTTCTGGTCAAAGCCTATACTGACATGCTATTTTCTTTACTGGCCAAATGTTCTCCACAGATATTGCAAACCTTGTGGAGATTAATAATGACTTTTGTGCAAATACTGAGCACTGCAAATGTTTTGCAAACAAGATGTTTTTTTCAGCTGCTGGATTCAAGCTCGAAAAGACATATTGGTTGGTTGGTTAAAAAGATTTTATAAGTCACACAGACATAACATTTCATTTCAGACTTCATCCATTTTAATTTATTCCAACCCTGATGAAAGAGGACCCTTGTAATCCTCGAAACGCATTGACTGTTTTCACTGAATCAAAATAATTTTTCTCCGGCGTGGCACTTTCACACTAACCCCCCCGCCCCCAACTATTTTAATCCAGCTTGGCATGCTACCCAGAAATGGCAGTTAATAACTGCCTTCACATCTGAATCTCACACCATTCTTCTGATGTTGGGAAAGTCCTGGTACTACTGAAGGACTCCGGTAATCATTAGTACATTGTCACTGTAGCACTGTCATCTTAGTCCAAAAAAGTGCACCATTTCCCAAGTAAATATAGCATGCTAAAAGTCATTACCCAAGCAACCCAATCAGAGGACAGGGCTTCTCCCCCCCTTCTGTCCAGGCAGCACCACACTGTAATGTGTAAACTCCACCCACCCCCCGGGTCCTAGTATGAAGCCTGTGAAAATTGAGAAAAGGGTGTTCCCCTAGTTCCAGCACCATCCTTTCACTAAGTACATTTTCCACAGCCTTGTCCACATGTCCTGGAGCAGGACAGAGAGGATGCAAATCACATACTTAGGAGGGAAATCCAGCTCTCTTCTCATGCAGAAGAAGTGCGAAAAGGTTAAAATGTCTAATTGCAGAATTAACCTGGATCCTCTTTTTTCAATAACAGTCAAAAATGGCTAACTTAAATCATAGATTTAAGTCAACCAAAAAATATAACACATGCTTTTTTTTTCATTTGAAATGCCTACCTTAAAACAGAACTCAAGAAGTCCTCGCTCAACAAAAGTCAGTTGTTATATTGAATGGAAAAAGGGAAAGGGGTTTCAAGGGACCCCATTTTCCTACTTTTTTCCTCATGGGAGGGCTGCAGATAGGCAGTTTCTAGCTCCCCCCCGGTATAGAGCATTTGGGCGGGAGATATGGAGGTGGGAGGATTCTGATTGGCCAAAAACAGCTGCCTGCGGGAGGTCAGGTGACGAAGCTTCTGGAAACGAGGCAGGCTATATATAGGAGTGGGAGCGAGGGCGCGGAGTCAGTCACCTCAGAAGATCAGCCGGAGCGGAGCTTCAGGATGAAGACATTACTTCGCCAGCTGCTGGAGAAGGCTGAAGCTGAGGGAGGAGAGAAGTGGCTGCGGCGCTGCTTGGAGATGACGGCGGAAGAAGAGACTGAGGAAGGTCGGCCGCAAAGAAGAGACTTGCCTGAAGAAAAGAAGAGGACAGCGGAGGAAGAGGACAGCGGAGGAAGAGGACAGCGGAGGAAGAAGCCAGCGGTGACGGAAGAAAAAGCGGGAAGAGAGGCAGGCCGAGCGGACGGCGGGGCAAAAAGGAGGCAACTGCAGAAGAAAACGTGACGGACCGGAATGCTACAGGAGCTGGGCTAGAACAACAAGAGAGTGCCGCAATTACCGAAGAGCGGCTGAAGAGAAGAAGGACGCCAAGAAGACAGTACAGCCCACCGGTGGAAGAGCGGAAGGCTGGAAGAGGGCGGGGAATTCAAGGAGCAGTGAGAGAAGAAGAGGCGGTCGCAGCATCATGGCAACATGAAGTAACAGAAGCTGGAGCTGTCGGAGGGAGGCCCACTGCTGGCCTCAGTGGCAGCTGCCGGAGGAGCAATAGTGAAGACAGCCCTTTGTATTGGCTGGCAGAGGAAATGCAGGTTTTGGAAGAACCGGGTGCTGCCGGGCCGGGTGAGTTGAATGTGAATATATTTGAAAACTTGAACCAGTCCTTGAAACTTATAGTCAATTCCTTAAACAGTTTACACAGTAAAGTACAACCTGGGAATGTATCTTCAGTGTGGCAAAACCCTGAGGAGGAGAAATTGGTGCCAGAAAGATCAACAGGTTTCAGAGAGAAAGTACCTGAAATTGTGTTGAAAGAAAGTATGCCCTGTTCATCTTCTCCTCTAGGCTTTCACCTGGGTACAGGTATTAAGGAAAAGATTTGGAATGAGGAATTTGTGGATATCTTATCCCTACTTCCATCTAGCAAAGAATTCCTGAAGCCGGAAAAAAATGATGAGGATAGGAGAAGACCTGTGGCTAAAACATTTACTGGCTGCAGGCTTTCTGCATATTTGCAGGTGTACTGTGTGAGAAACAACCTAGTAAAGCAGTGGGCCTTTTTCATCATGTAGAAATCATTCTTGAGGCGTACAAAAATTTTGGAGGTGTAGGTTGGTTTTCATACGATGAATCTTTCTGGCAAAAATTGTCTGTGCATAAAGAGCTACAGTGGGGTTGTAAAGATGTGGGTCTGTGGCTTAACCTATTAATACCACAGAGACCGCTAATTGCCAGGCCAGTGAGTATGGGAGCCAATCAGGTCACAAGTTATAAGAAAGGTATATGCTTTGCATTTAATGATTCTACTTGTAAGTGGCTACATAATTGCCGTTTTAGACACGAATGTGCGTTCTGCGCTGGAGTGCATAGCGTGTCTAAATGTTTTAAAAAGATGGCAGCCAATACTCAATCAGGAAAAGAGCCATTTCTTAAGGGGCAAACTCCTGGTGAACCTGCAAGAAATGCAAACATGGCTGTGCAAATACCCAGATCAACAGAGGGCCAAGATGCTTTATGAAGGTTTTGCAGAGGGTTTTAGACTACCTATCTTTGAAGGAGAAGGCTATACAAGGGTAAGAAATTTAAAGTCAATTGAAGAATTATCGCATATAGTAGAGGAAAAAATAAATAAAGAAATTGCAGCAGGTAGGGTTGCAGGCCCATTCTGTAATCCACCATTTAATAACTTTAGAGTTTCTCCTTTGGGTATCCTACCGAAGAAAGAGCCGAATAAATTTAGGCTAATCCATCACTTATCTTTTCCCTTGGGCAGTTCCCTTAATGACCAGATAGACCCGAACGATTGTTCGGTGGAATATGCTTCATTCGAACAGGCGATAGTTTTTTTGAGGGAACTGGGTAAGGGAGCACTGATGAGCAAAGCTGACATTTTGTCAGCATTTAGGTTGTTACCCATTCACCCGAGTTGTTTCAACTTGCTAGGTTTCATGTTTAAAGATAAATTTTATTTTGACATGTTTCTACCTATGGGGTGCTCATTATTGTGTGCATATTTTGAGACATTCGCCACCTTTCTGGAATGGGTTCTGAAAGAAAAATCGGGTTCCAGATATACAATGCATTATCTGGACGATTTTTTATTTCTGGGCCCGAAAAATTCTAGTGGTTGTTTACAGGTATTAAATTCGTTCAGAGATATATGTGCCCAGTTTAACATCCCACTAGCTGAAGAAAAAACTGTACCTCCTTCTCAAGAATTAGAATTTTTGGGAATTTTGATAGATTCAAATAGTATGGAATTTAGATTACCTAAGAACAAGTTGGAAAAAATTTACAATCTCATCTTAATTTTGATTAGGAAGAAAAAGGTTTTGCTGAAAGAGCTGCAAAAGCTTTTGGGTAATCTGGCCTTTGCTACTAGAATCCTGCCAGTTGGGAGAATATACTCAAGGCGTATGTATCTTAAAATGGCAGGATTGAAAAGTCCATTTTCTCATATTAGGCTGACTCAGGATATTCGTGAGGATATGCTGATATGGACACAATTTTTACAAACATTCAATGGTAGAACAGTGATCCAAGAAGAATTCATTACAGACTCACAATTCTGTTTATTCACGGATGCAGCAGGTTCTATCAGGTTCTCGGCCATTTGGAGAAATGAGTGGTGTGCGGAGAGATGGCCCGCAAAATGGAAAGTAAAAGGTCTGTTACAAAACATTGTATTGTTGGAAATATTTCCAGTCATAGTGGCAGTAGAGATTTGGGGACGGAAGTTTCAGAACAGGAGAATTCTATTGAGTACGGATAATAAAGGAGTATTATTCGCAATCAATTGTTTAAATTCTAGATCACAACCAGTTATTTCAATGATTAGATATTTAGTTTCCAGGTGCCTGTTGTATAACATTTGGTTAAAAGCTCGTTATATTCCAGGTAAACTAAATGTTATTGCTGACGCTCTCTCACGTTTACAGATGAGCAAATTCTTCGAACTGGTGCCGGAGGCCAACAAAGTGGGTATGAAATGTCCCGGGCATCTATGGGACTTAGTTTAGTACAAGAGAATATTCGTAACTCCTTGGCGTACTCAACATGGAAAAGCTATTGCAGCTCCTGGTCACTATGGTTATCATTCTTACATGAGACCAATAATGGACGGATGGCAATTTCAGAGAGATTGGTATTGTGTTTCCTCAAATCTTTACTCCAAAAGAAATGGTCTTGGTCACATGTTAACAAAACCTTATATGGAGTATCGTATTTTATGAAACTGAAAGGTTTTGAGTCTATATTATCTTTCTTTTCAGTACAGCAAGCTTTAAAAGGATACAAAAAGAAACAAACTAGGATAAATTATCAAGGTCCAATCTCTGTGAATAACTTAATAGATATTTGTAAATATGCTGATAGAGTATGTTTTTCAGAATATGAAGTTAAATTGTTGAGAGCAGCATTTTCTGTTTGTTTTTTTGCAGCCTTACGTATATCAGAATTAGTTCCTAGATCAAAAAGAGATGAGGGTGGTTTGTTGTTTGAAGATGTAGTTTTTGAAAAGGATAAATTAAAATGATTTTTGCGCAAATCTAAGACAGACCAGTCAGGTAAGGGGACATGGATATCACTAGGAAAGTGTACAGTGGAATCCATATGCCCGATAAAAACATTGAAGTCATACTTGGAGGTAAGGCCTGAAAAGAGGTCACGGCTCTTTATTCATAGAGATTTGTCCCCCCAGACTGGGTTTCAGTTTCGAAGGATCTTCGGAAAAATTTTAGCTGTCTTAGGGCTGTGCAATACAGGCTTATCTTGCCACTCATTTAGAATTGGGGCAGCCACGGCTGCGGCAAATTTAGGATTGGGAGGTGATAACATAAAGAAAATTGGCAGGTGGAAGTCAAATGTCTATCAGAGATATGTCAGATCTAACTATGTGCATTCTAATTCCATGTAAGAAGTTAATAGTTTGGATCGTGGGACACTCTTATGTCCGCTGGGCACACAAAAGAGCTGCAGAAAGAATTTATGGAACTAATCTGGATCTGGATCCAAGTTTATTTGAATTATATTGGTGTGGTAAGGGAGGGATGATCTGGGTCAATTTGATGACCGAGCTGGGTAGACTGAGTTATGGTTGGCCATTACCGGACATACTATTAATCCACCTAGGAGGTAATGACATTGGGAGAATAAAAACAGTGAGACTATTTTTTAAAATATGTTTTGTTATCAAAAAATGGAAAGCTTTTTCACCTGGTACGGTCGTAGTATTTTCTGAGATCATCCCTCGACTTGTTTGGTTGCAAGATAACGTAGGAAAGGTTTTTGAGAAGATGAGGAGAAAAATTAATCATAGAATAGAGAAATTCATGAGTATAGGTTATGGCATATCCTTTAGGCATATGGACTTGGAAGGGGGTATTCCGGGCCTGTATTGCAAAGATGGGATACATCTTTCAGATATAGGTTTGGATATAATGAATTTAGGTTTCCAGACAGCTATAGAATTGGCCGCGGGCTGGTGGGGTAGTCAGGAGGTTAGTACCTCCTGACTTAGTGGAGGTGTCTTTATATGGTTAAGTGATAACCCGAGCGTCAAAGCTGGGTAGTTGTGTTATGTATTGCAAAGTTATGCTAACGGTAAAAGTGAGAAAATTATTGATTGATGGATTAATGAGTTAATTAATTTATAAACCAATAAATAAAGGCCATGGCCAAGTTATTATCCAAAAAGCTGTCTGGTGTAAGTTATTTATTATATCTATAATATAGATGCTTGCCATCCCATGAATGGAAAAAGGGAAAGGGGTTTCAAGGGACCCCATTTTCCTACTTTTTCCTCATGGGAGGGCTGCAGATAGGCAGTTTCTAGCTCCCCCCCGGTATAGAGCGTTTGGGCGGGAGATATGGAGGTGGGAGGATTCTGATTGGCCAAAAATAGCTGCCTGCGGGAGGTCAGGTGACCAAAGCTTCTGGAAACGAGGCAGGCTATATATAGGAGTGGGAGCGAGGGCGCGGAGTCAGTCACCTCAGAAGATCAGCCGGAGCTGACCTTCCCGCCCGCCCGCCCATATATTATTAAAGTCACGGCCTTATAAATGTATGTGGTAGGGTCACCTTTTTCGAAAGGGGGACAAAAATATGGAGGTGTCTTTATATGGTTAAGTGATAACCCGAGCGTCAAAGCTGGGTAGTTGTGTTATGTATTGCAAAGTTATGCTAATGGTAAAAGTGGAAAAATTATTGATTGATGGATTAATGAGTTAATTAATTTATAAACCAATAAATAAAGGCCGTGGCCAAGTTATTATCCAAAAAGCTGTCTGGTGTAAGTTATTTATTATATCTATAATATAGATGCTTGCCATCCCATGATGTCTGTTGAGTGGTAACAGCCATATATACAAATAAAATGTAACCATCTATGGCCAGCTAAAGTCTCCTAAATAGAGCATGGCATTATTAACCAAATGGAAGTTCTAGCCTTGCTGTGCTCTGTTGAAATGTACCTTTTGAAAAAAACTGATGCAAATTGATCTTTGCTACTGCTGGTAGGCAGTCTTGTGAGCTAAGGGATTTGTCACGTAGTCTTGTGTCAGGAACGCACTAGACATTCCTCTATGGCACTGCAGAGGCGCACTGGAGTGCGCAGGCGTGAATTCTCTTTTGCTCGTTTAGCAGCGAACACGCGTCCTCCAGTGAGCATGTGCGCGAAGGACCCTGCCCACGGCCACGCGCCATTGCGCACATGCGCACGCAATAGCTATTGCAGTTGGTGCCCAAATGGCCTATTTAAGAGTAGCAGGTACACTGATGCTTTGCTATCTTGTCTGCAGCTTCTCCTGTACTCCTGATCCTGAAACCTGCTGTATTCTGGTTGATCCCTGATTGACCTTCCAGCTTGTCTCTTACTTCGCTTGTCTGCTGCCCACCCTGACCTCGGCATGTCCTGTGACCATCCTCCTGCCTTATCCTTGTCTGTTTATCTGCCATCGGATCTGGACTTGCTCACCCCCTGGTGGGGCAACACTGAGGACTGCGACCTTGTGCTATACATGCAGTGAATCCACACCATCTGAGGCTCTAGTGAAAACCGGTTTGCACTTATATTCTGCACCTCAGGCTAGCCTGTATCTTAGACCAAGGTAACTTGTCTGTGTCCCTTCCTCTGGATCCTGTGAGGCCACCCTCTGCACGTCAGGCTTGCCAGTAGATCCCTGACACCTCGGCTAATGGTTCTTAGAGCAATGGTAATCAGTTACAGCCAACCAATCAGCCTCTCTGCCAGAACTCTCACATGACTTTGAATAAGGTGTAAAAATATGTTTATTTTGGCTTTAGTTCTGCTTTACAGCTCTAACAGTTCAAGGATTGACTCTTTGTAGTTGTTATTGAATACACACTTTACTAAGAAAGTGTATTTTGTTACACAATAAAAGATAATTTACACTCACAAAAAAGAAGAAAAAAAAAAAGGTGGATTACATTGGATACATAATACAGTATTTTATTGGATATATAGGCAAGCTTTTGTTGTAATGCTTTTTTCTTCATTCTCCTTTTTCGGGGCGGCCCATAATGGATACTAATACAGTAGATTAGGTTTTTAGAGCATTGAGTCCTGGAACTCTGTAAGCTGCTTTAGTTATAATTACCTCTGACTTAATTGGTTAATTACATGTTAATTAGAGAAATCTAAAAAATCTGTTCCGTTGGTTAGCCTAAAGGGCTAAGCTTAAACCAGACTGATGTACTCACTTAATGTCATTTATTTATGTTAATTTTCAATTACATTTAAAGCAAGTGGAGGTATTTAGCCCTGTTTTCCAACTTGCCTCTAATTTACCTCTGGGATGAGTAGACCCAGCCTGGGAAACCTACAAGCAGTGATTGGGTTAATACCATCTGGCAAGCAAAAGGAAAGGCTTACCAAATTCTGCAATATTTCATTCAAAAAGAAGCAAAAAATATGCAGCATTAAAATAATTAAATACCGCACTATTTTAACAATAATTGCATTTTCTCATTTAGTGTACAATTTACTTGTAGGAAATGCAAACATGCATTGGGAGAGGTACTTCGAAAGAAGCAGTCGGCATGATCCGGCTCCTAAATTAAGAAGGACAATGTAAACTAAAAAAAAGTTGTTTAAAATAAAGTAAAAAAAAGAAAGAAACTGTTAGGCTGGGTTCACATATATGCAAATTGTATGCATTTTTAGCCGCATCCAATTGGCATAACATGTGAATGGGACCAACTCTAATTGGAGCCGGTTCACACATGTCTGGGGCAGCCGCGGCGCCATTTTGAAAAGGGTCCTGTGCATTTTTGGGTCCAGTTTCAATTTTCAGCTTTCAGCACTGCCGCACTTTGAATGACAATTGCACGGTCATGCAACACTGTACTCAAACTAAATCTTCATAATTTTGTTCACACAAATAGAGCTTTCTTTTGGTGGTATTTAGTCACCACTGTTTTTTTTTTTTTTTTTTTTTTTTTGCTAAATAAATAAAAAAAACTGAAAATGTTGAAAAAAAAAACACATTTTTCTTCTTTTCTGTTATAAAATTTTGCAAATAAAATATTGTTCTTCATAAATTTAGCTCAAAATGTATATGTACATTTCTTTAGAAAAAAAAAATAACCCAAATCAGTGTATATTGTTTAGTCTGAAAAGTTACAGAGTCCACAAACTATGGTATATATCTTAAAAAATTGATCAATCCTAATGTACTAATGGACTATCTCAGTTCTTGAGGTCCTAAAATGCCAGGACAGTAAAAATACCCCCAAAACAATTACCCCTTTTCTGAAAGTAGACAGTCCAAGGTATTTAGTAAGAGTCATGACAGTTAATTTATTGTCATATTTTTTTGAAAAATGAAAAAATAATAACAAAAAAAAATCCATTTTTTTTTTTTTTTTTTCCCCCATACTGTCACCAGTGCAGTATAGCACCATCATATAACTAGTGTGCGGGTGATCAGGGACAGTGACTAGTGACAGTACGAAAAAAAAAAATATTACTTATTTTTTTTTTTTTAACCTCTTGACTCCCTTCATGACCAGGCCATTTTTTGTGATACGGCACTGCATTACTTTAACTGACAATTGCGCGGTCGTGTGACACTGTACCAAAAAAATTTTTTTTTTCCCCCACAAATAGAGCTTTCTTTTGATCACCTCTGTGGATTTCATTTTTTGGGCTATAAACAAAATTTAAAAAAATATATATATATATTTTTTACTATCTGCAATAAAACAGATCGAATAAAAAAATGTAAAAAATCAAATTTCTTCATCAATTTAGGCCAATATGTATCCTGCTACATATTTTTGGTAATACAAAATCCCAATAAGCGTAAAAAGTTATAGCATTTGCAAACTGTGGGATATTTTTTTTTTTTTTACAAGTAATGGCGGCGATTAGTGACTTCGATATTGGGGCGGACAAATCAGACACCTAACTGACACTTTTGACACTTTTTGGGGACCAGTGCCGCTAATACAGTGATCAGTACTAAAAACATGCACTGTCACTGTACTGGAAAGGGGTTAACATCAGGGCCGAACAAAGGGTTAATTGTGTGCCTAGCCTGTGCTTACTCACTGTGTGGGAGGTGCTTTGACTAGGGGAAGGCAAAGATCCCTGTGCCTGCTTTGCAGGAACACAGGATCAATACCTTCCCTTCTGACAGAATGGCAATCTGCCTTGTCTACATAGGCAGATTGGCATTCTACCTGTGTACTGTATAATTGGCAGGTACCGGCAGACATCGAGTCCACGGTACCTACCACTGGGCTCCTGCTGTGTGTGATCACAGTGGGCACAGGTCGCTGACATCGTGCTCCAGACCTGGAAGTGTTAGATCAGATCACTAGGTACATGATCTGGCGCAGAGCGGCAGTCCTGCCGCATTTTCTATATGGTGGGTGGTTAATTTTATTTTTCTTTACTTTTTTTACGATTTTTTTTTTTTTTTACACAACCCGTCACAGGAATCTCCATAAATACCCATCGATCAATATGACAATAAAGCCATTTCTCCCGAATAACCTTTCATTTTGGAGTTAATTTTGGAGGAATTGGCTCTGTTTAATATTATTGTCATATTGATGGATGGGTAATTGAGGAGATTCCTGTGATGGGTTGTTGGTGACAATTGGAGCACATCTAATCTATTGAGGTCTTCACAAGAGGAGACTCCTATGACATTATTGTACTAATGTGCATTTTGACCTTTCTTTAGTTAGAAGGTCACACTATCTGGTAAGCCTCCACCTGGTGGAGGCTCTTCCAGTTTTCTTCAGGATACCTTCATTCCCGGTTTCTCATGTTGGTGGATGTGGTCATTTCTCATCACCTCTTTTTTGGACATTTAAGCTTACAAATTTCACATTTGGATTTTCATATTTGTTTTTTCTCGATATCTGAGTATTATATCATTTTGTGTGGGGTAATTTTGTTTTATTTCAATTGCCTATCAGCCACATTATATATATATATATATATATATATATATATATATATATTTATTTATTTATTTATGTATTAGAATTAGCGCAGCATGGATTTTTTGCATTCTCCTAACTTGAAACCAATCTGTGGACACAGAAAAAAAGACTAATTTCCAGTAGGATAGATCCTTTGCGAAGAAAATTATTATTCATGGATCATTTAAATTCAATAATTTCTGAAAGATATGATTTTTTTAATGGCAACAATCGAAATATCGAACAATTATTTCATTACTTCACTGGCTCGGGAGAAGTGCAGATCATGGATTATGGCTTCTAGCTGACTTTTCTGATCTGTGTGCCTAATCTAGGACAGTGATTTACAAAATATGGAAGCCAGATGCAGCCCCGACAACTACAACATATAGAAAAAGATTGTGAACACCTGATAAATCTATTGCTTTATTAAAGCAATAAAGCAAAATGTATTATTTTGTGGCTTACCAATTCTTACATGTGATGGCTGCCTTAATTTTTTTAGGCTTTCTTTGTTTTAGTTTCACCTAGTGATCCAGCCAGTGAGTCTGTTGTTTTTTAAAAGAGCAAGATCTCCAGCAGAATGTATACGTTACAAACCATTTTAAGTGATTGTAAAGTCTAGTTTTAAAAAATAAAAATACCAAACATGTTATACTTACCTGCTCTAAGCAGTTGGTTTTGCACAGAGCATCCTGAATCCTCCTATTCTCTGGTCCCTCCTTGGTGCTCCTGGCCCCTCGCTCCTGTTGAGTGCCCCCACAGAAAGCTGATTGCTGTAGGGGTACCCGAGCCGAGTCACATTTGGACACAGAGCGGTGACCCAGCCTGCCCCCTCTCTCGCCTGATTGGCTGACTGAATTTGATTGACAGCAGTAGGAGCCAATTGCGCTGCTGTCTCAGCCAATGAGGAGGGGAGTCCCAAGCAACTTAGACACTCCTGCAACATTGCTGGATAAAGAAAGGCTTGGGTAAGTATTAGGGGGGCTGCTGCACAGAGAAGGTTTTTTATCTTAATGCATAGAGTGCATTAAGATTAAAAAAAAAAACATCTGCCGTTACAATTCCTTTAACACTAGCAGGGGTGCTTACAATGATTGGCTTTTATTTATTTATGTAAAACCTTTATCCCAAAAGGGAAAAATCTGTTTGCTACAACTGATTATAAAGCGAGAGCTGGACTTTGGCTTCAATTTGCTAGTGTATTAAATCTGCTAGTCCATATTACTGTCACCCCCCCAAATCACAATGCTGCTGTCCAAATGTGCACCCTGTGCTCATTCATCCATAGTGTAGACACTCTAATACAGGAGGTGTGTTACTAGCCAGATCACCAGGTGAAAACAGAGGGGGAAAAAGCTTTAAAAAGAGAATGAATTCAGCCACCACATCTAATGATTGGTAAGCTGCAATATATTACATATTTGGCTTGGGGTTTAATACTGCTTTAACTTGTTGGGCATTCCAAATCCATGAGCATTTATATGGAGTTTCCTCACTCCCCTTTGTGGGTATAAAAGCCTCCACTTTTCTAAGAAGGCTTTTCACAAGATTTTGGAGTGTGTCACTGTAGTGAGGTCAGGTACTGCTGTTGGTTCGGGAAGACCTGGCTCACAATTGGCGTTCCAGTTCTTCCCAATGGTGTTCAGTAGAGTTAAGGTCTGGGCTCTGTACAGGCCACTTAGGTTCCTCCAACCCAAGCTCATCAAGCCATTGTCATGCAGTCATGCTGGAAGAGAAAAGGGCTTTTCTTAAACTGTTCCCACATGGTTGGAAAAGCACAATTGTCTAAAATATCTTTGTAAGCTGTACCACTAATATATATGTAAACCCTAATGCCCCGTACACACGTGCAGATTGTCGGCCGAAAAGATTCGGCCGACGACCGATCGGCCGATTTTCGGCTTGTTAGTATGATGCTTCCGACAGCCAACAGCGCACTTTCGGCCGAACAGAATCTGTCGTGCAAGCATTAAAATTTTTGTAGGCCGACACCAGAACGGCCGATTGTTCGCCAGTCAGTACAGAATTCGGCCGACAGACAGCAGGTTTGCAAGACTGGGCATGCTCAGAAAAGAAAAAACACAGGGAAAGTTAACCATCACATGACATCACTTCTGCAGTCGGCAGACAAAATTTGTGTGCAGTCTTTTGCACTTTTCAGCGGACACGACAGCCCGGGGACAAAAGACGGCCGATCGGTCGGCCGACGATCGATACATGTGTACGAGGCATAACTGTCTCAATCAAGAGCACTAAGTGACATTTCTGTCTGCTGCCTCATTCCTCTGCCATTAGCATCAGTCACTTCTGACACATTTTCCTGACACCAAGAGAAAAAAGGTGACAGTTGAGAGAGCTCCAGCACACAGCCTGTGATTAAAAACCTCAGCTCTGTTCCTGTGTTAAGTGGGGTGTGTCCCTTCCCTCCAATCAGCTCTTCTCACAGAGCTCTGCAGAGTTTAACTTCAGATCCCTGCCCACTGCACTCTGAAAGCCTAGCAATGCTGTCAATATTCTGCAATTTGAATGACTGTTTGGAAGAGAAGTTGCAGATAAACAGGTACAACTTATGTAGGAGGATTTGTTTTATCTCTGCATATCACCTGAGGCTAATCACTTCACTGGGTATGGGTAGAGGGTTTACAAACACTTTAAGTGTTCATTCATAAGAAAGGATGTGTTTGCCTGCATGTGATGCACATGCGTTCCGTACATCCATGTGCAGGCAGTGAAGTGAAAGATGAGAGACATCAGACCCAACAATGCAGAGGAGCTGAAGACCACTATCAAAGTGACATGAGCTTCCATAACACCTCCATGCCACGCCACATTGATGCAGTAATTTATGCAAAAGGAGCCCCAACCAAGTATTGAGTTCATACTATACTGAGCCTAAACGGAAGAGGTTGGGACTTTAAATGAGAGGCAAGAACCCGTGGGAAAATGAAATAGTAACACATTTATTGTTGCATATGAGTACATGAAAAATATAACATGTTTCAAAAGGTAGAGTATAAAAGAAAAACAAGTGTGAGCTGATAAGTGATCCCCAAGTACAGGTTTTATAAAACCCGACATCGCACAATTACATAGATACAATAGATTTATGATCATTAAATAGTATAATAACTGCATCAACGTTCAACGCCATATCTTTTCAAGTTGAGCTGCATTGTAAGTTGATTGGGGATGTTACCTTCCTTCCCTCCCCTCTCCCCCTCCCTATTCTACCCATCAGATTATATTGGCATTTTTCTATACAATCATGTATTTTTACAGATACGCATCACACGCCTGCTCCTGAGGACGTGGAAATGTGGTCCACGATATGCTTTGAGCCTGGTTCATGCCTCTCATTTAAAGTCCCAACCTCTTCCTTTTAAATACTGAACAGGGATGGAGGCCCATGATATTCTGATCATGGCTTCATTTAAAGTCCCACATTCCCCTTCCCATTCACTATACAGTACATGGACATACTTTTCAGTAAGCCAACATTTCTGTATTAAAAATATTTTTTTATTGGTCTGATGTAATATTCTAATTTTCTGAGATACTGAAATTTGGGTTTTCACTAGCTGTAAGCCATAATCATCAAAATTAAAAGAAAGAAATGCTTGAAATATATCACTCTGAAATATATTACACTGTGTGTAATAAATCTATAATAGTTTTACTTTTTGAATTGAATTACTAAAATAAATGTACTTTTTGATGATATTGTAAGTCATTGAGGTGCATTTGTATATACACTGTATCTTAGGCCTGGGGGGCAAGTCCAGTCAAGTGGCCCATTGAAATATGGAATCAGTTCACCATCCATGCCCACCTGGTTTTTGGACTGACAGCTGTATACAGTGTCTGGCCCCTACATTAATCCAGCCCTGAGTGCGGCCTTTTTACTAGTTTTTACCACTTTTCAGAGTGGCCCGGGGGGCAATTGCCACCCTGCCCCCCTTGCCAGTCCTCCCCTGTATCTATCTATCTATCTATCTATCTATCTATCTATCTATCTATCTATCTATCTATCTATCTATCTATCTATCTATCTATCTATCTATCTATCTATCTATCTATCTATCTATCTCTATATATATATTTTTTGTGTATTTTATACATTTTTCTGTTAATGGTTTATGACTGTTCACTTTATCACCTTTATTCACTATTTTCGATATAATATTTTTGGTCAAATATTATTCATTGTTTAGCACAACTTACCTTTATATAATTTGTTTAGTTGTTTGTCGCACTTTAAGTTGCTGCTCACTTATTTAGGAGCTTAGCGCAGTTATCCCCCCAATTTTCTATATCTATATACAGGTCCTTCTCAAAAAAATAGCATATTGTGATAAAGTTCATTATTTTCTGTAATGTACTGATAAACATTAGACTTTCATATATTTTAGATTCATTACACACAACTGAAGTAGTGCAAGCCTTTTATTGTTTTAATATTGATGATTTTGGCATACAGCTCATGAAAACCCCAAATTATATAAATATATATATATATATATATATATATATAATATATATATATATATATATATATATATATATATATATATATATATATATATATGTATATAGATATATATATATATATATATATATATATATATATATATATATATATATATATATATATATATATATATATATATATATATATATATATATATATGTATATATATATATATATATATAGATATATATAGATATATACAAACATAAATTTCCATTTATCCATATATTCCATTTATTTAGAAATCAGCCTACCAGAGGAATGTGAAGAACAATCCTAATATGGGGGTGAAAACTAACATTTTTGCCCGACAACGACAATGAGACACAGTATAACAAATCTGACTCTTTTATGGAAACACTTTGCAGAATCCTTTGAAATCTGACTTGTTTCCAAGCTGAATCAGCTTGGTTTGCCCCAGATGGAGGCTTTTTTTTTGGTTGTCTGACAGCTTAATAATAACAATACGAAACCAGTATGTGATATAAAAGCAGCTTGGCACCGTCATCCTAAAATTCTGCTAGATTACTCCCAAAAACACAAAGAAAATGCCTAAAAATATATTTTTTAAAAAGTTATTTATAAATAAAATATTAGAGGGGGTGGAATTTCCCCTCCTTGGAGCATCTGTGTGTCAGATAAACGTTATTTTAAGTGCAAAGCGCTACTTAAGTTTGGACACAAAGCGCATATTTTGGAAAGCAGCTAAAGCAGATTCACGCTCTACAATTTTTTTTTTCCCCCTAATCTGACTGACTCACAGCCTTGTGATAGTGAGATAAGCCAGGTAGGCAAGTTTTTATAGAGTTGCAATTACTGAAATTGTCATTACGCTGCTCACTGTAAAATAAATACAGATAGAAGTAAAATTATGCACAGTCTAGAAGTAGAAAGTGTTTTGCTTCTGTTTGCTAAATTAATCTCTTCCTAAATGGCTCCAGGCCAGGTAGGTTAGCATTTGTGGTTTCAAAGGTTTTCAGAGCTTGCAATGAGCCATGAAATTACTGCATGCAGCTGAAAATGGCAGCTGATGAAAGAGAAAGAGCGAATCCCAAAGGCAGCTCGACAGGAGGAAGCCGAGGAACCGGCTGAAAGTCTCATTTTTGATGTTGCTCATTGTGAAATGTACACCCAAACTTTCAATAAAAAACAGAGAACCTTAATAAACCTGCTAACAATTCTGTCCAATTTTTTTTTTTTCTTTCTTTCTTTTTTTTTTTTTTTGAAGTTTTGATGTAATTTATCTCCAGCTATTAAAATAAGCAACAATCCAATGATTTTGTCGATTGAGGCGCAGCTTCTTTAATTCATTGCTACGTTGTATTACACTTGTGTACTTGACTTGTGATCCTACCAATCAGATTTTACTTGATGTTTCGTAATTGAATTTGTGCAGAGGATTGATGTCTTTCATTAAGTAATTGACCCTGTAGTATTATTGTGTTTTTTTTTTTGTTTTTTGTTTTTATTGTTTACATTGTGTTAACGCTATGCATTTAAGGAAAGCTTGTTTTTTTTTTTTTTTTGTTTTTTTTTTACCTAATTTATCATTGTTTCCCTAATGTGTTTTGCAGATTTTTTTTCTGTTCCTTTGTGCACATCATCTTTTCTTTTGTCGAAGGTCATGTTACCTCTTTTAAAACATATGTAAACCCTAAATGAATAACATTTAGTTATCTAAAGCACTGTGGATCATAAACGATTGACACGTTTTAAAGGAATAAAATATGTTTTGATCCTTTGTTGTATCTCATTGCTGATCATCTCTTACAGCACCTTTGCTGCCACTTCATGTCTCTGCACTCCGGTGATGGCTACTTGGCATTTGTCAGGGTGGCTTTCCTAATGCTGACAACAGTGGATCATTAATATTATTATTATAATAAATGATTTATATAGCACCAACAGTTTGTGCAGTGCTTTACAATCTTGACAGTGCAGTTACATTACAATAAAATACATGATGGTTAAAAGGGCCCTGCCCATAAGAGCTTACAATCTAATAGGATCATGCTTGTGTAATGTGTGTTTAACCAACTATTTTTAGTTTCTATCACAAATGTGTGCGACACTGCAGGAGCACATATGGGGGTCAGTGACAGGCAGTGTCACCTTGACAAGGATGTGCCTGAACAAAGACTTTTATGGCAGGATCACTAGATATTATTTTTTTTTTAGAAACTACGTTTTAAAAAATATTGATAATGACTTTTGAAAATAAATTTACATGTTAAAACTTTATTTTAATGATAGGGTTTCATGTACTTTCAGATGCTGATAATATTGTGATCACAAAATACAACTTCCAAACAGTCCTTCTACAGAAAGGCTGGGGAATAAACATGCATTTTCATATTGGTCAGACATACGTCTAGCTACATCTGTGTGATGACCAGGTGTCTAGGTACATTTAGCCATATTAGGGTTGATTTACTAAAGCTGGAGAGTACGGAATCTGGTGCAGCGCTGGATAGAAATGAATCAGCTTTCAGGTTTTTTTTTTTTTGTCCAAGCCTAAAGTGGTTCCAAAGGCAGAAGGTTTTTAATCTTAATGCATTCAGTGTGCAGCAGCCCCCCCCCCCTCAGCCCCCCTAATACCTACCTGAACCCATCTCGATTCAGCCATTGGCTCCAGATGGTGTCAATCAAAGTCGGTCAGCCAATGAGGAGAGAAAGGGGGTGGGGTCAGGCTGCGGGCTCCGTGTCTGAATGGACACAGGATGTTGCGGCTCGGCTCGGGAGCTCCCATAGCAAGCTGCTTGCTGTAGGGGCACTCAGCAGGAAGGGGGGTAACAGGAGGAGCAGTGAAGAGGGAACCGAGAAGAGGAGGATCTGGGCTGCTCTGTGCAAAACTCATTCACAGAGGAGGTAAGTATAACATGTTTGTTATTTTCATACAAAAATTAACAAGACTTTAGTATCACTTTAGGTGCCGGTTCACACTACTCCGACTTGTCAGGCGACTTGGTCGCCTGTCAAGACGTGCTCCATTCTGTGCAATGGGAACCGTTCTAATAGGAGCGACTCAAGTCACTCAAGTTAGAAAAAGGTTCCTGCACTACTTTTGGCCGAAGTCGGAGTGACTTGCATTGACTTCCATTATGTGAAGGCAGTGCAAGCTGCGCCGAAGTCGTGGTGCACGGCGACTTGTTCAAGTCGCCCCGAAGTCGTGTCGCCATAGTGTGAACCGGCTCTAACTGATCAAGCTGAAGTTAGAAGCTGATCATGCACAGCCACACCAGAATATAGTGAAGCAATATTAGAAGAAGGATGAGTGAATCTTAGTGAATAAGGCAATGTTTAATTGTAGATGATGACTCACCTTGCTAGGGAGGTATGTAAAGTGTTACTAAACCCACAACAGTAAAATCAGTCTGTATATGCAGTAAAGCACACTTGTTATACCCACTGTGGAACCTAAGGGGTTAATGCTTTGCATTGTGTATAAAGGCTGTTTGATCCTGTCTTCTCTGATCCTCCTCTTCTTCCACTGTCTCTAATAAATAACCTGATATTTACAGAGCCAGGGGAGGGGCTGCACAGGCTCAGTTTGGTGTGTATTGCTAGAGAGTTTTTTTTTTTCGTTTCTTGGGAGAGTGCATGTGATCAGCACAGGGCCAATCAGCACTGTCCAGACATGTCCAGACAGAGGATCAGGGGAGAATGAGCACTCCTCCTACAAGCTTTACTAGGAACTGATAATAGTCACAAGGCTTATATATACTGCTGAGGAGAAAAGGTATTTGGTGTAAAGTAGGGGTGCGCTGATATGAATAGTAGCTACAACCTGAACTGTGCCTTAGTGAAAAATGTGTATAAAATAGGTGCGCTAACAATGAATGATAAATAATTGAATAAATCAACACAGTGATATATTACAATCTTATATATGGTGATATTCCAAGTGAGTAAATAAAATAAATCAAAAGTCCAAAAGAACTCAAAAGTGACAAGTGATGCGACTTGTGATCCTTGACTTATTAAGTGCGATAACTCATATGGTGATGTGAATTCAAAAGTCCACAAAAACTCTTCACCAAAATTTTGAAAAGGTAAAGTAAGTTGCCAGTGCTCTGTGATTGAAGATCCCGCCACCACCACACTATCCTCCTTACCAGATGAATAAATTAGGAAGGCAGAGGAAACTCTGATGATAGTGTTGGGGAGAAGAAGGTAATCAAATAAACCACCCTGTGATTTGGTGCAGGATTAGCCTCTTACCAGATGGCAGATGGAATCAGCACAGAGAATATGGAGCAGACAATGCCTTTTCACTGTATCTGTAACTGTCAGCTGTGTTCCACTTCCACTAGGGATCCGTCCTCCTATTAGCTCTCCATGATGAGCATTGTGGTGATAGAAAATAAACGGACCATAGTGTGATATCCCCGAGGTAAAATTTATTCAAAATAAAGTGTTGCACTTACATTAGGGATGGAAACATTTGCGGCAGTACAAAAACGATACACCTGACTCGGCTGCAGACCGAGAGGTGTTGGACGTTCGTGGCGGCGCGACACGCCTCCTCTCTGACAACGTTTCTTCCAAACAGGCTTCTGCTGAGATAGGAGGGACGTGCGCGCCGCCACCTCCGTCCTCTTGAAGCTCAGGAGTATGACCACTTCCGGTGTCCGCAGTGTATGTGCGGAAGTGCTCGCTCATAACGATAATTAGCTGATTATCCATTAAAACCCAATTTCTTTCCTTCGGTACTCGATACTTATTAAAACGATAATCATGATGTATATCTATATGTAGGCTTTTAATATGCAGATGCAATACGAAGGGACACCGGAAATGTACAATCCTCCCACTTCCTGTGCCACCATAAACCTATGCATGAGACAAATTCGGAAGTGCGGGGAATGTGAATATTGGACCAATCACGGTCCATATAGATGCAAAATAAATGATGTATGTCTAAAAACAATATTACATAGTACAATTTAAAAACTATTTAAAATTAATATTAAATATATATGACTAACATTTATTTGCTCATAATAAAAATATTAAAATGTAAAATATTTTAAATATTATTAAAACCATAATAAAATGTGTAAAATACTGAAATGTCTTAAATCAGTGTTTTGAGACTGAACAAGGAGTTAATTGTTGTTAATGTGGGCATTAATGTCCCATTCAACGTTGTGTCCCCAAGGTCTAAAGCACTTCATTTCGTAGATCCAGAAGGATTCTGGGAGGATGTCATTGTATGCCCTCCCAGTATAAGCCGACTGCACTGTAGCCATCATTTGGCTATGGCCTGGTCTGCAAGTGGTTAATATGCATGCACTTAACATGAGAAAAAAAAGATAGGTTGGTTCACTTTATGTTTTGCTTAAAGTCAGGGTTAGATGTTTAGGGGTTTGGACATAGGTGTGCACAGCCTATTGCATTAGGGTGTGCACCCCAAAGCTCAAACGCATATGTGTGTATGTGCATTTATATTTATACTGACAGTGTCAGTAGGGCAGAGATGGTGTCAGTAGGGCAGTGCATGATCTCATTAATTGTTATTTTTATTTTTTATTATTATTATTTTCTTCACAATATTTTTGGAGCACTGTTATTAGGGTGCTTTGGTGAAATATCTGGAGTCTGAACAGGGGGAATCTGCGCCACACGGAGTGATTAGGGTGTGCCCAGGCACACCTGGCACACCCCGTGTACAAGCCTATAGATTAGGCTGACGTTTAGGGTAAGGTTTAGGGCTAGGCTAAGGAGTTGGGTTAAGCAGTTAAAGCAGAGCTCCACCCAAAAGGGGAAATTCCATTTTAAGCACTTTTCCCCAGCTCCTGTTTGTGAAAAGGAACTTTTTGGGAGGGGGGCAGAGCGGGTACCTGTCAAAATCACTTCTGCTCTGACTGCCTAGGTGATCAGAAGCAGAAGTTCTCGAACCCCCCCCCCCCCCCCACTCCTGCAGTCTTCTGGGAGATGTGACAGGTGTGCAGCCCGACTCGAGCATCTGCAGTGGGCACCCGGCTGTGAACCTGCAAGCTATCATAACCGGGTTGCCTATAGTAAAGATGACACAGGGTGAAAATGGCTGTACTGAACACAGAGCTGGATCCTGGGACAGGTGAGTGGCAGTCAGACACCCCGAGAGCACACCTGTGTTAAAGCCTTGAAGGCACTGGCAGCCCCACGATGGAATCCACTTCTCCTCTGTTCCTGCTGCTGGACACTGTCAGCTGAGCTCAGCTGCCTCTCTCTGCTTGTCACCACCGCCGGCCCGTCTCACAGCCACACAAGTCTCACTCTCCGGACCCCGGCTACTACTCAATCGGGAGCGGAGGAAGATCACTCCACCAGGGAAGGCAAGGAGATAGGCAGGCAGCTGGTCGGGACTTAAGCCAAGGCAGAAGAACATGCAAGCATGAGCATAAAGAAACATGCACCCGAAACTGAAGAAATAGTCCCTCCGTTCTGACCAGCACATTATCATCAGAGAGGGCCAATGATAATGGAAAAAACTACACTCCCCTATGCTAGTAGGAGCGGCGGAGCGGGGGTTTGTAATTCAGATTTATTTATTTTTTTAATTCTGCACTGACTGTCTTTTAACCACTTGCCGACCAGTCACGTTGACTGTACTGTGGCAAAGTGGTTCGTTATCGTCTGGCGTCGTAGACCTACGTTACCAGACATTCCCCTCTCTCGGCAGTTACAGCGGGAGTCGGGCCAGGGGAGGAGCGGCGGTGATCACTGCCGCTCTTCCCCGATCATCGGGGAATCGAGTGTGGAGATCCGCCCGCTTGTGTAAACAAAGCAGGCGGATCTCCTAAGTGACAGGCAGGGTCGGATTGCAGGGTTCAGCATAGCTGAACCTGCGATCTGTCCCTGTGTCCCTGTGTCACTCAGTCACCTCCCCCCACACACGTCAGTAAGCACCAGGCATACATTAACCCCTCCTTCTCCAATAAAATTAACCTCTTCCCTGCCAGTGTCATTTTTACAGTAACAGTGCATATGTATAGCACTGATTACTGTAGTAATGTCACTGGTACCCCCAAAAGTGTCAAAAATGTCAGTCAAGGGTCCGATCTGTCCGCCGCAATGTCGCAGTCCCGCAAAAAAAAATCGCAGATCGCCACCATTACTCGTAAAAAAAAAAACACCAAAAAACACCAAAAATGACATAAATCTTTCCCGTAGTTAGTAAACGCAATAACTTTTGCGCAAACCAATCAAAATACGCTTATTGCGATTTTTTTTTACCAAAAATTTGTAGCAGAAAACAAATTGGCCAAAAATGATAAAAAAATTAGATTTTTACATTTTTGGGGGGGAATTTCATATAAAAAAATGTGAAAAATATTGTTATTTTTTCAAAATTTTCACTGTTTTTTTGTTTATAGCGCAAAAAGTAAAAATCGCACAGGTGATCAAATACCACCAAAAGAAAGCTCTGTTGCTAGGGAAAAATGGACGTAAATTTCGTTTGGGTACGGCGTTGCTTGACTGCGCAATTGTCAGTTAAAGTCACACAGTGCCGAATCGCAAAAAGTGGCCTGGACGTAAGACAGCAAAATCCTCCGGTGGTAAAGTGGTTAACTTACCCGGGTCCCTGTTCAAATCCAATCCGGGGACAAAACCGGGAACAGACTTGGTCCGGGGACAGTGTCCTCAGTCCAGGGGGACGTCTGGTCACCCTAGCTTTAAAGTCACTTAACATCACTTTTTGGCCGATAAATACATGTTTCAGATGTGATAAATTAGCTGTCCAATTATTCACCATGATAACGGGCAGAAGTGCAAATGCAGAAATGTAGAAAGTTGCAGATGCAAATTGTCAGTGGAAATGTACTGAAGTTGCTGGTGCCAAAACTTCCTTGCTGAAACAACTACAGCAATTTCCAGAAGATGAATGTACACTACCCACTTGCTGACAGCAATATATATATTGTATATACATTGCGTTTTGCAAGTGGTTTTCTTGGATTATAGCTAAAGATATTGCACCACACATGTGAGGTATTGCTGTGAACATTAGAGCAAGAGCAATTATTCCAGCGCTAGACCTCCTCTGTAACTCTAAACAGGAAACCTGTTAGGGCGTTTAAAGCTTCACCTATGGAGATTTTTAAGTACTGTCATTTGTCAAGTGGCACAATTTTAAAGTGTGAAATGTTAGGTAATTATTTACTCGGTGTAACGTAATATTTCCCATTATACAAAAAAAAAAAAAAAAAATGCTGTAAATATTGTGTTTTTTTAATTCTTTAAAGTGTATTATTTAAAAAAAAAAAAAATAGCTTTTGCAAAACTGCTGCACAAATACCGTATGACTTGCAACCATCGCCATTTTATTCCCTAGGGGCGGCTCTGCTACAAAAAAAAGTTTATTGTTTTGGGGTTATGAATCATTTTCTAGAAAGAAATACTGATTAAAATGTGTAAACAAAAAGTGCCAGAAAAAGCCTTGTCAGCAAGTGGGATTATAATGGGGGGGAAAGCTTTGGAGTCTATTCATAGGGAAAAAAAATCACTGCGTAAATGTCACAACATTCACACAGTTATTGTGAATAATCCCTGTAATGTAGACTATTTGATCTAAACCTTGAAGAGAGTCTCTCTCTAATCATTGTAAATGAAACTGTGATAAACAATGATTGTTATGTGCATAGAGGGGGTTATTACTTTAAAAGAGTTGATTTTTTTCCTTTTTTTTTTTTACGTATATTTAAAACACCTGAGAGGAAGGTGTAGATACAGTGCCTTTGCGAAAGTATTCGGCCCCCTTGAACTTTGCGACCTTTTGCCACATTTCAGGCTTCAAACATAAAGATATAAAACTGTAATTTTTTGTGAAGAATCAACAAGTGGGACACAATCATGAAGTGGAACGAAATTTATTGGATATTTCAAACTTTGTTAACAAATAAAAAACTGAAAAATTGGGCGTGCAAAATTATTCAGCCCCTTTACTTTCAGTGCAGCAAACTCTCTCCAGAAGTTCAGTGAGGATCTCTGAATGATCCAATGTTGACCTAAATGACTAATGATGATAAATAGAATCCACCTGTGTGTAATCAAGTCTCCGTATAAATGCACCTGCACTATGATAGTCTCAGAGGTCAGTTTAAAGCGCAGAGAGCATCATGAAGAACATGGAACACACCAGGCAGGTCCGAGATACTGTTGTGGAGAAGTTTAAAGCCGGATTTGGATACAAAAAGATTTCCCAAGCTTTAAACATCCCAAGGAGCACTGTGCAAGCGATAATATTAAAATGGAAGGAGTATCAGACCACTGCAAATCTACGAAGACCTGGCCGTCCCTCTAAACTTTCAGCTCATACAAGGAGAAGACTGATCAGAGATGCAGCCAAGAGGCCCATGATCACTCTGGATGAACTGCAGAGATCTACAGCTGAGGTGGGAGACTCTGTCCATAGGACAACAATCAGTCGTATACTGCACAAATCTGGTCTTTATGGAAGAGTGGCAAGAAGAAAGCCATTTCTTAAAGATATCCATAAAAAGTGGCATTTAAAGTTTGCCACAAGCAACCAGGGAGACACACCAAACATGTGGAAGAAGGTGCTCTGGTCAGATGAAACTTAAATCTAACTTTTTGGCAGCAATGCAAAACTTTATGTTTGGCGTAAAAGCAACACAGCTCATCACCCTGAACACACCATCCCCACTGTCAAACATGGTGGTGGCAGCATCATGGTTTGGGCCTGCTTTTCTTCAGCAGGGACATGGAAGATGGTTACAATTGATGGGAAGATGGATGGAGCCAAAAACAGGACCATTCTGGAAGAAAACCTGATGGAGTCTGCAAAAGACCTGAGACTGGGATGGAGATTTGTCTTCCAACAAGACAATGATCCAAAACATAAAGCAAAATCTACAATAGAATGGTTCACAAATAAACATATCCAGGTGTTAGAATGGCCAAGTCAAAGTCCAGACCTGAATCCAATCGAGAATCTGTGGAAAGAACTGAAAACTGCTGTTCACAAACGCTCTCCATCCTCACTGAGCTCGAGCTGTTTTGCAAGGAAACATGGGGAATGGGCAAAAATTTCAGTCTCTCGATGTGCAAAACTGATAGAAACATACCCCAAGCGACTTACAGCTGTAATCGCAGCAAAAGGTGGCGCTACAAAGTATTAACTTAAGGGGGCTGAATAGTTTTGCACGCCCAATTTTTCAGTTTTTTATTTGTTAAAAAAGTTTGAAATATCCAATAAATTTCATTCCACTTCATGATTGTGTCCCACTTGTTGTTGATTCTTCACAAAAAATTACAGTTTTATATCTTTATGTTTGAAGCCTGAAATGTGGCAAAAGGTAGAAAAGTTCAAGGGGGCCGAATACTTTCGCAAGGCACTGTATCTAGTTATTCCCAAAGGGGAGGGGTGCATTTTTAGCTGATTAATTCTATTGTGTGTTTGTATAACCGTAATTCCCTATGATCATCAGTTCCATCTAGTGGCCATATTGCCATATTTTCCAGACTGAGGTATTGCAGGAAAATACTGCATTATGGCCACTAGATGGAGGTGATGATTATAGAGAGTAAACAGTAGGGATTATCAAACTTTTCAAAAGTTCGGTTTGACCAGAACACCCGAACTTGCCGAAAGTTCGGCCCGAATTTCAGAACCCCAGTCCCAGTCTCAGGTCTTTTGAAATCAATGGGACCCGAACTTTGGTAATCAAAAAACACCATTTTGAAGCCCTAAAACCCAACAAATGCCCCTAAAAATTGCCTAGGGTTCTGGGTCATGCCCCAGGGACTATTAATCACACAAAAAAAAGTTCTTAAAATTGTCATTTTTGATAGAGAGCAAATTATAGAAAAAATTATTGAAAAAAAAAAATTCTTTACACAGGTTGAACTGGATGGACTATTGTCTTTATTCAACCTCATCTACTATGTAACTATGTAACTATGTAACTATGTAACTATGTAACTATGTAACTTTTCAGATATATGCCATAGTTTGTGGACTCTATAACTTTCCTACAGACTAAATAATAAACACTGATTTGGGTTACTTCCACCAAACAAATTTTGCAGAATACATTTTGGCCTATATTTATATATATATATATATATATATATATATATATATATATATATATATATATATAAATATTTATTTATAAGAATATTTATTTGCAAACTTTTATAACAGAAACAAAAAAATACTTATTTTTTCATTTACAGTATTTAGCAAAAATAAAAAACCCAGTAGTGATTAAAAATCACCAAAAGAAAGCTCTATTTATGTGAACAAAATAATAAAAATTTAGTCTGGGTACAGTGTTACATGATTGTATTCAAAATGTAACAGCGCTGAAAGCTGACAATTGGCCTGGGCAGGAAGGGGGTAAAAGTGCCCAGTATTTAAGTGGTTAGGTATAGCCTAAAAAAGCTTTAATTTATCACTGCTAATACTGGATAACATTAGCTGAAACTTAGGCTAAAACCAACAGCAAAATGCACAGAAAAATGACAACAGAAAAAGGCTCTTTCATAATAATAATACTTTTTGCGGTTAGTTATGAATTTTCCTCCTGCTAGTTTGAGGTTATGTACTCATGTTCTTGATTTAAGCTTTATATTCTGCCTTCCTGAACCCTATTTATTAAGGTTAATATTCTTAATATAAAAAAATATAAATTTAAATAAGAGTATATTTATGAAAAAAATATATTTATTAAATTTAAAGGTTTCATTCATGTTCCTCCAGTGGTGGCCTGTGCATAGGGGGCGCCAGGGCGCCGCCCCCCCCCCCCTATAAAAAAGGAAAAAAAAATACAAAAAGAACAATTAAGTTTAAAAAAAAAATTGCGTTTGCCGGCCTATGTGGTGGCTAGGGGGGGGGGGGGGGGGTTGGGGTTTACAACCCAGAAGAGGCGCCAATTGGCTGCCTTCTGGGGGCGTAACCTGGGCACAGGTCATAGCGCTAGGACACCCCCACTTTCGTGATATCCTGGCTGTGATTGATCCAGTCTCCAGCCTGGACCAATCATCATCCAGGACATCCCACTGACATCGCAATGGGGGCGGTGCCGGTGCGTGCGTCAGTCACGCACCGTCACCGGTCACGACTGGAGTGAGTGGACGGTGGACGGACGGGAGTGAGATCCAGACCAGCCCAGACCAGTCACCAGGCCGCAGCCGCGCAGCGTCTCGAGGAGCGGAGGTCATCTGGAAGACAGTGGAACACGAACAAGTTACCAGTCAGTAGGTCACCACCGGTAAGTGAGTCCTCCTCAGTCCTCTCCTGTCCTGTCAGTCCTCCTCTCCTCCAGTCTTCTCCTCAGGCCTCCGTGAGTCCGGTGTGACCGTAAAAAAATGCTGGGCAGTGGGCAGCACTGTGGCACTGGGCAGCCATTGCCATGCCAAATTAGATTGCCATGCCTTGCCAATTTGCCATCACCAATGCCATCCATGCCTGTACCTACCTGTTCTGCCATGGGCTGGGTCCATCCATCATGGATGGTTGGATGGACACAGGCCAGGCCAGAACAGGTAGGTACAGGCATGTCACGGTGCAAGATTTATCAAGTTACCCAGGCCGGGCCCAGACCAGAGTGCAGATATCCTTATATATATATATCATCATGGATGGATGGATGATACATCCATCCATGCTTTGATATATATATAATCATATCTGCACACTGTGGTCTGGGCCCGGCCTGGGTAACTTGATGTTATTCTTCTTGCACCGTGACCTCACATGCCTGTACCTACCTGTTTTCCCCTGGCCTGGGTCCATCCATCCATCCATCCATCCATGAAGATAAGGATATCTGCACTCTGGTCTGTTTTTTTGCCGCAAATTTTTCTTTTTGCGCCCCCCCAAAAATTTTGAGCACCAGCCGCCACTGTGTTCCTCCTCCCATTATAAGTGTCTGACGTCTCTCCTAATATGTTTTATTCCTTAGCACTTTTTGTGTTGCTTGTCCCTGGATTTGTTCTACCTTATCAATATCTTTTGTAAGTGGGATCTCTAGAACTGGGTACATTATTCTAAATTAAGTCTAACTAAAGCTTTGCATGGTGGCATCAGGACAAGCTACTGATTGCTTACAAACTTTTTGAGTGTAATAGGCGACTAAAAAAAATAAGTATGTAAAGCCACATTTATAAGCAGTGAGCATTAAACCCTTACGGTACTATTAACACCATAAATATAAAACAGGTTGCATTTTTTTATTACGCAAACTTAAAGTATATGTTAAAAATGTCCTTCTAAGCTGCTCAGTTACAGCTTAAGGCAAGTGCACAAGTAAAAAAAGTGATTATGTTTAATGATATTATGTAAAGTCCCTAAAAGTCAGAAGATACATAAAACCACCGTAAAAGCTCTGAAAATAACTAAATGGTCAATGTGTAAACAACTACTGGAGATGTAATTTGGTGAAAGTGAACAGTTTAATATATGTATCTTTCTATCCATAGGAGATCCATTTTCAGGGTATCTCACAAACACGGGCCTGATTGACAAAAAAAAATATTGGAAAAACTTTATGCGGCAGAAACTGAGATTTTGCAATAGCACCTAAAAATATATATACAGACTAACCACATCAGGGATGAGTCATGAATCAAAAAATCTTTATTAAACTAAACAGACTGATTTGGATATCAATCACCAGACACTAGAAGTGGTCATACCTAGTGATGGGCTTCGTGTTTGAGGCAAACCTAAGTTAGACTCGAACACTGCCCGTTCGCCAAATGGCGAACAAATGGGCTTCTTCGCGGGAACTTCGAGTTCCTGCATCCATAATGAACTGCGTGCTGGCAGTGCATTATGTGATTGGCCAAAGCATGGACTCTGACCTCCATGCTATTACCAATCAAATCATCTGTGCCATGATTGGCCAAAGGCAGGTGCCTTTAGCCAATCACGGCTCAGGGGCTTAGTACACGCCCAACACTATATAAGGCTGTCACGCAAGATAGAAGTTAATTAGGCAGGGAGAGTGTATTGCAGTAAGCAGCCTTGATGGTGGCATAGGTGGTTGCAATTTGAGGTTGCGGGTTCGAATCCCTTGACCAGCGGGTGATTTACAGGTGGAATTCCTTGTGGGAGAGTGTAGTAGAAACATAGAAACATAGAAACATATAATGTGTCGGCAGATAAGAACCATTTGGCCAATCTAGTCTGTCCAATATATCTGAATCCTATGAATAGTCCCTGGCCCTATCTTATATGAAGGATAGCCTTATGCCTATCCCATGCATGCTTAAACTCCTTCACTGTATTTGCAGCTACCACTTCTGCAGGAAGGTTAGTGAGTTTTACAGTTTATCAGATAGTGCAGTGTAGTATAGTTAATACATTGCTAGCAGGGAGAGAGATTTGTGCTTTTTACAGTTTGTTCAGATCACATAGTACAGTGTATTCAGTACTGCAGTATATACCACAAAGTTGTGTATATATATATATATATATATATATATATATATATATATATATGGCACTTCAGTTTATATCAGGCAATTCAGTATCTATATATATATATATATATATATATATATATATATACAGTATATATATATATATATATATATATATATATAGTGCCTTGCGAAAATATTTGGCCCCCTTGAACTTTGCGACCTTTTGCCACATTTCAGGCTTCAAACATAAAGATATAAAACTGTAATTTTTTTGAAGAATCGACAACAAGTGGGACACAATCATGAAGTGGAACAAAACTTAATGGATATTTCAAACTTTGTTAACAAATAAAAAACTGAAAAATTGGGCGTGCAAAATTATTCAGCCCCTTTACTTTCAGTGCAGCAAACTCTCTCCAGAAGTTCAGTGAGGATCTCTGAATGATCCAATGTTGACCTAAATGACTAATGATGATAAATAGAATCCACCTGTGTGTAATCAAGTCTCCGTATAAATGCATCTGCACTGTGATAGTCTCAGAGGTCCGTTTAAAGCGCAGTCGTATACTGCACAAATCTGGCCTTTGTGGAAGAGTGGCAAGAAGAAAGCCATTTCTTAAAGATATCCATAAAAATTGTTGTTTAAAGTTTGCCACGAGCCACCTGGGAGACACACCAAACATGTGGAAGAAGGTGCTCTGGTCAGATGAAACTGAAATCTAACTTTTTGGCAACAATGCAAAACATTATGTTTGGCGTAAAAGCAACACAGCTCATCACCCTGAACACACCATCCCCACTGTCAGACATGGTGGTGGCAGCATCATGGTTTGGGCCTGCTTTTCTTCCGCAGGGACAGGGAAGATGGCTAAAATTGATGGGAAGATGGATGGAGCCAAATACAGGACCGTTCTGGAAGAAAACTTGATGGAGTCTGCAAAAGACCTGAGACTGGGATGGAGATTTGTCTTCCAACAAGACAATGATCCAAAACATAAAGCAAAATCTACAATGGAATGGTTCACAAATAAACATATCCAGGTGTTAGAATGGCCAAGTCAAAGTCGAGACCTGAATCCAATCGAGAATCTGTGGAAAGAACTGAAAACTGCTGTTCACAAACGCTCTCCATCCAACCTCACTGAGCTCGAGCTGTTTTGCAAGGAGGAATGGGCAAAAATGTCAGTCTCTCGATGTGCAAAGCTGATAGAGACATACCCCAAGCGACTTACAGCTGTAATCGCAGCAAAAGGTGGCGCTACAAAGTATTAACTTAAGGGGGCTGAATAATTTTGCACGCCCAATTTTTCAGTTTTTTATTTGTTAAAAAAGTTTGAAATATCCAATAAATTTCGTTCCACTTCATGATTGTGTCCCACTTGTTGTTGATTCTTCTTCTTCAAAAAAAAATACAGTTTTATATCTTTATGTTTGAAGCCTGAAATGTGGCACAAGGTCAAAAAGTTCAAGGGGGCCGAATACTTTCGCAAGGCACTGTATATATATGTAGGCCGCTTGAGTATATATTTGGCAATTCAGTATCTATCGGTCAGCTCAGTATATAGCAGCGGGGTAGTATATACCATACATTGCTAATAATTGCTGTTTGCAATATCTGTCTGAAGCGGATCAAGCGTGGCCAAAACACCAGCCGCTTGGACACCGTCCGTTGGCAACAGCACCTGAAAGAGCTACATTATAAAAAAAAGCATACTTCACCTTGCTCCTCATCTGGGATCTCTAACCCTACTATACCTCATGTCTTCTCAAAAGCCTGCATTGAGAGGGATGATGGTATAACAATGAGTTCCACAGATACTTGCACCCAACCTGCTAGCAGTACACCACCTCTTGATTTCACCAGCAGGCAAATTTCAATACCCCAGTTGCTGAACCATAGAAAACAATACTGTCCCATCCATACACATGCTCAGCGTCTAAATGCTAGCTTGGCCAAGTTGCTAGCACTACAATTGCTGCCTTTTCAACTAGTAGACTCTGCCCCTTTCGTGAATTTGTGGAATGTGCTGTACCACAGTGGCAGGTTCCAAAAAGACATTTATTTTCGCGTAAGACCATTCCAGTTCTCTACCATCATGTGGAAGGTAGTGTTTTGGCCTCGTTGGACAGAGCAGTTAACAGGAAGGTTCACATTACTGCTGACTCTTGGTCCAGCAGGCATGGACAGGGACGTTACATTTCCTTCACGGTGCACTGGGCAACTCTGCTGGCAGCTGGGAAGGATACAGGACAGCGTTCAGTGCTTGAGCTTGTTCTGCCACCATGCCTCCAAAAAGCTAGTGCTGATTCTGCCACATCTGGCTTCTCCACCCCCTCCTTCTCCCTCTATGTCCTCTTTAGCTGAATTGTCCTCTGAACCAGCAGTGCTCCCTAAGTGTTCAAGTGGATACGCAAGTAGTCAGCCTAAAAGATTCCATGCAGTGCTTCAGTTGGTCTGCCTAGGGGATAGTTGCCACACCAGGCCAGAGATTCTGTCAGCTCTGCAGGGGCAGGCTCAGAGATGGTTACCGCCATGGCAGCGTGAGCAAGGAATGGTCGTATGTGACAATTGCACCAACCTTCTCTCCGCCCTCCGACAGGGACACTTGACACATGTTCCATGCTTGGCACATGTCCTGAATTTGGTGGTGCAGGGATTCTTGAACAGGTACCGGCTTGCAAGATCTACTGAGGCAGGCCAGAAAAGTCTGTGGTAATTTCCGGCGTTCATACAATGCCAGTGCTCGGCTGTCTGACATTCAATGGAAATTCAATCTGCCCACCAACTGCCTCATTTGTGACATGCCCACCAGGTGGAATTCAACATTGGCAATGCTGCAGCCGCTACACATGCAGCAGAGGGTCATCAGTGTGTACCTGTGTGAGTATGGCACAAGGACAGGCTTAGGGGAGCTTGACTTCTTTTTGCCATGCCAGTGGCTAATGATAAAGGATGCATGCACTGTCCTGTCACCATTTGTGGAGGCCACAAGGATGGTGAGCTGGGACGATGCATGCATCAGTGACACTATCCCTCTAGTCTTCCTGTTGGAGCACACGCTTTGTGGAATCATGGACAGGGCACTTGAGGCAGAACAGCGGGAGGAAGAGGAGGAGGAGGATTGTGGCAGCATGGATGTAGAGGATAACATACAGCAGTCTTTAAGGGATGGTTTTCATTCCCCAGAAACCCCAGGAGTTGTACGTGGTTGGGGAGAGGTTGCTCCTGACAATGTCATCCTTAGTGACCCAGAGGACTCAGAAGCTCATGCCTCCTTAAACTTACGCTGCATGGGCTCCCTGTTTCTGCAAAGCCTGCGAAAGGACCCGAGGATTTGTGCTTTCAAGGAGAGGGATAATTACTGGTTGGCAACCCTTCTTGATCCACGTTACAAAGGTAAAGTTGCAGAACTCATCCTACCTTCGCAGAGGGAGCAGAGAATGAAACATATTGAGGACGCCTTGAAGAAAAATTTGTGTAACACCTTTCCAGACACTGGGAGGTTAACATTATCTGGACGTGTTTCTGAGGCATCGTTCAGCCAAAGGAGGAGCGGTGGAGAAGGTGGCCAGCTGACCGATGCCTTTAAACAGTTTTTTAGTCCTCAGCACCCAGGGCTGTTAGGTTTAAGCAACCATCAGCAACGTCTCCATCATATGGTGCAGGATTATCTAGGAGCAAGAGCAGAATTGGTGACCTTTTCCAACTGAGCATCCACTGGGTTACTGGGTCTTGAGGATGGACCACTGGCCAGAGCTTGCTCAATATGCAATCGAGCTACTGGCCTGTCTTGCTTCCAGCGTGCTTTCCGAACAGACATTGAGTGCTGCTGGAGGTTTTTTGATGGACAAAAGACTGCGTCTGTCCACAGACTCCATTGACCAGCTGACTTTTATCAAAATGAATCAGTCCTGGATCAACAGCAACTATCAAGCCCCTGATGCTGATGTAACTGATTGAATTTGCTAGGGGTCTTCCATCCCTTCAAGAGTGCATATGCTGCCTTTCCTATTCCTCAATCGTGATAATGCTAGCTTCCATCAATGTTTTTGGTTTAGGTCACCATCAACACCCAAGGCTTTATTTTTCTGCACTTGTATGACAGGTGCATACAATTGTAATTTCGTATGTAATGTTTAACAGCAGGGCCTGTCCCTGTGGCCTGCACCCAGCAAGAGTAACTGCCAGGGATAACGGTGTTCAGGCACCACCGACACCAAAGGCCCAATTTTTCTGCAACTGTATGACAAGTTCATGCAATTTCAATTTCTTATCTAATTTTTAATGGCAGGGCCAAGTCCCTGTGCCCAGCAAGAGTAACTGTGAGGGGTTACGGTGTTCAGGCACCACCGACACCAAAGGCCCAATTTTTCTGCACCTGTATGACAAGTTCATGCAATTTCAATTTCGTATCTAACTTTTAACGGCAGGGTCTGTCCCTGTGCCCAGCAAGAGTAACTGTGAGGGGTTAAGGTGTTCAGGCACCATCGACAGCCAAGGCCCAATTCTTATGCACCTGTATGACAAGTACATGCTATTTCAAATCCAATTTTTTACAGCAGGGCTAGTTCCTGCCCCCTGCACCTGCTCATTTTTTTTTATAATTTTGGCGTGTTTTTTTCATGTTTTTTTTATCTGTATTGCCGGGAGCCGACAATATATAACAGCTGCAAGCAAATTTAAATGACATTTTTTCCTTTAGAAATGTCAGTATTGCTGAAAAAAACGGCGTGGGGTTCCCCCTAAAATCCATACCAGGCCATTAGCCGAGCACACAGCCTGGCTGAATAGGATGGGGGTTGGGAGGAGCGAGCGCCCCCTGCTGAACCATACAAGGCAACATGGTGGGTGGATGCTTTGGGGCAGGGGGCCTTCCTGAAGATAAGAATAGTGAAATGCATTGTGGTCTGAACATCATCCGGATTTCCTTTTGACCAGTGACGTCATTTGCTCTCTACTGAAGAACGCACGCCGGCCGCGACCACAAAGAAAGAAGTGAAGGGTGCAGAAGCTCACTGAATACGGAGGGGAGACAGTATTATACTTTGGCGGTCCTTACCTGTGCCGGGGGGGGGGGGGCACCAACACATGTAAGCGCACATCTTTTTATTTTTGTATGTGGAAATAAAAATGGAGTTACACTATTTCCAGTTCCTTTTACCTACTTTACTTGGTGGAGAGGAGTCTGTCCCATACTCTCTGGGAGTGTGTACATCTGACAGCCACTACTGGGAAAAGGAAAGGAGTGAGAGGAGATTTTCCATATGTCCTTATCTGGAATTTTTGAGGAGCTCTATAGGTCCTACTTACCTGCAGTGTTCTAGTGAGCATTTTAACGTGTGGAACAGCTCACACGGTGAAGTTTGTTTTTTCTTCAAGCACAGTGTTGGGCACACTTTATGAACTATATTATTTGGACTTTCTACATTATTGATCACAGGATTTTATGGAAAATTTGATATATTACAGTTTTTTGAACACTCAGGAGTACTTTATATCATCCTTTACAAGGATTGCACTGATTTATGGTATATTTTATTTATGGTTATGATGGATATTTAACTGGTCACATATCAAGGTCTTTTAGTATTAAGCACTATCCTGATTGAATTTTTATATGGCATATTTATTTATGTAGATGATTAATATTTGATTAATCCTTAGGGATTGGGGTTATTTATTTATTTATTTATTTAGTTATTTGAAATCACCAACCAGCGCCTACGTTTATTTACTGTTTTTCCTGTATTTGTGTTACATACACATTTAAAGGGGCGGCAGGTTAACATATTGATTTTATTTGAGGACAAGGCGCCTTCACTTAGTTCTATAAATGTATTCACTGCACCTGAGCAGTGCATTATGGGGCGCTCCTGATGTCAGATCCCTATAAAAGAGCTCTCAGACTCAAACAGCTTATTACGATACATCTGAAGTGGCAAGAGCTTCTTTATTTTTCGGGGGCGGATGGGCGACGTGATTGACGATGGATTTACATTGGGAGACACTATTTTTTTATTTTTTAATAAAAGACTTGTCAAAAACTGGCTTTTGTCTTTATTTTTTTGTACACTTTTTTGGTGAATGGGTACGATGTACCCAATATCCATTCACATGGGAGGGCGGGATCCTAGGCCTCCCTTGTTAAAGGGGGCTTCCAAATTCCAATAAGCCTCCCCCGCAGACCCCCACAAGCACAGCCCACGGTTGTCGGGAAGAGACCCATGTCCCCATCAACATGGGGGCAAGGTACTTTGGGGCAGGGGGGCCAAGCCCCCACTGCCTCAAAGCACTCACCCCCCCCCCCATGTTGAGGGCATGTGGCCTGGTATGGTTCAAATGCCCTTTTGGAAAAATGGCCAAACATTCCCATAGACATGCTCCTAAACCTTGTGGACAGCCTCCCCACAAGAGATGAAGCTGTTATAACTGCAAAGGGTGAGCCAACTCAATATCGAACCCTAGGGATACTTCCCTAAAATGAAGTACCACTGAGTGCACTGCCTAGCTGCAGTCTATCACAAAGTTTGACTGCTGGCAGCAAGGCTGATCAGTGCACCTGTGCCCTCCGCCCACAGATAAATGCTGGAGCCCTATGCATCGGGTCTATACACTCAGTGTCCATAGGGCCTTAAAAGTACACTTCATGTTTATTTTATTTTTTCTGGATTTTTCCTTGTATTAAGTATGTAATCCTTCTGGATTTTTCCTTGGATAAAGTATGTAAAGCAATACATTTAATTTTGTGAGTGCCTTACTTAAGTTTCATTTAGCAGAGAACCTTCATAAGGCTGGCCACACATATAGATAATGATCTGTCAGAGCAATACAACTTTACAACTATGTTGTATAATTTAGGTGCTCCATTCAAATGATACTCAATCAGGTATATCCTCACACTACACAGCTGTTGGTAAATTCTTTTGATATGACAGATCAAAGTATGACTTTGTGTGGCCATCTTATTACATGTGTGATATCAATTGTCAAGCCTTTTTAAAATATGACTGCTCTGTAGAAAGGCTCATGAGTTAAGTTTTAGGCCCAATTCATACTTGTGAATGGGGTCATTAGTGATTACATGCAGGAGACCCAGAGAAGGTTCCCAGAAATATGCTGCAGGCAGACTTCTTTTGAAATCAATAGGAAGCTGACAGTTCCTGGAGCTAATTGCAGCTGCTCACATGTAATCAACCATGGAGCGATTACCTGAAAATGATCAGGCCCGGAGGCAGACAATTTGCCTCCAGGGCTGATCATCAGCAGGTAATCGCTCCATGGGTGATTACATGTGAGCAGCTGCAATTAGCTCCAAGAGCTGTCAGCTTCCTATTGATTTCAAAAGAAGTCCGCCTGCAGCATAATGCTGGGAACTTCCTGCTGGGTGTCCTCAATGTAATCACTAATGGCCCAATTTGTAAGTGGGAATGGGGCCTTATACTTGCAAGCAGTGCAGATTTTGGAGGTATAATCTGTGGCTAGTGATGATCAAACAGGCCTGGGTTCACTTCAAAAACTATTTAGTGAATCTTGTTCAAAATTCGGAAAATGCAAACTTTCCAACGAACCCTACTGATGTCTGATGTTTGATGTCTATCGAGTGGAGAATCTTTTATTTAATTTGGGCCATTTGTAGGGCTAATAAGATATGTTGCCCACCACTGCAATCCACATTAAGGTACAATATAGCACAGTAACTACACAGAATTATCAGCTCTTCTTATCAGTGCCAACACACACAAGCAATATTTCTGCTGTAAGCTCTCCTGTTTATTGTAAGGGCTGGGTTATTAATTTCTTTATATAATAGACTCTTGTGACTCTAGCTGTGCTAACCAAGGCCATGGTTTAGCAGTGCATTATGGATAATTCCTAATTTCTGTCACAACCTGCAAACTTATCTACTACTATTTTGGAATTTGGCCCAAAAGGAAATCCTCGGGAGCCTCCTGAAACCCAAGGTTGTGCAGACTCAAAGTTCTTTCCTACTGTACTTGTGACTTTAGGGAAAGGGGCTAAGCCTTGAAATGAACCATATTCACTTAATCTGTAACCTAACTGTTTAAATTATAATTATAAGAAATTCACTTTTCCCTAACATATGACTACTGAAAGTTCACCCTTAACCATTTGCCAACCAGCCTCCGTAGTATTACTGCAGGAGGTCGGCTCTGTCCCTCGAAACGATGTACATATACGTCGCTTCACGGGACCTTTAGTGGGGGCATGCCTATTGGACACAGGGGGAGCCAATCAGAGGGTCCGTCGGCCGTGAATGCCGCCTGGGCACCCGCGATCGCTCCCCATGGTGACAGAATGGCGGTCTGCCGTTGTAAACACGGCAGACCGCTGTTCTGTCCATAATAAACACAGGGATCCTGTGTTCCTTTTATTTAGGAACACAGGTCTCTGTGTTCATGCAGCAAGCCCATCCCCCCACAGTTAGAAAGCACCCTCTAGGGACCCATTTAACCCTTTGATTGCCCCTGGTGTTAACCCCTTCCCTGCCAGTGTCAGTAACAGTGCATATTGTTAGCACTGATTACTGTAGTAATGTCACTGGTCCCCCAAAAGTGTCAAAAATGTCAGTTAGGTGTCCGATCTGTCCGCTGCAATGTCGCAGTCCCGCTAAAATTCGCTGGGCGCCGCCATTACTAGTTTAAAAAAAATAAATAAAAAAATTACATAAATCTTTTCCCTATTTTGTAGACGCAATAACTTTTGCGCAAACTAATCAATATACACTTATATACATATATAAGTATATATATTATATAATATACACTCAGTGCCGGTTCACATTTGTGCGATTGCGGAGATCGCATGTAATTCGAAGAGCACTACTCCTAAATTACATGCGATCTCATGTGCGGTGCGAATTTCAGCCATACACTTTGCATGGCTGAATTTGCACCGCATCCAAAATAAACACGCAGATGAGGCCTTTTTTCATCCACAGCAGAATCGGATTGCATAGTGGTTCACACTAGTGCGATCCGATTCTGTGCGAACTCGCAACTGGGGGTGTCGTTAACTTTTAATTGACACCCCTTGCGTATTGCATATGGCAGTGTGAACTGCCAGAGGTGCGGATGCGATGCGGGATCACGCTGCATATTCGCAGCATTCCCGCATCACACAAATGTGAACCGGGACTTAATGTGATTTTTTTTACCAAAGCTATGTAGCAGGATACAAATTGGCCTAAAATTATGAAAATTTTAATATGAATGTTATATAGGGAAAAATATATATTTTTTTGTTGTTATTTACAGCGCAAAAAAATAAAAAAATAAAAACGCAGAGGGAATCAAATACCACCAAAGGAAAGCTCTATTTGTGGGAAAAAAGGACATACATTTTTTTTTGGGTACATCATCGCACGACCATATTGCACAAAATGGCCTTCCGGTCCAGAAGACGGTCTGCTATTGTACTCACAGCAGATCGTTGTTCTCTCAGAAATCAGCACAGAGCTCCTGTGATCCTCCTATTTAGGATCACAGGTCTCTGTGTTGATTCCACAAGCCCATCCCCCCACAGTTAGAAAACACCCACTACGCTCACACTTAACCCTTTGATCGCCCCTGAGTTAACCCCTTCCCTGCCAGTGTCATTATTGCAGTAACAATGCATATTGTTAGCACTGATTACTGTAGTAATGTCAATGGTCCCCCCAAAAATGTCAGTTAGGGGTCCGATCTGTCTACCGCAATGTCGCAGTTCCGCTAAAAATCGCTGATCACCACCATTACTAGTAACAAAAAAAAAAATTAATAAAAATTACATAAATCTTTCCTCTAGTTCATAGATGTGATAACTTTTGCGCAAACCAATCAAAATACTGTTATTGGGATTTTTTTTTACCAAAAATATGTAGCAGAATACAAATTGGCCTAAAATGATGAAAAAATTTGATTTTTACATTTTTTTTTTATTGGGAATGTTATATAGGAGAATGTGAAAAATATTGTTTTTTTTTCCGAATTGTGGCTTTATTTTGTTTAGAGCGCAAAAAATAAAAATCGCACAGGTGATCAAATACCACCAAAATAAAGTTCTATTTGTGGGGAAAAAATGGACATCAATTTTATTTAGGTACCGTGTCGCCTGACCGCGCAATTGTCTGTTAAAATAACGCAGTGCCGAATCACAAAAAATGGCCTGGTCATTAAGGGGGTAAAGCCTTCTGGTCCAGAAGAGGTTAATGTAAGTTCGGGCATACTTAAAGAGGTTGTAAACCCATACAATTTTTTTTTTTTTTGCAACCTGAAAGAGAAACACATAATGAGCTAGTATGCACCGCATTCTAACTCATTATGAAATACTTACCTTAAAACGAGCCCCCGCCGTGCCGCCCGCTTACCTGTATGACGGGCAACATGTCCAGTCGCCCGTCTTCCGGGATCGCGGCATCCGGCCATCTGATTGGCCGGAGCCGCGGTGACGTCACTCACGCGCGCGGGGCTCTGAAGGAACGGCGCCAGCAGCCGTTCCTTCAGAGCGCATGCGCCAGTGATGTCACTGGCTGCATGTAAGGTAAATATCTTCTAAACGGTACATGTTTAGGAGATATTTACAGTACCTATAGGTAAGCCTTATCATAGGTTTACCTATAGGTAAAAGTTGCAGAGGAGGGTTTACTTCCTCTTTAACCACTTGCCGACCGCCGCAAGTACATATATTGCGGCGGTCAGCCCCTCACAGGCAAAGTGACGTATGGGTACGTCACTAGCCTGTGAGGCTCTGGGGAGCAAGCGGCGCCGGAGTCGCGCTCCCGCTCGGTCACGGACCCCCCCCCCCCCGCGCGTGTGCCCGGCGGACCCGATGTCCACCGGGCACTCGCGATCGTCCGTGACAGCGGGAGAAAGGCAGGCGGCTGATGTAAACAAACCGCCTGTCATTCTCCCCTGTGTAAGAACAGTGATCATACGGTTCTACTATGTAGGACCGTTGATCACTGTTCCTACACCTCAAGCCACAGCCAATCACAGTAAGAATCACGCCCCTAGGGACACACACCACCCCTCCCTCTCAAAAAAAGTTAACCCCTTCACTACCAGTGTCATTTTACAGTAACAGTGCATATGTATAGCACTGATTACTGTAGTAATGTCACTGGTAACCCCAAAAGTGTCAAAAATGTCAGTCAAGGGCCCGATCTGTCCGCCGTCCCGCAAAAAAATCGCAGATCGCCGCCATTACGCGTTGAAAAAAACCAACAAAAATTACAAAAATCTTTCCCTTAGTTAGTAAACGCAATAACTTTTGCGCAAACCAATCAAAATACGCTTTTTGCGATTTTTTTTACCAAAAATATGTAGCATAAAACAAATTCGCCTAAAATGTTAAAAATTTTGATTTTCACATTTTTTTGGGGGGGAATTTCATATAAAAAAATGTGAAAAATATTGTTATTTTTGCAAAATTTACGCTCTTTTTTTGTTTATAGTGCATGATCAAAAAATCGCACAGGTGATCAAATACCACCAAAAGAAAGCTCTGTTTGTGGGAAAAAAGGACATCAAATTTGTTTAGGTACAGCATCGCACGACCGCGCAATTGTCCGTTAAAGTCACGCAGTGCCGAATCGCAAAATACCCCCTGGTCAGGAAGGGGGTAAAATCTTCCGGGGCTTAAGTGGTTAAGCAATACAATCACTAAGTGGGGTATCCTGTAATTGATTGCAGTGCAGCAGTTGTTCAGCAAGCCACTACAGCTAGAACCTGCAGATCTATATGAAAATATTCTTTAAAAATAGCTCACTGTGCAAATTACATCAAAATGACTTTTAGGTAGAATCCTAACAATACCTTAAAATACACTTCAGCTTCCCTTCTAGCTGTCACGTGACATTTGCTGTATTTCACATGTCCAGATTCTCTATTACACTCTAATTATAAGAGGATTATCCAGCGATTGTAACACTGATTAAAGCCCACAAAAAGAAAATTAGGTTCTATGAATGTGGTTGGTAAAGTTAGGCGTGTTGTAGCAGAGAGATCGTTTTTATTAATGACACATAAACAATGTACAGTGTGTGATTTGTTTGTGTAATTTGCTTTATATTCACACAGTTGTCTTCCCCAGATGGCAGAGTGTGGGCTCAGATGGCGCGGCTGGAGCACGCTGCTGTTTTAATGTTATTTTGCTGGCAGGCATGAGCAGATCCATCCTCTGATCTCCCGTGTTGAAGGTATGGATTTTCATCCTCTTTGCTGATAACACAACCCCCCCTCCCGTGACATGATAGAAGGAGAGGTCCTGATAGATGCATCTTCTCCTGCAAGTGGAGGATCACAATATCATGATACCAGGAGAGAGACAGGCTCCCGCTTTGACTTCTCTCTGCTTGTTAAAGGTCAGCCTCTTACAAGTTGATTTAATTTGTTTAGCAGTTACATCTTTTTTTTGGTGGTGGTGAAATCAATATGGACAAGAGTGTGAAAGAAGAGACACTTCAAGCGTGGTGACAGGGTGCTAGACAATGCAACATTAAAGGAGGACTACAGTCTGGATAAAAGGAGAAAAAAAAGAAACTGTAAAATTGCATAAAGTCATGTACACACCTATGTAGCATGCATGAGGATGAACTCCAAATAGATAGCCAAACTCACTTTTAAAAAACACTGAATAAAATTCTAAACGCAGCACTTTTGTTTTTGCCCCCATTTTTAATGAGCTGAACCCAAAAATCTAAGACTTTTTATTTGTACACAAAAGGCCTATTTCTCTCAAGTATTGTTCACAAGTCTAAATATGTGTTAGGCTCCTTCCACACGGTCCGCCTCCGTCGGTGGACTCCATGCTGCTCAGCGGGGGATCGATCCGCCGATCCCCGCTGAGCAGGCAGGTGACAGCTCCCTCTCCACTCTGTGTGCAGAGAGGGAGGTGTCAGAGCCCTGCTGCTCTCTATGGGGAGTCGGATGTGAGCGGACTAAAAAAACTGACAGGCGGATCTGATCGGATCGTTCGTGTGAAAGGGGCCTTAAGCCCCGTACACACGTACTGATCGTCGGCCGAACGATCGGCCGTCTTTTGTCCAGGGCTGTCGTGTCTGTTGAAAACTGCAAAAGACAGCACACGAATTTTGTCGGCCAACAACAGCCGACTGCAGAAGTAATGTCATGTGATGGTTAACTTTCCTTGTCTTTTTTCTTTTCTGAGCATGCCCAGTCTTGCTAATCTGCTGTCTGTCGGCCGAAATCTGTACTGACTGGCGAACAATCAGCCGTTCTGGTGACGGACAACAAAAATTTTAAAGTCTGCACGACAGATTCTGTTCGGCCGAAAATGCGCTGTCGGCTGTCGGAAGCATCATACTAACAAGCCTACAATCGGCCGATCGGTCGTCGGCCGAATATTTACGGCCGACAATCGGTACATGTGTACGGGGCTTTAGTGAGCACTTCTCCTTTGCCGAGATCATCCATCCACCTCACAGTTGTGGCATATCAAGGTGCTGATTAGACTTATTGCACAGGTGTGCCTTAGGCTGGCCACAATAAAAGGCCACTCTAAAATGTGCAGTTTTATCACACAGCACAATGCCACAGATGTTGCAAGTTTTGAGGGAGCGTGCAATTGGCATGCTGACTGCAGGAATGTCCACCAGAGCTGTTGCCTGTGAATTGAATGTTCATTTCTCTACCATAAGCCGTCTCCAAAGGTGTTTCAGAGAATTTGGCAGTACATCCAACCGGCCTCACAACCACAGACCACGTGTAACCACACCAGCCCAGGACCTCCACATCCAGCATCTTCAACTCCAAGATCATCTGAGACCAGCCACTGAGACCAGCCACCCGGACAGCTGCTGCAACAATCGGTTTGCATAACCAAAGAATTTCTGTGCAAACTGTCAAAAACCAGTATGCTGGTCATACATTATACAGTTTTCTTACAATTTCCTGTACAATTCTCTTTAGATTTACCATCAACTATGTAATACAAAGACCTGCCTAATAGGATACAATTGAAAGTGTTGTTTAGTTTTAACCTCATATTATAAGTTTTTTGGTAAATCTAACAGAAAATTGTACAAGAAAATTGAACATGTATGGCCAGCCTTAGTCCGTAGGAATCATAGGCATGCGCAGGGGGTGTGCCAGGTGTGCCAATTACCCCTACTCCCTGGGCCACACAGTACTGCTGGCTTCCCTCCTCTCCTCTCCTCTCCCCCCAGTTGCTGCGGGGAATTTTTCAGGATGGAGAGAGGGGGAAGGGGCTAGTAAATACCGTATGTCATCTACCAGTGCCTTCCTTTTCCAAATGAACACAGTTAACACACCCACTCACTGTGTTCATTCATAAGTGAAGCATAGTAAATAGAGATGGCCTTGCGGTTCGCCCGGTGGTCGGTTCGCAGCGAATTTTGCTTGTTCGCTACCCGCCAATTTTGCGAACACATGGCGTTGTTCGCAGCGGCCATATTAGTTTAAATTAGGGAGAACTTTGACCCATGACACAGCCGTCAGGTGGAACGGGACAGCCAATTGAAACATTTCAGCACATGGACATGCCCCCTACCCTATAAATAGACCTGAGCTGTCGGCCATTTCACATTCTGCTTTTTGTCAGCGTGGGAAGAGGTTGGCGGTGCTCATGAGGGAGAGATTGCCAGACACAAATAGCTCTGTTAAGATCCACAAAAGTCCTTTTCAGGGCTGGTATTTCGGTATAGGTCTACTACAGTATCTTTTCAGGTTAGGGGCAGGTATCCAGTCAGTGCTTTAGGGGCAGTTAGAGATCAGCAGCAGTGACACAAATCACTCTGTTAATGTCCACAAAAGTCTTTTTTAGGGCTGGTATTTCGGTATAGGTCCAGTCTCTTTTCAGGTTAGGGACAGGTATCCAGTCTGTGCTTTAGGGGCAGTTAGAGATCGGCAGCAGTGACACAAATCGCTCTGTTAATGTCCACAAAAGTCATTTAAAGGGCTGCAATTTTTTTGGTATTTCTGTGCAGTGCACTATATGGGGGGGGGGGGGGGTAATCCACGGTATAATATACTTAGTATAGGGCATATTATAGTGCATTAGTAGTATTATTGTGCACTGTGCAGCATTGTGACAGGTGTGGTGACTGAGCGTTGCTGCAGCAATACTACAAACAGTAACACAAGCAATAATGTATTATAACTGGTGTGATAGACCAATGCCCCCCCCCCCCCCGCCAATACCACATATTGAAGTGGGGTGTTATCTGAGTATACTTTTACAAGTGTATTTGTGTCCTGCAACAATATTGCCTCTTTTGCTGGGTTAACTCTGATCCACACAGTGCCAAACTCCCTGGCCAATTTTTTGAACAACTGGTGTGATAGACCAGTGGCCCCCCAATACCACATATTGAAGTGGGGTGTTATTTTACAGTATACTTTTCTAAGAGTGTATTTTAGTCCTGCAAAAATTTGGCCTCTCTTGCTGTGTTAACTGTGCTACACACAGTGACAACAGTTACTGGTCAATTATTTGTAGAACTGGTGTAATAAACCTGTGGCCCCCCCAATACCACAGATTGAAGCGGGGTGTTATCTGAGTATACTTTCATAAGTGTATTTGTGTCCTGCAACAATATTGCCTCTTTTGCTGGGTTAACTCTTATACACACAGTGCCAAACTCCCTGGCCAATTTTTTGAACAACTGGTGTGATAGACCAATGGCCCCCCCAATACCACAGATTGAAGCGGGGTGTTATCTGAGTATACTTTCATAAGTGTATTTGTGTCCTGCAACAATATTGCCTCTTTTGCTGGGTTAAGTCTGGTACACACAGTGCCAAACTCACTGGCCAATTTTTTGAACAACTGGTGTGATAGACCAGTGGCCCCCCCAATACCACATATTGAAGTGGGGTGTTATTTAACAGTATACTTTTCTAAGAGTGTATTTTAGTCCTGCAAAAATTTGGCCTCTCTTGCTGTGTTAACTGTGCTACACACAGTGACAACAGTTACTGGCCAAGTATTTGTAGAACTGTTGTAACAAACCTGTGGCCCCCCCCAATACCACAGATTGAAGTGACGTGTTATTTAACAGTATACTTTTCTAAGATTGTATTTTAGTCCTGCAAAAAGTTGGCCTCTTTTGCTGTGTAAACTGTGCTACACACAGTGACGACAGTTACTGGCCAATTATTTGTAAAACTGGTGTGATAAAACTGTGGCCCCCCCAATACCACAGATTGAAGTGAGGTGTTATATACCTTTTTCCAGATATACTGCGATTCTCTAGAAACTTTTGTCACAGGGTAATTAAAAAACATGATAGGCAGAGGAAGAGGCAGACACTTACGCAGGAGTGGTAGGGGTAGGGCAGGAGCAGTAGGCCGGAGCCAAAGTGTGAAGTTTCAAAAGCCGCGTGCAATTACGTCAAAGGGCGCACCAGACTTGGTTGAGTTGCTCACTCAGCCTTCCTCTTGTGCACCCTCCTCATCCTCTCTATCTGCACCCTCTTCACTCCCTGCTGTGTGAACCCCCAAAGACACCACAACAAACACCACCACCACATACCCTCCGCTTGAGTCACTGGAATTATTTTCCGATCAATCACAAGACATTTGCGATGTGGAGCCATTGTTGGCATCAGATCAGGAAGAAGAGATAGCAACAGCCACTACTCAGCAGTCTGACGACAGTACCCAGATCAGCCCAAGGAGGTTGGTCCCCGCTGTTGCTGCCTAGTCCGAGATCTCGAATGTTAGTGGTGGGGAAGGTGACGTGGATGATGACATGTCTATGGACATCACGTGGGTGGCCACAAGAGAGGAAGAGGAGGGGAGTTCAGAGGGAGAGACGGACCGGCAGATAGGGAGGAGAGGCAGGCAGAACTTGCATTGCACAAGAGTTACAAAGCAGACTGCAAATGTATTAGGAGCGAGCCATCAACCATGTATAGTCACATCTGGTGCTCCCAGGACTCCGGCACATGGTTCCGCAGTGTGGGCTTTTTTTAATGTGCCCGTTGCTGACAACAGTGTTGCCATCTGCAGCCTTTGTAGTCAACGCATAAGTCGCAGTAAGCCCAACACTCACCTAGGGACAACCGCCTTAAGAAGGCACTTGAAATCCCATCACCGAGCCCAGTGGGAACAACACCATCATAAAACACAAAGCCACACTCCAGGCTCTCACCGTCCAGCCTCGTTTCCTTCCCCTTCTCCTCTCTCCTCACATTTGTCCTCCACTCCACCTTCCATGATGCCGTCATCATGTTGTTCTGGAAAAAGGCAGGCTTCTGTTGCCCAAATGTTGGAGCGTAAAAAAAGGTGTCCAACAGGTGTCCGACTACATCGGGTTAACGGGCGATGTGGATGCTCTGAGGAGTGATGAACCCCTGGACTAGTGGGTGGGCAGGCTTTACTCTGGCCAGAGCTTGCACAATTTGCAATGGAAATGTTGGCTTGCCCCCCGTCCAGTGTCCTGTCCGAAAGGAAGTTCAGCACAGCAGGGGGGATCGTGACTGATAAGCGCACTCGCCTAGCTAATGACAGTGTAGACTACCTCACATTTATAAAAATAAATGAGGCATGGATCTCTGAGGAATTCAACACATGTGACCAGTAGATCATGTTTCATTGAAACTCCTCATGCCAGGCCACAAATATCCACCAGACCGCCATCCACCCACAGCAATTCCTGTTCCTTGGCTTCGCTACATACAGCGGCATAAAAGGCATTTCATGTCCATTGAATGGCAAATTTTTGGGGCCTTTCAGGGCCGACAATTATTTTTTCTGTGAATGCCTAATGTACCTCCAGCCACCAAATACTACGTTCTTAGCTGTCAGTTAAACCCATGTTGGCTAATTTTTGGGGCCTATACAGGCCGACACTTACTTCTGTATACTGTGAATGCCTAATGTACCTCCAGCCATCAAATACTACGTTCTTAGCTGTCAGTTAAACCCATGTGGGCTAATTTTTGGGGCCTATACAGGCCGGCACTTACTTCTGTATACTGTGAATGCCTAATGTACCTCCAGCCACCAAATACTACGTTCTTAGCTGTCAGGTAAACCCATGTGGGCTAGTTTTTGGGGCCAATAATGGCCGACATTTAGTTCTGTATCCTGTGAATGCCTAATGTACCTCCAGCCACCAAATACTATGTTCTTAGCTGTCAGGTAAACCCATGTGGGCTAATTTTTGGGGCCAATACTGGCCGACACTTAGTTCTGTATCCTGTGAATGCCTAATGTACCTTCAGCCACAGAATATTACGTTCTTAGCTGTCAGGTAAACCCATGTGGGCTAATTTTTGGGGCCAATACTGGCCGACACTTAGTTCTGTATCCTGTGAATGCCTAATGTACCTTCAGCCACAGAGTACTACGTTCTTAGCTGTCAGGTAAACCCATGTGGGCTACTTTTTGGGGCCTGTACTGGCCGACACTTACTTCTGTATCCTGTGAATGCCTAATGTACCTCCAGCCACCAAATACTACGTTCTTTGCTGTCAGGTAAACCCATGTGGGCTAATTTTTGGGGCCAATACTGGCCGACACTTACTTCTGTATCCTGTGAATGCCTAATGTACCTTCAGCCACAGAATACTACGTTCTTAGCTGTCAGGTAAACCCATATGGGCTAATTTTTGGGGCCAATACTGGCCGATACTTACTTCTGTATCCTGTGAATGCCTAATTTTTCAGACTGGAATTGAAAATCAATGGGTCTGTAAAGGTTCCGCCAAATTGTGGAATGGATGCAGACCCATTTTACAGATGTGTGAATGGACCCTATATGTATTAGACATGTATTTACCGGCTGCTGTCAGTTCTGGCTGATTTATGTAAATAAAAATAATAATTTCTTGCTGTAAAAAAATAAATACATTTAGGGCAACTTTTCCAATTGCAATACTTCTGTTATGACATTGTCCATGTGCTGGGACTATTTGTGCACAGCTAGTATGTATTTTGTGGCTGCAAATATGACCTAAAGGTTTTTAAAGTTTGCCTCCCATTAAAGTCAATGGGGCTCACCGCGAACTTGTGCTTCGTGGACTTTTGAGAAAATTTGCAGCTGACGTTCGCGAACCGCCCCGGCCGATGTTCGTCCATCACTAATAGTAAACCGTGTCTACTATGCTTCAGTTTGTGAATGAACAGGAAGCCGCTCAGCACAGAGCACTTCCCATTCATTTACTGTCCCCTGCAGCTGGGGAAGCAGAGAACGGGATGTGTGTTTGAGCTTTGGGGTGCACACCTTTATGCAATAGGCTGCGCACACCTATGTAGGAATCAATATTGGTATGACATTCCTTCAGAGCGCATGCGCAGGTGTTGTCACCGGCTGCATAAAAAGTAAATATCTCCTTAACAGTGCACGTTTAGGGGATATTTATTGTACCTATAGGTAAGCCTTATTATAGGCTTACCTATAAGTAAAAGTCATGCATGGGAGTTTACTCCTACTTTAAGCCCACAGGGGGGGGGCGAACTACATCTTAGGGACCTCTCCTGCGTTTGGAGAGAAAAGCTGAAGCCATCCTACATTACCTGGTTTAGCTTTGGTCACAGTGAGCCATTTTTCTGTAGCCTATTGTAGCCTGACAAGCTGTTTCATAGGACCATTACCAGTTCATTACTTGTCATGTTGGCTGATATCTGTGATAGGAGACATGACACCTCCACCTGCGAAACCTCTAAAAGGTAAAAATATATAAATAAAAAGAAAAAAATATATAGGTATGCTGTGTGGATGGGAACTCATAACAAACATATAGTGGGGTTTTCCCAAATTTGCAAAAGTGGAAATAAGCTTTAACCACTTAAATACAGGACACATTGACCTCCTTCCTGCCCGGCTCATTTTCAGCTTTCAGTGCTACTTTGAATGACAACTGCACTGTCATACAAAAAAAAGAAAAACTACCCAAGTAAAATGTTTATCATTTTTTTGAGACATATAGAGCTTTTTTTTGGTGGTATTTAATCACCACTGGGTTTTTTACTTTGTTTAACAAACAAGAAAAGACTGAAACGTTTGAAAAAAAAATATAAATGTGTTTTTCCTAGTTTCTGCTATAAAATTTTGCAAATAAGTAATTTTTCTTGTTCACTGATGGGCACTGATGAGGCTGCACTGATGAAGCTGCACTCATGTGCATTGATGGGCACTGATGAGGCTGCACTGACGAAGCTGTATTGATTATTATTATTATTATACAGTATTTATATAGCGCCAACAGTTTGCGCAGTGCTTTACAATATGAGGGAAGACAGTACAGTTACAATACAATTCAATACAGGAGAATCTAGGGTGCCCTGCTCGTTAGAGCTTACAATCTAGAATGGGCACTGATGAGGCTGCACTTATGATCACTGGTGAGGCTACACTGATGGTCACTGGTGAGACGGCACTGATGTGCACTGATGAGGAGGCACTTGGAGGCTGCACTGATTAGGCAGCACTAATAGACACCGATAGGCAGCACTAATAAGCTGCACTATGGGCAGCTGATTGGAACTGATGGGGCTGCACTAATAGCCAATGCCCTGATTATCAGTGTACATGTGCCCCGTAATCTTGCCGGTTATCCACTCTCCTTTCCTCACATTGTGATAGCTTTTGAGGATAGTAATGCCGATAACTGGCAAGTTTGTTTACATGTGATGAGCTGTGATCTGCGATCAGCTGTGTCCAAAAGACACAGCAGTCAAAGAGTGTGCCTGATGCACCACAGAGCACGCCCAATGGAAGCCATTTTCTAGGAGATTGTCAATGGATGCCCTCCCAGAACAAGAGAGCCATGTTGTAGCCATCTTTCGGTTATGGCACGGTATTGAAGTGTGTGAGGGATTAGCTCGGTGGCGGGTGTGGATGACCCCTTGGGGGGTGCGTTTTCCCAGAGAGGTAGCCGACAAGTGCTTGCAAACAAACAGTGTGGTTTATTAAATGGTGTTTTCTTCACCAGGCTGTATGCAGCAAAACATCCAAAATAAAATAAAACAGAAAATAAATCCTTGCCTCTGTGGGCGGCTACCTTCTCACAACTGGAACCTGCCTAAGTGTCTGTCTCCAACCTACCGTCGGGCAGACTTCCTTGTCCTACAGCGGACACTCAATAGTCCTTTTATAATAGCTTCACAGGGCAACACAGTCCTTTGTTTCTTTCACATCAACAGTTCGTCTTCTCACCTTTGAGACGTATTCACCCTTGGTTACCGTCCCGGGCACACATCACTCCGGGGGGTCTTCTCCCAGGCCCACACATCCTGTCGGGAGGCACACGCTGACTGTCCTCCTGCTCCCAGCCCACATGGCTTCAGGACACAGCTTCTGGAGGCAGCAAACAATAGGAATTTCTCTGAACAAATTATAGAGCCTTAACTCCCTCATTCTGAACAGGTGAAGGCCTTTCAACTTCCTGCTGGCTAGCTCTGTAGCCAACACCCTAAATTAATTAATGGACTTTCTAAATCAGGTAGAAATGTATCTCCTTCCTGTGACTACATTCCCAGATTTAGCTGACTTCCTGTTACATACCCCCCCCTCTTGTTTCAACCCTAGGGTTGGGACACAGATTTCCAGGCACGCATGTGTCAAGCACTGCTGACTCACTGATAAGCCTCCTATTATCCTCAAGCTTCCGGATGAAACTGTTTTGTCATCTTCATTGACGGATTTCTCATAAATGTCAGACAGCTTGTCCCTCATAACCGTCTGTCCAATCCACCATGGAGGACCGTGATCCATAGGCAACTCAATTGGGCTAGTCTTAATGTCTTCAACATTCTTAAGACGCCTCTCTCTGCAATCCATAAATGTTTTCCACAAAACTTTGAGAACCTTTGCTTCACTAAGCTTTGTTCCAAGTAGGGACTCTTGACATCCCTCTGTGACTTGAGTTGCCTCTCCATACAGCTGTACACAATCATTGACTTTTTGTTGTAAAAGGGAATGATCTTCCTTCTTGAGCTTTGCTTGCTCTAAGATGCTGTGCAGAGGATTTTCCAATTGAGACAACAGGCTGTCACACATTTCTTCAAAGTGACCCCTGTTCCTTTTCCCAGAGATATCAATATCATTCAAACATTTCATATTCATAGGCAGATCTGAAGCATTTGCACTCATCAACTTCTTAAACTTTTCGCCCTCCTGAGCGAGTCGCAGTAAAGGCCTACTACTTGATTTGATATTCAGTTTATATTTCTTGCCAAACTCTTCACAGAAGTAGCCAACCAGAACATCATCAACTTTCCTTCCACCAACATAGGGGTCAAAGGCAACAACACAGTTGAACCCAGCGATCTGGGTGGTATCCATTATAGACCTCCTCTCTGCATCAGTGAAGAAGCATGGAACTGCAACACATTCTTTTACAGGTTTCTTCAATGCACTTTCTGCTGAACTATTTGACCGCTCAAGGTCACCTAGTTCTTTTTCTCTATCTGAATTCCACATGGAATGCATCTCAAGATCACGATCAAACTTCTGCCACCCGTCTTTCACCAGTTCCATTTTGGAAACACTCCCTGAAAGGCACTTATTCATTTGCTTCACGTTTTCACCAACAGCCTTAGTTTTCTCCACTAGGTTTTCAGCCTGAACTGAGAAATCACCACATTTCTTACTCAGCTCCTTTGTTTGCTGAAGTTCTAATGATACATTTTCCAATGCTTGAAGTTTTTGAAGGAACGGTTTATTCCAAAGGGGTGATTCAAGCCACATGTCGTCACATTTCTGAGGCTCACTCAGGACAGACCCCAAAACACTGATCCTTTTAAAAACTGCATCAGGCACACTATCCCCTCTTTGGGACAGATCCTCTGTTGCCTGGAATTCCTCTTCCAGTTCCTGCAACGGAATCTTCATCTCTTCTACTTGCTGTTCTAAGGCTCGCTTAGACTTTTCTAGCTCCTGAACGCTTTTCACAACATCATCCTTGGAGCTGACCAATTCTTCCATTTCTGTACGCAGCTGTTTAACACTTTCTAGTTCAGCCTTACACTCTAGAGCTTCCTCCAAAGAGCGAGCCAAGAACAGGGCTTTGCTCTCGTTATCACGCACCTCCGTTTCTGCACGTGCGCGTTCTTCTGCATATTTTGCAGACACAGTCTTCTCTTCACCAAGCATCTGATCAAACTTCTTTTTCACATCTTCAACACACTGTAATGAACCAACGCTTTCTTCCATGCGTTTTTTCATATCCGCTATCTGAGCTTGCAATGTTGCGACTTGCTCTGATAGGTTTTTCTTTGCTTCCGCCTCCTCTTTTAATTGTTCCAGGAAGCCATTTTTCTCATCTTCCATTTGTTTGAGCTTTGTGCTAAAACTCAGCCTTTGACACCTCTCTTCCTGTAAGAGTTCCTGCGTGTCTTGCAGCTGCGATTCCAAGATAGAAAAATCTTCCGCAATTTCTCTAGATTTGCTGTCTGCTTGAGAAAGCTGATTTGTAACATTGTCCAACTCAACCTGCAGTCGGTTTGCCTTCTCTGACAGCTTAGCACACAATCGGTCACCTTCTGACACCTTGACTTGCGATTCCAGAAGCTGTGCCTCTACTTTTTTTCTCTTGTGTTCAGACTCTCCTTTTCCCTGCATAAGAGCTTTCACCTCACTGGCTAGCATCTGGGAATAAGAATGTAATTCTGCCACACAGGCTTCTTTCTCCTTTAACTGCTGCTGGACACGTTGGGCTTCCCCTTTCCAACTTTCACAGTCCGCACGCCATTCATCTACCACATTGCTCAAAGTAGTGAGCTCATACACAGTACTCAGTAATTTAGCCTCTCTTTCACTTTTCTCTTTGTCGCTGAGAGACAATGTCGCTTTCAGAGCAACATTCTGTTCCTGCGACTCCTGCAGGTCTATTTTTGTAGCTCCCAAAGACTGAAGACTTTTTTCCAGCTGATTACGCAACTCCAACATATCAGCCATACTTTGCTTCTGCAAAGTCTGAATTTCACTTTCCTTTTCCATGAGGATGGTATCTTTCTCCATTATAGTCTCTCTGCGTTTTTGCAACTCGACCAAAAGAAGAGCAGTGGATTCTTCCCACTGTGACACATGAGACTTGAGTAGTTCATTCGTTTCCTGCAAGTTTCTATGCTCCATTTTAAGCAATTCCAAGGCTTGTTCCTTTTCTTCCATTTTCCGTTGCAAGGCATCCAACTCAGCCCTGCACACATACTCGGTTTCTTCCAAACCGATGGCCTCCATTGGCTGCTGGCGTCTCTGTTTCCAGCCTGCCATGCTCTCTTGATGAGCCTTTTGTTGAGCTGCAAAGCTCCGCTGAAAATCCACATTTGCCTGCTGTTGAGCTGCATTTGCCTGCTGTTGAGCTGTATTTGATATAATCAGTTGTTTCAACATCTCCTCCATTTTGAGCTTACTTTTCATCTGAGCACACTGCGTCTCCATAGCAGTTTCATCAGTGTTGCTAGGGACAACAACCTTCCTCTTTAGTAGACTCTCTTTAGGCATGGATGGGGCTGGTTCAGACGGCAACATCCCCTCCATCCATAGAATCCGGTCTCTCATTTCATCTATCTTTGCATTTTTCAGGCGTTTGGACCGCCCCATCTTCAATAACTCCACAAACAAATTTTTCACAGTCCAGCAAACAATTTTCAGACCACTGTCTCTTCAACACATGTAGTTTTTCTCTCTCTTGCAGGATCTCTTTTCCTGCACACACAGTTTGTGCAGTCACTTGCACCAGACACAACAAAGTTCATCAAATAATTTTGAGACCGCTGTCTCTTTAAAACACTTTTTTTTTTTTTTTTTCTGTCAGGATCTTCTCTCCTGCACACATAGATTGTGCAATCTCATGCACCAGACAAAGTTCATCAAACATATGCACTCCATTGCAGGGATCTCTGCTTATGCCCACTGCATACCTCCACCATATGTGAGGGATTAGCTCGGTGGCGGGTGTGGATGACCCCTTGGGGGGTGCGTTTTCCCAGAGAGGTAGCCGACAAGTGCTTGCAAACAAACAGTGTGGTTTATTAAATGGTGTTTTCTTCACCAGGCTGTATGCAGCAAAACATCCAAAATAAAATAAAACAGAAAATAAATCCTTGCCTCTGTGGGCGGCTACCTTCTCACAACTGGAACCTGCCTAAGTGTCTGTCTCCAACCTACCGTCGGGCAGACTTCCTTGTCCTACAGCGGACACTCAATAGTCCTTTTATAATAGCTTCACAGGGCAACACAGTCCTTTGTTTCTTTCACATCAACAGTTCGTCTTCTCACCTTTGAGACGTATTCACCCTTGGTTACCGTCCCGGGCACACATCACTCCGGGGGGTCTTCTCCCAGGCCCACACATCCTGTCGGGAGGCACACGCTGACTGTCCTCCTGCTCCCAGCCCACATGGCTTCAGGACACAGCTTCTGGAGGCAGCAAACAATAGGAATTTCTCTGAACAAATTATAGAGCCTTAACTCCCTCATTCTGAACAGGTGAAGGCCTTTCAACTTCCTGCTGGCTAGCTCTGTAGCCAACACCCTAAATTAATTAATGGACTTTCTAAATCAGGTAGAAATGTATCTCCTTCCTGTGACTACATTCCCAGATTTAGCTGACTTCCTGTTACAAGTGGTTAAAGCAGAACAAAAGACAAGAACACTCACCTATGCTTCAATGGTCCAGCACCCCCATGGCCTCATGCTAATGGCAGCATCTTCTCCCTGGCTTTTTCTAGGCATCCGACTCCGCATGTGCAGCTTCATATACATTCTGCTGAGGATTGAGAAAAAGCTGATGTCACAGAGCTGTGGAGGAGTGGGTGCGGTCTGCTCAGGCTCTAAGCGGCTTGCTGAGAAACTGAGCCAAGTGCCAGTCCAGGCATGTGAGCGGATCCTGACCTAGGATGGCCGCTGGGAGCCTGAGCTGGCCGCCCCCGCCCTCTCCACAGTTCGGTGCTCCAGTAAACGCAGGGGGGCAGAGCAGACAGTGGTGACTGACAGTCATCAGCTCTCTGCTTAGAGAACCCTGAGAATTGAGCGATCAGCTGTGTTTGAGCGCTCAATTCTCAGTCTTAGAGCCGGTGGGGGACAAATGCAGAATCGGACCAATGCTGCATCCACCTAGTAAGTATGATTCTAAAAATAAAAGTTCTCTTTTATGCTTCTTGCGCAAGGACAAAAAAAAGGGCAGTGTTTGCAGTCATTGTAGTCTTGTTTTTTTTTTTTTTGGTGTCAATAGGGCAATGCACACCTGTCACACCCTGTGCGCATGCCTATGGTGTAACAAATACTGTACATATAAATTAAACCACTGGCAGCTAGAATAGGATGAAGAAGAGTTTTACATGTCTATATGCGTGTATATGCAAACTCTGGGTGGAACTTAACTTTTTTACTCTGGAACTTTCTGCCAGCCTCTGCCAGCATGATCCTGAATTTAAACATAAAACATTCGTTTTAGAGGGCATATTGCTTACACGTGATTAAATTCAGCACAACATCACCTCATTCACAAAGCTAGATGAGTTTTCTCTTTATAAAGTGAATTTTCCTAATAAAATAAGTAAAGTTGTTCTAATCCAATCATGTGCAAGCATACATCCTGTTGTTTTTATTTCAATTATCCTTGCACATGACTTGGTATTCTTTGAATTTTCACGGTTCCCCCTCATGCACGCACATTATCTATGTTTGGGGCTTCTCACCCAGACCCACACTTCAGTCACATTAGGACAAGCAGGTGTGCCAGTGCAGCTGCTGCGTCCTTATAGACTTCAATGAGCTGCTTATTCACAACACCTGGAGTCTAGACAAAAATTGGGCCATTCAAGGTATATGAGCCTCAGCACCCCTGTGAACAAAGCCTTAAGTAGTAATCCTGACATTCCCTAAACATTGATTGTAGGAGAATCATCTTTGCGTGTTTAAAATGACAGTGATTGATTGACCACCAGTGAATGTTTGGGTAAAGTTACATTTACGACTTTATAAATATGCTTCTTACAGCAGAACCTCACCCTAAACCTGATCTAATCTTACCCTGCCTGCCCCCCCCCCCCCCTTCCCTCTCTTCCAATTGGATATGATTATTAGTTTATTTTAAAGTTTTAATTTTTTTTTATTTTAAGATTTTTTTAAGATTTAAGCAGCACTTCCGCATTTCTTGCCTAGGAGAGAATGATGTCTGTGTCTCAACCCCTCTCCTCCTCCAGTCCCAACAGCCTTGCAGAACATCTGCACACATGTGGCTTTCTTCATGCATGTGCAAAGGTATTACAGAAGCCCCAAAACTGCATCGATCTTGCACACAGGGGAGGGAATATCCTGCATTGGTGCAGATGTGCTGAAGTGCAATGTCAGAACCCCGTGGCTGGCCTATTAGCGGACGTGCTATAACAAATGCAGCGCTACCCTAAAAATAAAAATGTGTAAGGTAAATTGTAACATTCTAATATCAACAGGTAAACTAAGCGTATTATGCATTAAACATCTGTTATTCTCATAACATGAAATAAATTAGATTTGACAAAATTAAATAAATGAACAATTCATTAAATAAATGAATTAATAAATCTCTGGTAAAATAAGATCCAATAGGTAAAAGGAGACCCGCCACAGTCCTATCACAAATATTGAAAATCTGCAGTGATAAATAATCCCACCAATCCACTAAGTGTTAGCTTGCAACCCACGTGAGTGATATAGTTGATTGCGGCGGGGGACGAAGCCACCAAAAACAGGGACTGAAGTAACTCTTTAATGAAATTTTATTGATTACAGGTACTTTTATAGCGCCGATAATTTACGCAGCTCTTTTACATACAGTATATATTGCAAATTCACATCAATCCCGGCTCTCATGGAGCTTACAGTGTAAGGTCCATAACTCACATTCATACATACACATACTAGGGCCAATTTAGACAGAAGCCAATTAACCACTTGCCGACCGACTACCGCTCTTATACTGCGGCAGGTTGGCTCTATTGTCATTTTATGCAATAGACACTAGGGGGGGCGCTCCACCGGAGGCCCGATTGCACACTGATTGGACACAGGGGATGTCAATCAGCAGGTCCAGCAGACCTGATGTCCACTGGCCACCCGCAATCGTTATTGGGAGAGGCAGAGCAAGAACATGGATCTCTGTCTTCCCCCAGTCAGAGCAACCCCCGCCCCCACAGCTAGCAAGCACCAGCTGGGCACACATTTAACCCTTTGATCGTCCCTGATGTTAACCCTTCCCTGCCAGTGTCATTATTACAGTAACAGTGCATATTTTTAGCATTGATCACTGTAATAGTGTCTCTGGTTCCCCAAAAAATGTCAAAAATGTTTGTTTGGTGTCCGATTTGTCCACCACAATGTCGCAGTCCCGCTGAAAATCACTGATCGTCGCCATTACTAGTAAAAAAAAAATATATATCAAAATGCCATAAAAATATCCCATAGTTTGTAGACATGGTAACTTTTGCGTAAACCAATCAATATACGCCTATTAGGATTTAAAAAAAAAAAATATGTAGCAAAATACATATTGGCCTAAACTGATGAAAACAATTTATTTGGATGAGTTTTATAGCGGAAAGTAAAAATATTTGTTTGTTTTTTTTTCAAAATTGTCGCTCTTTTTTTGTTTATAGCTCAAAAATTAAAAACTCCAGAGGTGATCAAATACCACCAAAAGAAAGATCTATTTGTGGGGAAAAAAGGACATTAATTTTATTTGGGTACAGCGTCGCACAACCGTACAATTGTCGGTTAAAAAAAGCAGTGCCGTATTGCAAAAAATGGCCTAGTCATTAAGGGAGTAAAACTTTCCGGGGCTAGAGTGGTTAACCTACAAGCTTGTCTTTGGGGTGTGGGAGGAAACCCACACAGGCAAAACATGCAACATAATAATAAAAAGCAGGTAACCGCGCTAAAGGTGATGAATTAAATAAGCAGCAACTTCAAGTGTGACCACACCCTTTAAAAATTATGTATAAAAAAAGTCGTGCTCAGTGATGTAGGGCTAAATAAATGTCCAAAAAACATCAAGTGAAGAAAAGTTCAAAATGTCCAAATATAGTCCAAAAATAGTGAGGAAAAAGTGAAGAAATGGTGTCAATCCAAATTCCCCCTTGGTAATGTGCTTACCAGAACACAATGTAACAAAGGCCCAGGATCCTACACAACAATCTTGATGTTGTTAGACATCCGCGATGAACCTCTCAAGTTATGGATGTGTGTATCCTAAACAGAAGAACGCCATGGCGTAAAATCCCACAAACAATATATATTACAATATAACACCAGTGAAAATCCAAACTGAAAGGTGTGTGCATATTAGGGATAGAGTTGATCAACCACCAACACAAAAGCTGCTTACCAGATTGAAGGTAAACATCCACAAGAAAAATTATAAAGGAAAGTCCAACAGGTAAGTAATCAAGGAGTCCTATACCAAAAAAAATAATCCACCACCAGAAGGTCAGCCCCTTACCAGACTGAATATGTGACTTCCTTATATGGACAAATAACAATCCACCCAGCACTCAGGTACAGATGACACTAAGGATGATCAAACTTTTGAAAAGTTCGGTTCGGCCAGAACATCCGAACTTCCCGAAAGTTCGGCCCGGATTTCAGAACCCCATTGAAATCAATGGGACCCGAACTTCGGTAATCAAAAAACACAATTTTTAAGCCCTAAAACCCAATAAATGCCCCTAAAAAGTGCCTAGGGTTCTGGGTCATGCCCCATTAACTATTAATCACACAAAAAAAGTTCTTAAAAATTGTCATTTTTGATAAAAAAGCCAATTATTGAAAAAATAAAAAAAAGAGAGATTTTTTGATTTTGACTTTGGATTCAGTATCTGGTGGGTCTAAAAGGTGTGCATGTGAAGTTTCAGCTCTGTAGCATGTCTAGAACCATGAAAAAAAAAAAAGATAATTTTTCAGTAGAACAAGGATGTGGGACCCTCCTTTAACACCTATATGATCTTTTTTTCTGGTTCTGGACATGCTACAGAGCTGAAACTTCACATGTACACTTTTTTAGACCCCCCCCAGACACAAAATGACACAAAAAAAGTTCTTAAAAATTGTAATTTTTGATAAAAAAAAGCCAATTATTGAAAAAAAAAAAAGAGAGATTTTTTTATTTTTACTTTGGATTTAGTATCTGGGGGGTCTAAAAAGTGTACATGTGAAGTTTCAGCTCTGTAGCATGTCCAGAACCATAAAAAAAAAAGATTGTTTGTATTAGAAAACTAATAGTGGGAAAAAGCTGCGCTAAATGATATAGACCATATATGATAGGTCTATTAAATAAAGTGGTAAGTCCCAGAAAATAATAGTCCAAAGTATTAAATGATGAATATACTGTAAAAGTCCAATCCAACACGACACAGAAAAAATTCAATGTGAATAGGTACTGCTAACCAGACGTAGCAGTAAAATGAGCGTTGGTGTAAACAAAAACCAGACCAGTGGAACTCTGTAGATGACTCCTGTCAGATGATCTCCACTCAAAATTGTGAATCGGTGAACATGGTGATGAGACAAAAAATATACATAGCGTGATACTGCATAAAAATTCTAATCACCCGTGTGAATGAAGAAAATAATAGGTGTACACCACCACCAACATAGGCCGCTTACCAGAAAAAAAAAAGGTAAGCATAACATATCTCAGTGAAAGATTGGGAATGAAGAACCACCTCCGTGATATCAAAATAATTACCAGATATTAGTGGATCATGCGATATAAATCACTCAAATGCATAGAGCCACCACCAGAAATTCCTGCTTACCAGATATCAGCAACCAATTGCATGTATCAATCAGGGAAACTGATGTATGGCAATCCACAGGTGAATGAACATAGAAACTCCCTTGGCAATATAGCTGATCCGCACAGATGCTCCGCGATATTACATAGGATAAATAATAAGGGGGGGAGAGCCCATAGCGTAAAACCATTTAATAAAATAAATAAAACAAAAGATTTGCACTTACAAAAGTACACAGGAATAGCGCTGAATTGGAGCCGCCGGCCAGTCGGCTTCAAACACCCGCCTGAGTATCGTCTCGTCTCGTAGAGGTGACGTCAGCACGCCGCGACCGACGTACGTTTCGTCATAAATGACGTTCTCAAGGTACAGGCGGCGCGCCGACGCCACCTCTTAAATAACAATCGTAAGGAGGATCCTCCCAAGAGACCCGAGTGTCACATCGCCATCTTGGTTGTGGTCAAATAGGATTGGCAACGTCTCTAAGAAGCAGTATTGAATCCTAACATTTGAGAATCATGCCGCAATAGATCCAACTATATAAATTCAACATCAAACGTAATCTGACGTAGCACCTATAGTGCTTTTAAAGGCACATTTTACTATGGATAAAAAGTTTGAACATATGGCAAAAATATGGGCAAGTGACTCTCGGGTCTCCAGGGGAATACCCCCACACCATATTGACAAACCATTACAGTAAACTAAATAATTACAATAATCAGGAAGTCAACTAAAAAGGTGACGCCCAACAAATACTCAAATTTTACATATATATAAGGTCACAATAAAATGACCTCATAATTAAAACCAAATACAAATATTATGTTAATAATAATCATAATAAACATAAGAAAACAGATTAGTTGTAAATGGCAAACAGAAAAATAATCAAAAATTGGTCCCAATGGTAGAATCAAAAATGATTAATGAAACATCAAAAAAACCTGCCCTTACTCATCTCCACAGAAATCAAAAAACATATTCACCTATGAATTGTTAATAAAGGCGTTGACGTCGGTGTCAACATTCATACCATGAGGCGTATATGTCTTCACCTTAAAAATCCACGCCATTTCCAGCCTAGAAAGGCCCCTCACAAAAGGCTCGCCACGCCATTTGGGGGTGAATTTATCTATACCCAAAAAGGTGACATTAGAGGGGTTTTTATTGTGATGGATCAAAAAATGCTTTGACACAGAATGTTTGTCAAACCCCTTGCGTATGTTTGCTATATGTTCGTTTAAACGTACAAAAAGTGGACGCTTAGTTCTACCTATATATTGAAATCCACACGAGCACTGGAGGAGATAAACTACCCCAGTACTCGTGCAGGAAATGAAAGGCTTGATGTCGAAAAGTTTACCAGTGCTAGTTGATCTAAACGTCTTGGTATTTTTGCTCTTAATGTGGTTCAAACGGCATACCTGACACCTATTGCATCTATAGAAACCCTTTAGGTGATCCAAAAAGGTAGGTCTAGCCGCAGGGGCCTCAATAACATTGGGGGCCAATAAATCCCTCAAGTTAGAGGTACCCTTAAATATAACTCTCGGTCTATCAGGCAAAATTTGATGTAAGACTGGATCATTCTCCAAAATGTGCCAATGTCGAGTTATAAGCCTCTTAATCTCCATAGCCTGTTTTGAGTAGGTGGTTATGAAAGAGGGACTTGATGTAAAGTTATCCTGCGCTACTAGTGGACGCGTCACCAACAATTGGGATCTGTCCATAGAGCTGACTAGCTCCAGGGACCCACGGAGAAAGTCAGGGTTATATCCCTTGGCAACGAATCTCTCCGTGAGAACCTGGGCTTGTTGGCTAAATTCAGCCATATCAGAGCAATTACGACGTATGCGCATATACTGCCCTTTAGGCACAGCTCTAAGCCAGGAGCTGTGGTGGCAACTATCCACCGGTATATACGCATTACGGTCAGTTGCTTTAAAGAATGTAGAAGTAACAAAAGAACCTTCTCTGATAGAGATGGACAGATCCAAAAAATTAATGGTTGTCTGGCTCAACTCATAATTCAGAACTATTCCCCTCGAGTTGTTGTTGAGAAACTCCAAAAAGGAAATTAAGTTCTGTTTACTTCCATCCCATAGGAGGAGGATGTCATCAATATACCTAGCCCATAATAAGACCTGGGGTCTATCCTGGGCATAGATGACATCCTCCTCCCATTGGGCCATAAAAAGATTGGCCAGCGATGGAGCGTATTTCGCGCCCATAGCCACGCCAGTGTCTTGCCTATAAAATTGGCCTCCGAACCAGAAATAGTTATGTTTTGTCACATAGCTAAGTAATTCCATTATGAAGTCAATCTGCATGTGGGGCAACACTGAATCCCTCCTCAAAAACTTAGAGACTGCATCTAGGCCGAGATCATGGGGGATGACGGTGTACAGCGACGAAACGTCGGCTGCAACCATCCACATGTTCTCGGCCGGGACCATCCCAGACAATAAATTGATAATATATCTGCTGTCTCGCACATAAGAAGGCATCCTTTGTACTAAAGGCTGCAGGTAAAAATCTATATACTTCCCCACCCGGGACGTCACAGAGTCAATGCCACTGACTATGGGACGTCCCGGGGGGGAAGTCAGGCTCTTATGAACTTTGGGTAAATAGTAGACTATAGGTGTCCGAGGACACTTGGGCACCAAATGCAATCTTTCTTTCTTATTCAGAATGTCCAGTTGGTGTCCTTTGTCCAACAGAATTTCAAGTTCACGTTTATACTTGAACTTAGGGTCATGAGAGAGAGGGGTGTATGTTAAACGATCGTTTAATATACGGTACATTTCGGTTTCGTAGTCTGATCTATCTAAAACCACAATCGCTCCCCCTTTATCAGCAGGTCTAATAATCAGTTGCTTGTTTTTGCAAAGCGAATCAAGACCATCTTGTAGATCCTTACGCATACGACATTTCTTTACATTTAATTTCTCAAGATCCCTAAGGAGAACATCCCTGAACACCTTTACTGAGGGGGCCATAGTACCAGGAGGGTTAAATGTAGAGGCATTGGAGAGACCTGAGTGTTGGAAATTAGTTGAAACTATACGGTTGTCCTTGATGGGATTGCTAGTGACATATCTCTTGATGTTCATTTTTCTTATAAATTTATGGATATCCATATAAGTTTCGAATTTATTGATGGTCTTGGGGGGGGGCATATTTCAAACCCTTGTCCAGAATTCACTTTTCAGACTCTGTCAAGGCAGTTTTGCTAAGGTTGAATATGCCCGCCCCTGTTACATTTTGGCTTTTTTTAAATTGGACTCTCCTTCCTCCTCTTGAGCCTCGCTTGGTTCTGCCAATCTCTTTTTTCCTTGACTGGCCTTTGGAAAACCCCAACCTGGGTAACTCTGGTTGACAGTTACTGCGAGACTTGTGGCTCCTATTTCCTGTTCCTTTTGTTGTTGGTTCAAACCGGATACAGGTTGGGCCAAGTTATCAGGACTTTTTCCATATTCTGTATTAGAAAGCTTTCAGCTCAGGGGGTTGGCTTCGCTGCTGTAACACCTTGCCGGTTTAATAGAAGGCATTTTTTTGGGTTCTTTGCAGTCAGGAAAAACATCTGAACTTGTGTATAGTGGTACTGTGCACAAGTTCTGATGTTTTGCCAGCCTCCAAAAACCCCCAAAAAATGCCAGCAAAAACACACCTGGGCATTTTTTTTTTTGACGCTACCATTTTTTTTGGCATTTTTTTGGGTTTCTTTTGAGGCAGGCAAAACATCTGAACTTGTGTATAGTGGTGTATATACACACATCCATATATTTATATACACACCTAGACATATATAGGTGTGATAGTAGCAGAAATATATGCTTGCGCTAATGAAATCATTTACACTAATATATTTCTGCTACTATCACACCTATATATGGCTAGGTGTCTATATACATATAATTATGTGTGTATATATACCACTATACACAAGTTCAGATGCTTTGCCTGCCTCAAAAGAACCCCAAAAAATGCCAAAAAAAATGCTAGCGTAAAAAAAAAATGCCCAGGTGTGTTTTTGCTGGCATTTTTTGGGGGTTTTTGGAGGCAGGCAAAACATCAGAACGTGTGCACAGTACCACTATACACAAGTTCAGATGTTTTTCCTGACTGCAAAGAACCCAAAAAAATGCCTTCTATTAAACCGGCAAGGTGTTACAGCAGCGAAGCCAACCCCCTGAGCTGAAAGTTTTCTAATACAAACGATCTTTTTTTTATGGTTCTGGACATGCTACAGAGCTGAAACTTCACATGTACACTTTTTAGACCCCCCAGATCTGAAATCCAAAGTAAAAATCAAAAAATCTCTTTTTTTTTTTTAATTTTTTCAATAATTGGCTTTTTTATCAAAAATGACAATTTTTAAGAACTTTTTTTGTGTGATTTTGTGTCTGGGGGGTCTAAAAGGTGTACCTGTGAAGTTTCAGCTCTGTAGCATGTCCAGAACCAGGAAAAAAAAGGATTGTTTGTATTAGAAAACTTTCAGCTCAGGGGGTTGGCTTCTCTCCTCGGTTTTCACACCTTGCCGGTTTCAAAGCAGGCATTTTTTTGGGTTCTTTGCAGTCAGGAAAAACATCTGAACTTGTGTATAGTGGTACTGTGCACAAGTTCAAATGTTTTTCCTGCCTCCAAAACCCCCCAAAAAATGCCAGCAAAAACACACCTGGGCATTTATTTTTTTTTGACGCTAGTGTTTTTTTGGCATTTTTTGGGGTTCTTTTGAGGCAGGCAAAACATTTGAACTTGTGTATAGTGGTGTAAATACACACTTCCATATATTTATATACACACCTAGACATATATAGGTGTGATAGTAGCAGAAATATATTACTGTATATGATTTCATTAGCGCAAGCATATATTTCTGCTACTATCACACCTATATATGTCTAGGTGTGTATATAAATATATGGATGTGTGTGTATACACCACTATACACAAGTTCAGATGTTTTGCCTGCCTCCAAAACCCCCCCAAAAATGCCAGCAAAAACACACCTGGGCATTTTTTTTTGACGCTAGCGTTTTTTTGGCATTTTTTGGGGTTCTTTTGAGGCAGGCAAAACATTTGAACTTGTGTATAGTGGTACTGTGCACAAGTTCAAATGTTTTTCCTGCCTCCAAAACCCCCCAAAAAATGCCAGCAAAAACACACCTGGGCATTTATTTTTTTTTGACGCTAGTGTTTTTTTGGCATTTTTTGGGGTTCTTTTGAGGCAGGCAAAACATTTGAACTTGTGTATAGTGGTGTAAATACACACTTCCATATATTTATATACACACCTAGACATATATAGGTGTGATAGTAGCAGAAATATATTACTGTATATGATTTCATTAGCGCAAGCATATATTTCTGCTACTATCACACCTATATATGTCTAGGTGTGTATATAAATATATGGATGTGTGTGTATACACCACTATACACAAGTTCAGATGTTTTGCCTGCCTCCAAAACCCCCCCAAAAATGCCAGCAAAAACACACCTGGGCATTTTTTTTTGACGCTAGCGTTTTTTTGGCATTTTTTTGGGTTCTTTTGAGGCAGGCAAAACATTTGAACTTGTGTATAGTGGTATATATACACATATCCATATATTTATATACACACCTAGACATATATAGGTGTGATAGTAGCAGAAATATATTACTGTAAATGATTTCATTAGCGCAAGCATTTATTTCTGCTACTATCAAACCTATATATGTCTAGGGGTATATATACAGACATATATGTGTATATATAGCCCCTATACACATGTTCAGATGTCATGTCTGACATCAAACATGTCCTCAAAAAAGCACTGGCAGTGGCAGCCCCTGCAGCATAAAAAATGCTTGGCTGGTGAGAAGCCATATGGGTGTGCCGAAGCAATTCAGAGAAATGATCATTTCTCTATAGCGGTCACCCTGCTATGGAAGGGTTTTGTCACCCTGCCATAGCAGTCACTGCCAGTTAACCCTACACTACACTACGGTCCCCTGACACTTAACACTTTCCCTACAGAAACTAAATTTTTGAAGCTAACTTAAGTGTAAAGGAGCACTCTAACTACACTAGATATCCCTTTCCTCACACTAATACATAGCTAAATGACACTTTTTTAAAGTAAAATTAACAGAACTGCTTCCACTCTCTTCCATGTCCAGTATAACAATGCTAGGAATATGGCGGGGGCGATCTTATATACTGGGGGGCGTATTCACTAATGATTGGTCTAGGGACCCCCTAGTAACTCCAATCACATTCCTAGCATTCTCCTGCCCCCTCAATTGGCTTTTGCTAATGGTTCTGGTCCAATCACGGGCTTTTAAAGCCCATTTCCTGAAGCATTGCATTTTGGTCGGTTCTGGTTGCCGAATTCCGAACTTTTTGGGCAAAAAATTCTAAATTCGGCCGAACCTCGAACACCCAATGTTCGGGCCGAACCGATGGTGGACCCTAACCGTTCGATCATCCCTAGATGACACCTCCAAGCCTCTTACCAGATGAAAAACTTTCTGAAGCATTAATATCCTGAGGTGAATAAATACTGAGATCCCCACAGATTATATAGGATAATGGATTGATGGTAAATCGTCTCAGATGCACAATGTATATGGCCTCAAATGCTCAGAATAAAAGAGAAGAAAAAGGCCGCCATAGTGTAAAACGTACAAGATAAATTTAATGAATAAAAGTAATCCACTCACATAAATACAAGCAAAGAAAACGTTGTATCAGCCGCCGGCCGGACGGCTCTGCACATCCGCACTCGTCGGACGCTACCGGATATGACGTCAGTACGCCGTGACCTAACGTCGTTTCGTCATAGATGACATTTTTAAGCGCCATCTATGACGAAACTACGTTAGGTCACGGCGTGCTGACGTCATATCCGGTAGTGTCCAACCAGTGCGGATGTGCAGAGCTGTCCGGCCGGCGGCTGATACAACGGTTTCTTTGCTTGTGTTTATGTGAGTAGATTACTTTTATTCATTAAATTTATCTTGTACGTTTTACACTATGTGGCCTTTTTCTTCTCTTTTATTCTGAGCATTTGAGGCCATATACATTGTGCATCTGAGACGATATACCATAAATCCATTATCCTATATCATCTGTGGGGATCTCAGTATTTATTCACCTCAGGATATTAATGCTTCAGAAAGTTTTTAATCTGGTAAGAGGCTTGGAGGTGTCATCTGTACCTGAGTGCTGGGTGGATTGTTATTTGTCCATATAAGCAAGTCACATATTCAGTCTAGTAAGGGGCTGACCTTCTGGTGGTGGATTATTTTTTCGGTATAGGACTCCTTGATTACTTACCTGTTGGGCTTTCCTTTATAATTTTTCCTTGTGAATGTTTACCTTCAATCTGGTAAGCAGCTTTTATGTTGGTGGTGGATCATCTCTATCCCTTATATTCACACACCTTTAAGTTTGGATTTTCACTGGTGTTACCGTATATTGTAATATATATCGTCTGTGGGATTTTACGCCATGGCGTTCTTCTGTTTTTCTCTATGATACACACATCCATAACTTGAGAGGTTCATCGCGGATGTCTAACAACATCAAGATCGTTGTGTAGGATCCTGGGCCTTTGTTACATTGTGTTCTGGTAAGCACATTACCAAGGGGGAATTTGGATTGACACAATTTCTTCACTTTTTCCTCACTATTTTTTATACAAAACATGCAACATGCACTCCAGGCAGGGAGTGACTTGGTTGGGATTGTGATCGACAACCCTAGTGCCTCCAGGCGGAAGTGCTACCCAGTTAGCCACTGTCCTGCCCCCAATAAACTTAACTGCCCTAAATACACCCACAGCCAAAAAAACATAAATAAATAAATAAATTACAATAAATCCGTGTTTTGATGAATTTTCCCTGACTAAAAACAATTTTCCCCTAAACTATTTCTCTCATCCCTACTTTCTACTCTGATATGTTCTGGAAACTACGCAGGTGACCTAACTGGAATTTTCTTCAACTTGCTTTCATTTAATACCATTATTCAATGTCCAGTACACATTTGGTTAAAAAAAAAAAAGATCATCTGCTGTACAAATCTTACATGTAAAGCATACAATAACGATGGATAGATTTTTTTCTCCTAAATTTGCTGACCTTTTTTTTTGGTTCCTCTTTAAATTGGTCCTCATGTACAACTTTAAAGTTTCTGTGTCAAAAAAAGGATTCTAATTTATGTAGCTGTATCATTTTTACCTTTTTTGTTATAACGAGAATAGTTTGACATGATGTCTCTTTTTCAGTGTAATGAATAGTACATCTTTAATTGCGCCCCTAGTCAAACGTTTGCCCTGTAAGGGTACACATTCTGCACATTTAAAAAATTAATCTCAGCATTTATTTAATAATCCATCATACAATTACCTTATTTAATTGAAAGTGAAGTTCTTTGTCCTGAAAATACTTAGCATGAAACCCTTTGGAAAAGGTCAATTATCAAAGTTATTCACTGATTCCTGGACACTGATATATTTATAATAATGTTATGTCATTTTGATATTGATATATGTTTTTTTTTTTTTTTACAAGTAACAAAAGTAAAATAAAAATAGTAAGGTACACACAAGGGCTAACATGAATACTATGGTTAGTTTAAATGTGAACTCCAGGCAAACAGCTAAATTCACAGATAAAATACATATAAGGGAGTTTTTTTACCTGATAAAAAGGAATGTAATTCTGGAAGTTGTGTCCTAAAAGGGGTAGGCAGAGGGCAAAGGACTAGGCACCAGCAGTGTCGGGACAAGGTCTTTTAGAGCCCAGGGCAAAGATGTCAAATGGTGCCCCCTCCATGTATGAGCATTATGTGGCAGAGAAAATTCATTCCAAAAAACATTTGAGCGCTAATCTGTACAATTACCCCAAGCATAAATTTCATTTGCAAGCCAAAATTCTTCGTAAACTAAAATTCCCCCTCTTTCAGTATTCCTATCAGCTTGTGGGTAGGCACTCTCTATGTAGCGCTGCCCACCTCGCATGATACCGCAGCGCTCAAGGCAGCCGCCCTTCCTGCCCACCCCTTGTCCCGGACCTGGGCACCAGTATTGCCTGTGGTCCACTTTCGGTTGATCTTTTCCCCATTACTGACCTATCATGCCTTGTTCTGCACTTTATGGAGGCAGCCTTTATGGTAGCAACAGGGCTTTGATTCCTCAGGCCACAGCCTGCAGCTAGGAGAACAGTGAACATTAGTGATGTCACCAAATTTTACTTCAAATCTCCTGGGATTAGCAGTCAGAGCTAGCAGTGCCTTAGCTCTTACGCTGCAGATATACATTTATAAGGCAGTAAACACAGGAGTACCGAGGGATCCTAATGTGCCAGGAAATGCACTGCTATTTTTAAGAAGATTTCCTGGCAAGCGGTAAATTTTTAGGCAGTGGCGGAACTATCAGGGTCGCAGCAGTCGCATTTGCGACCGGGCCCTGGCATTCCGCCACTGTGGAGAGGCTCCAAGACCCGGCATTTCCCGCTGTACCTCCAGCTAACTATACAGTGGAGGGGGCGATCGGCAGCTCTGTGATGTCTGCGGAATGTCCCTCCGGCTAGCAGTTCACTTCCCAAATGTCACTGTATACAGTGGAGAGGGGAGAGGACTCTGACCCGGGCAGGCACTAGATTCGGTGCACAAGTGAGTCGCTCTGGTTGTACACTCTTGCCCATACCCTCTCCACTGTATACACTGATACTCGCAAAGTGAACTGCTAACCAGAGGGACATCCAGCGGACATCACAGGGAAGCAGTATGTACAAGGGCTGCTACTTCTAGGCTTCTCTCCTGTAAGGTAAGCCCGCCACCTGAGCATGCTGTGTGTCTTACTGTAACAATGTCCACCTGTCACACTGGGCCCCCACCTGTCACACTGCCCTCCCATCTGTCACACTGCTCCCCCACCTGTCACACTGCCTCCCTCCTATCACATTGCCCCCCACCTGTCACACTGCTGCCCCACTTGTCACACTGCCCCCACCTGTCAGATGGCCCCCCTCCAATCACGCCACCACCCCCACCTGTCAGACTTCCCCCCTCTTATCACACTGGCCCCCACCTGTCACTCTGCCCCCTTTCTTGTCACACTGCCCCCCTCTTATCACACTGCCCCCCCACCTGTCACACTGCTCCCACCTGTCACACTGCTCCCCATCTGTCACACAGCCCCTCTTTTATTACACTGCCCATGTCATATTGTCCCCCATCACACTGCCCCCATCTGTCACACTGTCCCCATCACACTCCCCCCTTGTCACAATACCCATCATACTGCCCCCCTACTGTAACTCTGCCCCTCCATCATTCTGCTACCTCGTTACACTGTCCCCTTCTGTCATATTGACCCCCCTCCTGTCACACTACCCCATCATACTGGCCCCCTCTTGTTAAACAGCCCCCTCCTTTAACACTGCTCCCTCATTACACTGCCCCCTCTTATCACACTGCTTCCATCTTATCACACTGCCCCCATCCTGTCATTCTTTCCAGGTACATTTTTTCCTGTCACATTGCCCCCTCTGGTCACAATATTTCCCTGTCATACCTCCCCCTGTTATCACACTGCCCCCCCCTGTCATACTGCTCTGTCACACTCCCCCCATCATATTACCCCTTGTCACACTGCCCCCCTTCTTACACTATGCCCCCTCTTATCACACTCCCCCTCCTGTCATACTTCTCAGTTACCTTTCTCCTGTCACATTGCCCCCCCACCTGTCACACTTCCCCCCCACCACCTGTCATACTGCCCCCACCTGTCCTACTGCCTCTCTGCTGTCACAATACCCTCATCATACAGCCCCCTCCTATCAGACCTCCCCCATTATACTGCCCCTGTCACACTGCCCCATCCTGTCACAATACTCCCCCATCATACTACTTATCTGTCACACAACCACCCCTGTCATACTGCCCCCCTCATCTCACACTACCCCCTTCTTGTTACAATAACCCCCCCCCCCTTTCACAGTGCCCCCCCCCCTCCAGGCCACTTTTCTTTCTAAATGGAAACAGTGAGTGATCAGTACCCCGGTTACTGTGTCCATTCATAACTAAAGCATAGTAACTGTATACTATGCTTCAATTTGTGACTGAATGTGAAGCTCTGTACAGAGCTATTCCTGTCTATGCATTCTGTGCCGCTAAGGCTGCAGAGATGGAGATTGAGGGCTCCGGACTCAGAGTAAAGCACCCCTGCCAGGGTCGGGGGCCCTTCCTGGTTTCTTGCACTGGGGCCCTGAAGGTTCTAAAATTTCTTTTGAATATTGCCAGAGATGAGAAAAATTTAAGAGCACCACATCCCTAGATAAAGGTAAATACAATAGGAGGGGCAAAGTGGGACTTTTAAGGTGCAAATGATGAAGAAAAATCTGGATTCTCATAAAAATCACATTTTATTTATACATAAAGGACTAGGACATGACAGACAGAGCTTAAAATAGTAAAAATATAAATATTTAGAAATGTTCACTTTCGAGAAATGTCTATCAAACTCCTGAAGAAGCTATTATGAAGATGGCGAAACATGTAGAGTTGACATAATCGAGTGCTTTCTTGTTTTTTACTATTTTAAGCTCTGTCTGTCATGTCCTAGTCCTTTATGTATAAATAAAATGTGATTTTTATGAGAATCCAGATTTTTCTTCATCATTTGCACCTTAAAAGTCCCACTTTGCCCCTCCTATTGTATTTACCCTGAAGGTTCTAGTTACGCCTCTGTCTTTAAGGGTGTAGCTCAGGTACATATCTAGATGTTACCTATCATGAAGGACATCTTCACATTTGGTGCTCAGGTCTTCTTTAAGGGTTTGCATTTTTCCCCATCGAGTTATGAGATTTATGCAGCTCTGCCACACCATATTGCCCTTTCAAGCAGGGGAGGAGACCTGCTTTTTTCTGCTCCAGTTAAATAACACTTTCCTGCCTCCTCCTTACTCCTAACCTGAGACAGGAGTGAACTGAAAGTCTTTGGCCTTTGGGGAAGGTAGTGGGGTGGGGAATCCAAGTATCTAGTTCTTTCATGATAGGGACAGATGTATGTGGCTAAAGAATGTGCACCAGCTAAAATATGCCATAGTAAAGCTTTTGGCTGGTGAGCAAGGGTTGTGGGGAAGAGGCCTATTTCTTCATCAACATAGGATCAAGGTGCTATGATAGAGGGGTTCTTCCTGTCAAGGTACTCTCCCCATGTTGAGGGCATGTAGCCTGGTATGGATCCTTGTTTTTTGGGTTAGGTAAAATCCAGGGGCGTAACTACAGGGGTTGCAGGGGTTGCAATCGCTACCGGGCCCCATGCTCCAGGGGGCCCGGTAGCAAACCAGTGGGTGAACTTCTAGGATCTCAAAGGTCACACTTGTGACCGGGCCCTGGCATTTCACCACTGTGGGGAGGCCCCAAGATTGCAGGGAGGGGGCCCACTGCAGAACTTGTGAAAGGATCCTGATGCGGGACCATAATAAAAGGCCATGCAATGAGATTAAAGAGCACCAGGTTTAGTGGGAAGAGCCCCGGGCTTGAAGGGAAGGGCCCCGGCCAGGGGTCTGGGGGGCCCTTCATGGTTTCTTGCATCGGGGCCCTGAAGGTTCTAGTTACGCCTCTGGTAAAATCCATACCAGACTTGAAGGGTTTTAAGTAATCTCACTAATTGACTGACTACAAATTAAAGAAATATATATACTATGGCACAGTAAGAATGGTATCAATTATTTTGGGATGATTCACTGACGGCATCCAAGAAGAGAAATGCAGCACTGGCAGGGTTAGTCTTCTTTAGAAAGTTAATAACTAAGCCTTATCTAACTAGATTAATGACAAAAAAATATCTGTATGTAGCACAGGTTTTCAAGGCCTGTGGCCTGATGTGGGTCTGCCATTGTTACCGGATACCTCTCCAGCCCATGTGAGCTGCGACCCTGGGTGTGAGAACTGAGACATGGACGACTCCGGCATCTTGGTTTGTGGTTTTTATTGTAGAAAAGGGGATGGGAGAAGGGAATGAGTGGGATACTCCGTTAGGCTTAACTAATTACACTTGAGACTTAATCCTAGAAAAATGCCTGTTGGCGCTTCCTTGATGCCAGCCGACGCCAGCCAACGCTCCTTAACACTGAGAACACACTGTAGCTTGATAGAAGTGTTGGATCCTCGACAATAAGTCCAGAAAACCCAAGTCTGTGAATTGTAGAATTACTGACACTGCTGCACTGCAAAGTCACTGAATACTCCCCTCCCGCCTTGCACTGGCTTGAGGAAGTACACTGTAGATTTCTGTAAAGCTGCAACTCTCAACTGTCACACTCTGTCCAATTCAGGGCCCATATGCAGGTGCCCCCTTTAACCTTGAACTCTTCGGGGTTCACTGACTATGTACCCCCTCTGTAACTTCAGAGTCCTCAACCTAGGTACCCCCTTTCAGCTATCTGGCACTGAATCCCAGAACCTCTTCCGGAGTGGTCCCCTCTGACTCTGGCAGACCCCCAGGGGCAATCTGCAGTACTCACGACCTGTGTAGGCTTTCCTGGAACTGGACCCCTCTCACGCTCTGCAGGCTCTTGACACACCGGATCCCCTCAGTTCAGCTCAACACTCTCTGGATTCTCGGGCAACACCCGGAGACATCTACCTCCTCAGACAGGAGGAGAGACAGCCGCACTCTCCCTCCTGGGGACACCCTGTCACGCACTTCCCCCAAACTTATACCCACTCCCAGAATCCTTTGCAGAATAATCTGCCTTCTGGGGTAGTTACAAGCTTGGATGTGTCCCCTGATTTGGATACTTCTCCACTCAGCAGGCACATCTGGAAGCCCTGACACCCTAACTAAATAAATCGTTGCTGTTAGGCAGACAAGGCCCACTATACATTTACCTAGCATCTACCTGTAGGGTGCTACATATATATTTGGAATGTTTGATAATTTGATAATTAATCCCTTAACATGGTACCCGTTGGACCTTTAGGCAGGCTTTAATGCCCATTAAGTGTTGCATATTCTGTATCACATGACTGCTGTATTAGCTCTAACAGCCGTCAAGTAAACGGGAGTCCATCTTGCTGGTTACTGATCAGAAGCCTTGACTGAGAGCTGACAGTGACTTTGTGCTGAGAGCTCGGTCAGTGAGCTTGCTCTCAGCCAAAAGCCTTTTATCTCTATGGACGCATATGTGCAGCAACTGGGCTTTAAAGTTTGCTTTTCTTACCAACATATTAATTTGAGGGTCACTTAATTGCACTTCATAGAACTTTCTAGGAAGGGTTGTAAACTTAGCTGGGATATGTAATTGAGAGCCGAATATGTAATTTACAGTCACAGGCACAAAGGGAGTCCTGTACAGCATGCAACAAGAAGCATAGATCTCCACCTGCTGGCTGCAAATTAATTAAGCTACTATTTGCAGTGTTGCATGTTCATTTGAATGAAATTCATATGACATAAACATTTTCATAAAATTCTATTAAGGCCAAGGATAAGCATTGTGTGCTCTACAATGTACAGTATGTTACATACTATGTACTATTGTATAGCTAGTGGTACTAGTGGTAAATAGGGATGATCGAACGGTTCGGGTCGACCATCGGTTCGACCCGAACATTGGATGTTCGATATTCGGCCGAATACCGAACTTTTTGCGGCAAAAGTTCGGTATTCGGCCACCAGAACCGCCCAAAATGCACTGGGACAGGAACTGGGCTTTAAAAGCCCGTGATTGGCCCAGAAACGTCTGCAAAAGCCAATGAGGGGGCAGGAGTCTCCTAGGAACGTGATTGGAGTGACTACGGGGACCAGAGGCCAATCAGGAGTGAATACGCCCCACACTATATAAGATGGCCCCGCCTAACCCCTAGCACAGTTATCCAGAGCCTGTTGAAGAGAGTTGAAGCAGTTCTGTCTGACTCCTGCTTGCTACACTACATTTCCTACATATCGAGTGGTTCTAAAGCTCCATATAGCAGAATTGTATTTAGCTTACAGCCAGTGTAGTTAGATACAGCGATTGTGCTGGTTCTTAGAGTTAAAAAAAAAAAAAAAAAAAAAAAACTTAAGGGACAGTGTCAGTCTTCTGCTGTATGGAGCTTTCTATTTAGTGGAAAGGGATATCTAGTGTAGTTAGGGAACTTTGTACTACATTAGTTAGATTTGAAAATTTAGTTTCTGTAGGGAAAGTGTGAGGGTTCTGTTTAGTGAGCACGTGGCACAGTGCTGCTGTATCACAGCAGGTATACGTGCTTGCTAGGCAGCAAAATACAGTGACAACTTAACGCCTGTTGTTCAAAGCGTTAGGTGCACTGTACAAAAGCCTTTGCAACTGTGCGTGACACGCAACTGCTGTGCTGTATCCAGCGACAACTGTGGGTCGCATAGCAGTGTGCGTTTTTCACCGCACACAGTTGCCAACGCATCAGTGACAACCTAACGCCTGTTGTTCAAAGCGTTAGGTCCACTGTGCAAAAGGCTTTGCTACTGTGCGTGAACCGCAACTGCTGTGCTGTATCCAGCGACAACTGTGGGTCGCATAGCAGTGTGCGTTTTTCACCGCACACAGTTGCCAACGCATCAGTGACAACTTAACGCCTGTTGTTCAAAGCGTTAGGTGCACTGTACAAAAGCCTTTGCAACTGTGCGTGACACGCAACTGCTGTGCTGTATCCAGCGACAACTGTGGGTCGCATAGCAGTGTGCGTTTTTCACCGCACACAGTTGCCAACGCATCAGTGACAACCTAACGCCTGTTGTTCAAAGCGTTAGGTCCACTGTGCAAAAGGCTTTGCTACTGTGCGTGAACCGCAACTGCTGTGCTGTATCCAGCGACAACTGTGGGTCGCATAGCAGTGTGCGTTTTTCACCGCACACAGTTGCCAACGCATCAGTGACAACTTAACGCCTGTTGTTCAAAGCGTTAGGTGCACTGTACAAAAGCCTTTGCAACTGTGCGTGACACGCAACTGCTGTGCTGTATCCAGCGACAACTGTGGGTCGCATAGCAGTGTGCGTTTTTCACCGCACACAGTTGCCAACGCATCAGTGACAACCTAACGCCTGTTGTTCAAAGCGTTAGGTCCACTGTGCAAAAGGCTTTGCTACTGTGCGTGAACCGCAACTGCTGTGCTGTATCCAGCGACAACTGTGGGTCGCATAGCAGTGTGCGTTTTTCACCGCACACAGTTGCCAACGCATCATTGAGAAATATGCCTGGTAGACCAAGAAAAGGCATACGTGGCCCTGCTGCGGAAAGGGGCACAGCTTCTAGGGTGTCTAGAGGCAGGGGTGGACGTGGTGGTCAGTCCTCAGCCAGGCCACCATTTGGATTGTTCTCCGGCAGTGGCCAAGCTATACGTCCACAGTATGTACAGGAGGTGGTGGACTATATGAACAAACCCTCATCATCGGCATCATCTGCAACTACAGTGACCCAGGCAGAGAAAAGTGGTCAGTCTTCTGCAGTTGTCAGAACAAATAAAGATGAGTCCATGTCCACCTCATGTCCTCCCTTAGACCCAATTTCAGACATGGCAGAGGAGTCAGCTGAGCTGTTTGACCACAGTGTCGGCCATCTACTCCAGCCTGATGCTCAGTCCTTTATGGAGTCTGATGTTGGGTCTGAGTTTGAGGAGGAGGCAGAGCAAACAAGAGGGGAGAGCAGACGGCCCGCTCCATCTAAGGCCGCACCTGTTGTCTCCCAGGCCAGGCCTGATGCTCAGTCTTTGATAGAATCAGATGTTGGGTCTGAGGTTGAGGAGGAGGCAGAGCAAACAAGAGGGGAGAGCAGACGGCCCGCTCCATCTAAGGCCGCACCTGTTGTCTCCCAGGCCAGGCCTGATGCTCAGTCTTTGATGGAGTCAGATGTTGGGTCTGAGGTTGAGGAGGAGGCAGAGCAAGCAAGAGGGGAGAGCAGACGGCCTACTCCATCTAAGGCCGCACCTGTTGTCTCCCGGGCCACTATACACACCTCATCTTGCTGGGCCTTTTTTGAGATATCCCATGCAGATAAAACAGTTGCGATCTGCAAGATTTGTAAGAAGGGTATAAAACGTGGCAAAAATGTCAACCACCTGGGTACAAGCTGCCTAAACAGGCATTTGACAACCCACCACTCGGCCCGTTGGCAGGAGCATTTAAAGAACCCACAAAAGGGCCAAAGATTGGTCAGTCGGCCTCCTAGTTCTCCTCGCGCTCCTCCTCATGCTCCATCTGCTCCACCTGCTCCACCTGCACATCAGTCTGTTCCTGGCCCTGCTATAGTCACTCGTCACCTGTTGGCAGCCTCCACTGGCAGGGATGATGATATAGCAGGCAGTGTCGCATCTACCTCCAGCACACCACCAGCTGTATCATCTAGACGCCAAATTTCGATTCCACACATGCTGGAACGAAAAAAAATGTATACTCCCCGCCACCCACATGCCCAGCGTCTAAACAGTAGTTTGGCTAAACTACTGGCTCTGCAACTATTACCATTTAACCTGGTAGAGTCTGCTCCCTTCCGTGACTTCGCAAAATGTGCAGTTCCACAGTGGCAGGTGCCAAGTCGGCATTACTTTTCCCGTAAGGCCCTGCCATCCCTATACCAACATGTGGAAGGCAATGTAGTGTCATCCCTGGCCAAGTCAGTCAGCCGTAAGATACACTTGACGGCTGACACTTGGTCAAGCAAACATGGGCAGGGACGGTACATTTCTGTCACTGCTCACTGGGTGACACTGCTTGCCAGTGGAAGGGATTGTAGCCAGGGCTCGGTGCTGCAGCCAGTGTTGCCCCCACGTCTGCAAACAGCTGGTGGTGTCGCTGATCCGGGTAGATCGATCACTTCTACCCCCTCCTGCTCCTCCTCCTCTACCTCCTCCATGCCCTCCTCTGCAGAATGGTCCTTTGAATATGATGAGATACCACGTAAACGTTCAAAGGGCTATTCTATGTCTCAGGCCAAAAGGTGTCACGCAGTGCTGCAGCTTGTGTGTCTAGGGGACAGGCAGCACACTGCCCCTCAGATTCTTGGGGCTCTGCAGGCACAGGCCCAGAGGTGGTTGACACCACGCCAGCTGCAGCCAGGGATGGTGGTTACTGATAATGGGTCAAACCTCCTGGCCGCCCTTCGTCAGGGAAAGTTAACCCATGTGCCATGCCTGGCGCATGTCCTGAATCTCGTGGTACAGCGGTTTTTGAACTCGTACCCGGGAATGCAGGATGTGCTAAGGATGGCAAGAAGGGTGTGCAGTCACTTCAGGCGGTCGTACAGTGCCACTGCACGTTTGGCCGAAGTGCAGCGCGAGTTTCACCTGCCGGTACACCGCCTCATCTGTGACATGCCCACCCGCTGGAACTCCACCTTGGCTATGCTGCAGCGCCTGTACACGCAGCAGAGGGCCCTCAATGAATACCTATGCGAGTACGGCACCAGCACTGGCTCTGCGCGCCTGGGCTTCTTTTCACCACGGCAGTGGCTTTTGATTAAGGATGCATGCGCTGTCCTCTCGCCATTTGAGGAGGCCACAAGGATGGTCAGCCGGGACAGCGCATGCATCAGTGACACCCTACCGGTACTGTTTTTGTTGGAGCACACTCTGCGTGGCATTATGGACAGGGCACTGGAGGCAGAGCAGCAGGAGGAAGAGGAGGACTTCCTTGCCTCTCAAGGCCCCCTTTATCCTGAGAATCCTGACCCCATTATGCCTAGCTCCCAGAGGCCCGAGCAGGATCCAGGGGTGGAAGAGGAGGAGGAGGACGATTCTGCGGGAACTTTTGCAGGGTTTGAGGAGGAGGAGGAGGAAGACATGCGGCAATCTGCAAGGCCTAGTTTGACTCCCTCGGGACACTTTGGAGTAGTACGTGGCTGGGAGGAGGAGGAGCCCGTTGAAGATAATGTCGTTATGAGTGACCCCGAGGAGTCAGCTTCTCAGGCCTTCGCTAATTTGCGACGCATGGGAAACATCATGCTCCAGAGCCTGCGAAAGGACCCCAGAATCAAGGCCATTAAAGAGACTAACCACTATTGGTTGGCCACCCTACTTGACCCCCGGTACAAGTGTAAAGTCTCGGAGCTTTTCCCATCCACCCATAGAGTCCACAGGATCAAATCCCTTGAGGACAGTCTCAAGAGGAATCTGGTGAACATGTTCCCCGACTCCCGTAGGGTGCAGGGGCGGGGACAACCTACCATGGATTCTACTGGTGGTCACGAGAGGAGCGTTGGAGAAGGCGTGCGGTTGACGGATGCCTTTCGGTCTTTTTTTAGTCCTCACCGCCCAGGCCTCTCAGCTGCCACATCGCATCGACACCGTCTGCATCACATGGTGGACGATTACGTGAGGGCACAAAGTGACACAGAGGGCTTTTCATGTGACGAATCCGATCCACTGGCATACTGGGTCTTAAGATTAGACCACTGGCCAGAACTGGCCCAGTATGCCATGGAGTTGTTGGCCTGCCCTGCTTCCAGTGTCCTATCGGAACGGGCATTCAGCGCAGCAGGAGGATTCGTCACAGACCATCGAACTAGACTCTCCACCGACTCAGTCGACCGTTTGACATTCATTAAGATGAATCAGTCGTGGATATCAAGCTTTGATGCACCTGATGCAGACCTTGTAGACTAGGCTATCGTTGTGATGTGGCAGTTGAGCCTCAGTTTAAGCCTGGACCATGGTGCCACCCTCAAACCCTCCTCTCATTCTCTTTACGTTCACAGAACCTCATTTTGGTTATGACAAAAACGACAATGTTTGCGCACCTGTTCCACAGGTGCACACCTTTACAATTTTTGGGCCTCCTTCAACACCAGCTCTTTGGGGTTAAGGTGGGGAGGCTATGCTAAAACAAAAATGACAATGTTTGCGCACCTGTTCCACAGGTGCACACCTTTACAATTTTTGGGCCTCCTTCAACACCAGCTCTTTGGGGTTAAGGTGGGGAGGCTATGCTAAAACAAAAACGACAATGTTTGCGCACCTGTTCCACAGGTGCACACCTTTACAATTTTTGGGCCTCCTTCAACACCAGCTCTTTGGGGTTAAGGTGGGGAGGCTATACTAAAACAAAAACGACAATGTTTGCGCACCTGTTCCACAGGTGCACACCTTTACAATTTTTGGGCCTCCTTCAACACCAGCTCTTTGGGGTTAAGGTGGGGAGGCTATGCTAAAACAAAAACGACAATGTTTGCGCACCTGTTCCACAGGTGCACACCTTTACAATTTTTGGGCCTCCTTCAACACCAGCTCTTTGGGGTTAAGGTGGGGAGGCTATGCTAAAACAAAAACGACAATGTTTGCGCACCTGTTCCACAGGTGCACACCTTTACAATTTTTGGGCCTCCTTCAACACCAGCTCTTTGGGGTTAAGGTGGGGAGGCTATACTAAAACAAAAACGACAATGTTTGCGCACCTGTTCCACAGGTGCACACCTTTACAATTTTTGGGCCTCCTTCAACACCAGCTCTTTGGGGTTAAGGTGGGGAGGCTATGCTAAAACAAAAACGACAATGTTTGCGCACCTGTTCCACAGGTGCACACCTTTACAATTTTTGGGCCTCCTTCAACACCAGCTCTTTGGGGTTAAGATGGGGAGGCTATGCTAAAACAAAAACTACAATGTTTGCGCACCTGTTCCACAGGTGCACACCTTTACAATTTTTGGGCCTCCTTCAACACCAGCTCTTTGGGGTTAAGGTGGGGAGGCTATGCTAAACAAAAACTACCATGTTTGCGAACCTGTTCCACAGGTGCACACCTTTACAATTTTTGGGCCTCCTTCAAAGCCAGCTCTTTGGGGTTATGGTGGGGAGGCTCCGCCAACACCAAAACTACCATGTTTGCGCACCTGTTCCACAGGTGCACACCTTCATAATTTTTACGCCTTCTTCAACACCAGCTCTTTGGGCTTACAGTGGTATGGCTCCGCCAACACCCAAACAACAATTTTTGCGCACCTGTCACACAGATGCATATCATTGTAATTTTTTTCCTTACAAAGGCAATTATTGCTTTCATTACCAGCACTTTCATAGGGATATGGTGTCAAGGCATCGTCCGCACCACCAAATGCCCAATTTTTAAGCATCCTTTACTTCTATTCAAAGTCAAGAGACAACAGTATTCATCCAAAACATCTCTAATCTTGTTCACTCTGCACTACATTGTGGCCCCTACCCCTAACCCTCAATGTATCCGTGCATATATGTCTGTTTCTTGTGAGATTTCAAGTTAAAGTGCACCAAACACCATTTTACATGAAATAAAGTGCAATTACATACATCTTTGGACTTCTTGAAACATTTGGTAATAAAAGCCCCATTGTGGAAATACACCCGTTAATTATATGCACATTTAAAGAGACAGCACCTTTTTCCAAAAAAACCTCTAATCTTGTTCCCAGTGCACTGCATTATGTCCCCATCATACACATTGGCTGAGCCGTTGATTAGGAGCAAAAGAAAGGTGCGGTTAAGCAAAAAAGTCATTTTTGAAGGTTTGGTATGCTGTAATTCTGGTTCTGGACATGCTACAGAGCTGAAACTTCACAGGTACACCTTTTAGACCCCCCAGACACTAAATCCAAAGAAATCTCTTTTTTTTTTTTTTTTTTAATTTTTTCAATAATTGGCTATCTATCAAAAACGACAATTTTTAAGAACTTTTTTTTGTGTGATTAATAGTCCCTGGGGCATGACCCAGAACCCTAGGCACTTTTTAGGGGCATTTATTGGGTTTTAGGGCTTAAAAATTGTGTTTTTTGATTACAGAAGTTCGGGTCCCATTGATTTCAATGGGGTTCTGAAATCCGAACCGAACTTTCGTGAAGTTCGGGTGTTCTGGTCGAACCGAACTTTTCAAAAGTTCGATCATCCCTAGTGGTAAACCTGAAATGTCTAAAACTTTAGTTGGAATCGTAATATTTAGAAAGCTTAGAATCTGCAGCAGAATCATTTTTGAGTCCCTTCCCAGGCCAACAGATACAATGTCAATCATGATGTAACACAGTAATGTCCTCCAGCCAGCCCAGTAGCACTGCCCTATTCCTGATTCCATCCCCATTTGAATGTGCAGTAAGCAACAGTGATGTTTTCCAGGAGCATTGACCCATTCCTCATGCCAACCCAAAATCAAAGTACACCAAGCAAGATGTAACATAATAATGTCCTCCAGCAGCATTGCTGCATTCCTGATACCATCCTCTAGTCAATGTTCACCAAACTTTCCTAAATGGAGCCCAAACTTTCAAACCTAGTTATGTTAAAATAGTATTTCTTTTTTACTAAAAGGCTGATCCCTGGAACCCAAAAGTTATCAGGTCCACAGGCGACAAGCCAAACAAACACAACATTTCTATAAACCTTCTACTACACTTGTACACAGAAATTTTGTAGAGACACTTCAATTAATAGTATGTTATGTGTTGCTAATAATAGGTTGTCCTCACATATCGTCTACAAGAAGGTGATCCATAAGTGAGAAAAGTGAAGAGATGCACCAAAAGAAGAAATTTAAAACTGGTTTACAAAAGAGAGTACAAGTCACTAAAAAAAGGAATGACTGAAACAGGATCAACTTTTAGTAAGCAAAATGATGCCTGAAAAATGTTTTACTGTTTCTAACTACACACAATCTGCAATGCCAGTGACCAGGTGATCAAACAGGTCTGTTTCAAGAAAGCTTTAGATGGTGACACCGATTCCGAATGTAATAAACCTAGTTCAGAAATGCCTTCCAAAACTGTGTATAGCGCTTATTTATGAAGGAGCCGTTGGAATGTTGCCCAGGTTCTTTCCCAGTAGATTGCCCTGCAGCCAGGCACATGATCTCAGTTCCATTTTCCCTAATAACAAATCTAGGGGTGTTGTTTTTGTGGTTTTATGTTTGGAGAACTTGGATAGGGTTGAGGGATTTGAATGGGATACTCCGAAAGCAAAAACTATGTACGGGTTGAGGACAGTGAACTCCTTTCTGTAAAACTGAAGCAGATGTCCTTGCATGTAGCATATTGTGGACTTGGTTGCGTAATTGAAGCAGTTACCAGCACACAAGCTTCTTCCTTTAGGGCAGTGGTCTCCAAACTCTGGCCTGGGTGCTGGATGAGGCCCTTTGCTTGCTTTTATCTGGCCCTTGGGACACTATTCCTCCCACTGATACAAGACATTATTCTGCCAACTGACACCAACAATGGGTCACTATTTCACCCAATGACAACAATAATGGGGCACTATTTATCGCTATGATACAAACAATTGAACTTTATTCACCCCCCCCCCCCCCCCCCCACCAATACCAAATGTGACCATGTTTACTCTGACTGATGAAAGGAATATTTCCACTCCTGCTGGCCACAATCTGCCCCCCCCCCCTAAAGTATGAAGGACGATAAAATGTTCCTTTGCTTAGGTTTGGAGACCTCTGCTTTAGGGCAACAAGAGCAGAGACCCTTCAAGTAGACAAGGACACCAGCCAATGTAACCCTTACACAAACACATCGCTGACTCTCTTGCACCAGAGGGGTGGCAGCAGCCCAAACGTCTCTTAGATCTGTTCACAGCAGTTTTGTTGAACCCTCCAGTCCCAGATGATGCCCTTTTTGGGGAGATGCGTTGGTAGGAGAGAGTGTGTGTGATGTCGCCAAGTGCTATTGGAGTGTGAGACACAGCGACCAAAGCCATATTGCTTATTTGAAGCTCGTCTTCATTCACTTTGATGTAAGTGAACAAGATTGTTTTTTTAATAAAAGCTTGCTGTATTACACCTTTGAGCACTCTGCACCTTTGGAAAGTGATTGCACATCAAGCACCTAATTTTTTGAATAAGGACTAGTGTTGAGCGAACACGGACTGTACTATTCGTGTTCGTACCGAATAATTGAATTTTTGTTACCCGAACACGGACCCGAAAACTTTACTGTATGTTCGGGTTTAAAATCCGTGTTCGGTCATTTTATTTCCTGTTTTGTATGTTATGGCGCGCTTTTAATGGCGGGCTTTCAACAGCCAATCAACAAGCGTTTGACTGGTGTGCCTTAAGCCATCCCAGCCATGCCTACTAATGTATTAGTAGCTGTGATTGGCCATCTGAAGCATGTGACCATGTTTTTATAAGTTCGAGAGCCCCAGCGCGCTGCGTCATTCTGCTGTAGTTTAGGGACAGAGCACACATCATATGTGCTGGCTGCTGATTAGGGAAAGACAGTGATTCTGTGAAAAATTGTGTTCGAAAAAAATGCAGGGTCAGGTCGGAGTGCAGGCAGGGAGAGTTATTAGAGCATTTTAGGGCGAGGCTGGAGATTAGGCAGGGTCAGTGTTCTACATCGATTTTGCTGTGTGGGGGGTTGTGCAGTGAACGATCTTACCGAGCATATTAGGGCGAGGCTGGAGATTAGGCAGGGTCAGTGTTCTACATCGATTTTGCTGTGTGGGGGGTTGTGCAGTGAACGATCTTATCGAGCATATTAGGGCGAGGCTGGAGATTAGGCAGGGTCAGTGTTCTACATCGATTTTGCTGTGTGGGGGGTGGTGCAGTGAACACAATCTTTTTGCCCTCACTTGAGCCCACTGAGGAGGAGGGAGAAAAAAATCTATTTTTATCAGTCAGTTGTGTGCAGCGTTCATCTTAGATCTATTTTACTACAAGTTAAAAGGGTTTTTTTTTCCCCCTTCCTTTTTGCTTCAGTGCTGACTGTGATAAGACACTGCTGTGTTCACATGTGCTATTGAGTGATTTTCAATTTTATACACTTTTTTCTATTCCACTATTCAATATACACCCTTTTGGGTAAAAAAAAAATAAATTGTGGCATAGTCTGTACTAATCTATTTAAAAATTACAAACTTAAAGGGGAATTTTCTTTTTTTTTTCCCTTCATAGCCTGCAGCAGAGCTGACTGACATAAGACACTGCTGTGTTCACATGTGCTATTGAAAAATCACCAATTTTATATCATATTTTCTATTCCGCTATTCAATCTATTCTACACCCTTTGGGGTAAAAAGAATTAAATTGCGGCATAGTCAGTATCGGTACGTGTGATATACACCTTTCTAATTTTTGGGGCGCATCTTACACCGCCGAGGATTGCAGGGTGCTTCAGTTTGCCTCCTGCCTGTTCCGAACTCCTCCTACTCCTCATCCTGCCTTTGGGGTACAAAAAATAGTAATCAGGGCCTAGTCTGGGTCTGTACGTGTGAGATAGATACACCTTTTGATATCATATTTTCTATTCCGCTATTCAATCTACACCCTTGGGGTAAAAATAATTAAATTGCGGCATAGTCTGTATCGGTACGTGTGAGATACACCTTTCCAATTTTTGGGGTGCATCTTACACCGCCGAGGATTGCAGGGTGCTTCAGTTTGCCTCCTGTTCCGAACTCCTCCTACTCCTCATCCTCATCCTGCCTTTAGGGTACAAAAAATTGTAATCGGGGCCTAGTCTGTGTTTTTACGTGTGAGATACACCGTTTTATACATTTTTTTCTATTCCGCTATTCAATATACACCCTTTTTGAGTGTAAAAAATTAAATTACGGCATAGTCTGTATCGGTACATGTGAGATACACCTTTTTAAATTTGTTTGGCGCATCTCCTTCCACCGCCGAGGATTGCAGGGCGCTTCAGTTTGCCTCCTTTTTTCCGAACTCCTCCTACTCCTCATCCTCATCCTGCATTTAGGGTACAAAAAATTGTAATCGGGGGCCTAGTCTGTGTTTGTACGTGTGAGATACACCGTTTTATAAAATTTTTTTCTATTCCGCTATTCAATCTACACCCTTTGGGGTAAAAATAATTAAATTGCGGCATAGTCTGTATCGGTATGCATGAGATACACCTTCCAATCTTTTGGGGCGAATCTTTCACCGCCAAGGATTGCAGGGTTCTTCAGTTTGCCTCCTGTTCCGAACTCCTCCTACTCCTCATCCTCATCCTGCCTTTAGGGTACAAAACATTGTAATCGGGGCCTAGTCTGTGTTTGTACGTGTGAGATACACCGTTTTATAAAATATTTTCTATTCCGCTATTCAATCTATACCCTTTGGGGTAAAAACAATTAAATTGCCGCATAGTCTGTATCCGTACGTGTGAGATATACCTTCCAATCTTTTGGGGCGCATCTTCCACCGCCGAGGATTGCAGGGTGCTTCAGTTTGCCTCCTGTTCTGAACTCCTCCTACTCCTCATCCTCATCCTGCCTTTAGGGTACAAAAAATTGTAATCAGGGCCTAGTCTGTGTTTGTACGTGTGAGATACACCGTTTTATAACATTTTTTCTATTCCGCTATTCAATATACACCCTGTTTGAGTGTAAAAAATTAAATTACGGCATAGTCTGTATCGGAACATGTGAGATACACCTTTTTAAAATTTGTTTGGCGCATCTCCTTCCACCGCCGAGGATTGCAGGGCGCTTCAGTTTGCCTCCTGTTCCGAACTCCTCCTACTCCTCTTCCTCATCCTCATCCTGCCTTTAGGGTACAAAAAATTGTAATCGGGGCCTAGTCTGTGTTTGTACGTGTGAGATACACCGTTTTATAAACTTTTTCCTATTCCGCTATTCAATATACACCCTTTTGGAGTCTAAAAAATTTAATTACGGCATAGTCTGTATCGGTACGTGTGAGATACACCTTTTAAATTTGTTTGGCGCATCTCCTTCCACCGCCAAGGATTGCAGGGCGCTTCAGTTTGCCTCCTGTTCCAAACTCCTCCTACTCCTCTTCCTCATCCTCCCTTTAGGGTACAAAAAATTGTAATCGGGGCCTAGTCTGTGTTTGTACGTGTGAGATACACCGTTTTATATCCTTTTTTTCTATTCCGCTATTCAATATACACCCTTTTGGGGTGAAAAAAATGTAATTTGCGTCATACTTTGCATATTTGACTGTGAGATACACCCGTTGTATTTGAATACTGTTTTTCTATTCCGCTATTTAATAAACACCCTTTTGGGGTTAAAAAAATTAAATTGCGGCATAGTTTGCATATTTGACTGTGAGATACACCCGTGCGATACTGTTGTTGTTTTGTTCCGCTATTCAATAAACACCTTTCTAGGGCAAGATCATAAATTACAGAAATATGAGGAGACCATCAAATAGGGGCCGTGGCTTGGGTCGTGGTGCTGCTTGTAGAGCTCCTGTTGCAAGGAGAGGACGTGGTCGATCTGTGCCAGCTACACGCACAAGTGAAACACCTTCCTCAAGTGTGAGTAGGCGACAGAACCTGCAGCAGTATTTGGTAGGGCATCATGCTCCACTAGAAGTGATGAGGCCAGAAGAAGTACAGGCGATAGTAGATTGGGTTGCTGACAGTGCCTCCAGTTCCTTCACATTGTCTCCCACCCAGTCTACTGCAGAAAGGTCAGAGCTGGCACCTGCAGCCGATGTCCAACCATCTTTCACCTCACCCCCTTGCAAATCAGGCAAGCAGTCTGAGCCCCAAGTCATGTGCAGTCTCTTCTTCTTTTTGATGACTCTGTCAGCAGGGTTTCCCAGGGCCATCCACCTAGCCCTGCCCCAGAAGTGGAAGAGATTGAGTGCAGCGATGCCCAACCACTTATTTCTCAAGATGAGTACATGGAAGGACCATCGCAGCACGTCTCCGATGATGACGAAACGCAGGTGCCAACTGCTGCGGCACTCAGAATTGTGGAGACCGACAAGGAGGGCAGGGGTGAAGACTCGTGGAAGATGATGTGGAGGACGATGAGGTCCTCGACCCCACATGGAATGAAGGTCATGCAGGTGACCTGAGTAGTTTGGAGGAAGAGGCGGTGGTCGCATAGAGCCGAGCCACCAGCACAGCAGAAGAGGGAGCAGGGTGCAGAAGCGGAGCGGCCGTTCCCTAGACACTACGCCTGCTACTGCCCAACGCAGCAAGGGACCGAGCGCACCAAAGCCAGCTCAAAGGAGTTCTCTAGCGTGGAAGTTCTTCAGAAAATGTGCTGATGACAGGACACGAGTGGTTTGCACCCTGTGCAATCAGAGCCTGAAGCGAGGCATAAACCTTCTCAACCTGAGCACAACCTGCATGATCAGGCATCTAAGCACGAGCTGCAGTGGAGTAGACACCTTCAAAACCAAGAAAGGTCTCTGGCTCCTCCTGCGTCCTCTTCTGCTGCAGTCTGGGCCTCTTCATCCACCTCTGTAGTGATACCGGCACCTGCCACCCCGCAAACAGACGATCTGTCAGCAACACCACCACAATGTCCCGTGGAAGCGTTCAGGTTTCCATCTTCCAAACACTTCAGAGGAAGAGGAAGTACCCCCCTACCCACCTGCGATCCCTGGCCCTGGCAGAAGGGCCTGAGGCGGATAGCAATTTGGCGCATGTCCTTCCACCATTGAGGATTGCAGGGCGCTTCAGTTTGCCTCCTGTTCCTAACTCCTCCTACTCCGCTTCCTCATCCTCTACCACCTCCTCATCCGGTCAGCGTAACACCTTCACCACCAACTTCAGCAAAGCCAGGGGTAAACGACAGTAGGCAGTTTTAAAACTTGCCTGTTTGAGGGAAAAACCACACACCGCGCAGGAGTTATGGAGGAGCATGGAACAGCAGACAAATGAGTGGTTGCTGCCAGCGAGCCTCAAGCCCGGCCTGGTGGTGTGCGATAACGGGCGAAATCTCATAGCAGCTCTGGGCCTAGCCAGTTTGACGCACATCCCTTGCCTGGCGCATGTGCTGAATTTGGTGGTGCAGAGGTTCCTTAAAAATAATCCCCCGATATGTCAGAGCTGCTGCAGAAAGTGTGGGCCGTCTGTGTGCACTTTCGGCGTTCTCACCCTGCTGCTGCTCGCCTGTCAGCGCTGCAGCGTAACTTCGGCCTTCCCGCTCACCGCCTCTTATGTGACATGCCCACAAGGTGGAACTCCACCTTGCACATGCTGGAAAGACTGTGTGAGCAGCAGCAGGCCATAGTGGAGTTTCAGCTGCAGCACGCACGCGTGAGTCGCTCTGCGGAACAGCACCACTTCACCACCAATAAGTGGGCCTCCATGCGAGACCTGTGTGCCTTGTTGCGCTGTTTTGAGTACTCCACCAACATTGCCAGTGCCGATGACGCCGTTGTCAGCTTAACTATCCCACTTCTATGCCTCCTTCAAAAAATGATTTGGGCGATGATGGAAGAGGATGTGGCACAGGATGAGGAGGAGGAGGAGGATGAAGAGGTAACATTTCGCAAGTGGCTCCGAGGGTGGGTTCCTGCACCCACAAACGCCAGGTACACAATTGTCCAGCAGGGGCACAGTTCTGGAGGATGAGGAGGATGAGGAGGAGGAGATGGAGGAGGAGATGGAACCATGTTCACAGCAGGGTGGCACCCAGGCCAGCTCATGGTCATCACTGGTGCGTGGCTGGGGGGATACAGAGGACACAGACGATACACCTCCCACAGAGGACAGCCTTTCGTTGCCTCTGGGCAGCCTGGCACACATGAGCGATTACATGCTGCAGTGTCTCCACAACGACCGCCGAGTTGCCCACATTCTAACTTGTGCTGATTACTGGGTGGCCACGCTGCTGGATCCCCGTTACAAGGACAACGTACCATCCTTAATTCACTCACTGGAGCGCGATCGCAAGATGCGCGAGTACAAGCGCACGCTGGTAGACGCGATGCTGCTGGCATTCCCACCTGACAGCGGGGCCACAGTGGAAGCACAAGGCCAAGGCAGAGGAGGAGGAGGAGGAGGAGGAGGAGGAAGAGGTCGCCAACGCAACCAGGGCACCGCCAGAACCTCAGAAGGCAGGGTTAGCATGGCCGAAATGTGGAAAAGCTTTGTCAGCACGCCACAACAAACAGCAGCACCAGCAGCTCATATGGAACGTCTTAGCAGGAGGCAGCATTTCACCAACATGGTGGAGCAGTATGTGTGCACACGCCTACATGTAGTGAATGACGGGTCTGCCCCCTTCAACATCTGGATCTCCAAATTGGGCACATGGCCTGAGCTTGCCCTTTACGCCTTGGAGGTGCTGGCGTGCCCTGCAGCCAGTGTATTATCTGAACGTGTATTTAGTACGACTGGGGGCGTTATCACAGACAAGCTCAGCCGCCTGTCCAGAGACAATGTGGACAAGCTCACGTTCATTAAAATGAACCAGGCATGGATCCCACAGGACTTTTCCGTACCTTCTGCAGAATAGAGATGGATATCGACCTTACCCAGCCATTGTTCTATTTTTGATCTTTCTCACTCTTTTGGGGTGTACCCTCATTTAAAATGACTGAAAAAAAGCAGTGTTGGCTACCTCGTCCTCCTTCACCGCCGCTTCCACCTACACCGCCACATCCACCACCACCTCAACCTCCCTCCTACTCCATATGGGCCTCGTCCTTCACAGATGAAGAAAATTGTTTTATTTTTCTGTTTCTTTTTTTGTTGTTTTAAGTTATTTCCCTATCCACATTTGTTTGCAGAGCACTTGCCATGCTCTTAACTACGTTTTGCGGCCATTTGCAGCACTCTAGCCCTTTCCATTGGTGTTTTAGAGCCATTTTAGTGCCTGAAAGTTCGGGTCCCCATTGATTTCAATAGGGTTCGGTGTCCGGGTAAAGTTCGGAAAAAGTCCGGGCCGAACCCGCCGAACACGGACATCCAGGTGTCTGCTCAACTCTAATAAGGACCCATGTTATGTAAAAAAAAATGTATATGTTTTTTAATTCTGTGTTATTTGCACTGAATTTGCATTTTTTTCATTCATGTGATATGTTTATATAATGTTATTATTTACACATGTTCATTTAACTACTTAATGTTTTCATCATTTTAGACCAATATGTATTCTACTATATTTATGTAAGTTTTAGTTATTTATTTATTTATCTTACTAGTAATGGCTGTGATCAGCAGTTTTTATCAGGACTGCGACATTGCAGCGGAAAAATCAGACACCTAACTGACATTTTTTACACTTTTGGGGGGACCAGTGACACTAAAACAGTAATCAGTACTAAAAATATGCACCGTTACTGTAGTAATGACACTGGGAGGGAAGGGGTTAACACCAGGGGTGATCAAAGGGATAAATGTGTGCCTAGGGGGTGCTTTCTAACTGTGTAGGGGAAGGGCTCACTGATTAAGCATAAATACGGCGGCTGGTCAGCAAGTGGTAAAACTAGCGGGGCCCCACTGAAGGAGGGTTTTTGACAGGTGTTGAGGAGGTACTATGTCACCTCCTCAAAGCCTATTTTAAGCCCTAAATCCTGCACCATCATGGTGCCACCATGTGCATTTCACACAATTGTGGGACAGTTGCACACGGCTCCTTTCAATTGATTGAGTTGGGTTAGGCGGTCGGTGCTGCCTGCCTAAGGTGACAGGGGGATCATTTTTGCTTCACCACGATACAAAGTGCCTCAAATATGAACACATCCACTGCTTAAGACAGAGCTGGTAGGGGGCTCAACCACATGTTTCTACCACCCCACAAATGCAAGTGTAAACTCAGCCTTAAATTCAAAGAAAGTTATCCAGTTCTAAATTAAAAAAAATAAATACATGCCCTCCTCTCAATCTCAATGATGATGTAGCGCACCCCCCATAGGAGCTACTGGTAAATAGGGATCCCCCACCCTTCACATCCAGGAACTGAATAACCACAGCACACCAGTCAGGAAATAGTCCATCATCTCTTAATTTTGTTTATTAGTAGTATTTAACTGGGGATAGGGGTATAACGGGATGCTGAACATTACTTGCTTTCAGAACACTAAGGCCCAGCTGGAACACCGTTGGGGGGATCTGACAAGGCTCTCAGCCAGATCCAGTAAAAGCCCTCTACAGGCAGGGACCATGGGCCTCTTTTGGTGTGTAGAAAAGTCCCAGTGTCCAGCTACCTTCATGTGGCTACTGATCCCAGCTCCACCTTTTCAGGCACTGCCAGCCCACCTGGCTGCAGCTGCCCCTTCACTAGCACTTCTGGCTACTTTTCCACAGTCCTTCCACACTGACTCTACAACCATCTCAGACTGCCACTCCTCAATCCTCTCAGGTTGTCTCTCAGTCCTCTGAGAATAAAAAAAAGAGGGTGCACTGGCCCAGTGCATTATCCAACAGATTTATTCAAAGATATGAATAAAATCATAAAGATGTCTACTCACAAACATAAGGTAAAAACATGCTCGTCAAGCCACATGTGTGGTTATCTCTCATCGGTTGCTCGAATCACTGAATCTGGGAGTGGGGCATCCTGGATATGACCCCTCAGGCTGACGTGTTTAGAAGTAATGGCCTTTTTCTTGAGAGCCTAGCTTTAAATGGCTTAGTTATTGGCTGTACTTATGCCCTACAGACACACCCTACAGACACACCCACGACGTGAGAGCCATGGCCTCTCCCATGGGATGGAATGAGGGAGGGCTAAGAGGTGAAGTGAAGTGCACCAATGCACCAACCTCATGAACACCACAATAATACAAAAACACTTACATGGCAGATATTCAGCGACCAAGTGAAGGACAAAAGCACATGCTTTGTTATGATACAGGACCCCCAACAGTCAAAATCATCACATCTGTACTACACTCCAAACGCCACCGATGAGTGACTACATCATTAAATAGCAAAGAGCTAGGGGATCCAGAGATGTTAACTGTATTGTGAACATAGTATCACTGTATGTGCACTTGCTACTACAATGCAAGTGGCCCAATAGGGGGGAAGGAATGTGGAGCACTCATTTTCTGTAAGATCCAAACGTGAGAGTCGCCGGGGTGTTCGCTGGAATAACACAGCATGGTTCTGCTGTGTGGAACACACGCTTTACCAAAAACCCAGAAGTGGGGCCGGAACTATGTTCCAGAGAGCACTTCTTGCTGCTATGCATGTAATTTCCCCTCCACGGGCCACCGACATCTTGGTAAAGACCAAAATGTAGAGATGAAAGCTCCAGATTCTCGGGAAACCAAAGAGTGAAACGCAGATGTCAGATTGGTTCAGCAGAGGCGCAGGGAAACTCAAATCAACCCCTATGCACCCAAGAACTAGTGAAGGCCACCTACATCATGCTGAATGAAATCAGTACTTGTTCAATGTGAACCAGGGCTAAATGGCTCTCACCTCGTGTTTACAGCCGTACTAACAACACTGTTGGGGGTCCTGTATCATAATGAAACATGTGCATTTGTCCTCCACTTGGTAGCTGCATATCTGCCTTGTGAGTGTTTCTGTATTTTTGTGGTGCACTTCACTTCACCTCTTAGCCCTCCCTTATTACAACGCATGGGAGGGGCCATGTCTCTCACATCATGGGTGTGTCTGTAGGGTATAAGTACTGTGAATTAAGCCATTTTAAGTTAGGCTCTAAGGAAGAGAGCCAGTTCTTCTAAATACATCAGCCTGATGGGTCTCATCCAGGACCCCCCACTCCCAGGTTCGGTCATTCAAGCAACTGATGAGAGATAGCCACACATGTGGCCTGACGAGCAGGTTTTTACCTTATGTTTGTGAGTAGACATCTTTATGATTTTATTCATATCTTTTAATAAATCTGTTGGATAATGCACTAGACCAGGGCATCCTTTTTTTTCTATTCTCACAGCACTGTCAGGACGACCCCAGTCCTAGAGGGCAACAAGGTATCTATGAGTAGGGGTCGGCACTGGTGTCCATGAGCGGTCCTTGCCGAGTCTGCTGTGCCGCCATGGACTTTTTAGTCTCTGACTCACTGCAGTGAGAGTCTCAGAGACTCAGACCACCAATCCCCAATGCGATGGCTCGGGGGTGAGGACTCGGGCCTCCCTCGGCTTGGCAGCTTGGCGGCTTCTGCCTCCCGCTCTGCTCTATCTGGCTGGCACCACCCACAAAGTGGAGTGGTGGTGGCGAGAGACCTGCCTGGGCGACTGTGAAGCCGCTGAGTGATCTCTTTCTGGGCTCTGGCTGGGGGGAGGGACTGTCTCTGTAGTCTGTGTGTGCAGCGTGGCCGCCCAGAGAGGGAGAACTGGAAGAGAACCGAGAAGGAGGACTCAGGATGGTCGTGGCGGACAATGGACTGGTGGAAAATATTATATTGCTAAATAATATAGTCTTGCAGCAGGGGGACTGGGGAGAGAAAAGCCAGAGGCGAGAGCCTACATTAAGAGAAGTAAAGTAAGAAGTCAAGTCACTAAGGGGGATCTATTCTATGGGGGACCTGCCCTGTCCGGGCCTGCTCTAAGGGGAATCTATATGGGAGGGGGACCCTGGCCTTGTCTAAGGGGATCTATATGGGAGGGTGACCCTGGCCTGCTCTAAGGGGGATCTATATGGGAGGGGGACCCTGGCCTGCTCTAAGGGGGATCTATACTGTATGGGAGGGGGACCCCGGCCTGCTCTAAGGGGGATCTATATGAGGGAACCCTGGCTGGCCTGGTCTGCTCTAAAAGGGGATCTATGGGGGACCTGCCTGCCCTTGCTTGCTCTAAAGGGGAATCTATATAGGGGACCCTCACCCTGCCCTGCCCTGCTCTAAAGGGGATGTATATGGGGGACCCTGACCTGGTATGCTCTAAAGAGGGATCCATGGGGGACCTGCCCTGGCCTGCTCTAAAGGGGGATCTATAGGGGGACCCTGGCCTGGCCTGCTCTAAAGGGGGATCTATGGCAGGGGACCCTGTCTTGGCCTGCTCTAAAGGAGGATCTATGAGGACCCTGGTCTGCTCTAAAGAGGATCTACTGGGGACCCTGGCCTGCTGTAAAGGGGGGTCTATGGGGACCCTTGCCTGCTCTAAAGGGGGATCTATGGGGACCCTGGCCTGCTCTAAAGGGGGTCATGTTGGCTAAATATACAAACCCGATTCCAAAAAAGTTGGGACACTGTACAAATTGTGAATAAAAACAGAATGCAATGATGTGAAAGTTTCAAATTTCAATATTTTATTCAGAATACAACATAGATGACATATCAAATGTTTAAACTGAGAAAATGTATAATTTTAAGGGAAAAATAAGTTGATTTTAAATTTCTTGGCATCAACACATCTCAAAAGAGTTGGGACAAGGCCATGTTTACCACTGTGTGGCATCCCCTATTCTTTTTATAACAGTCTGCAATTGTCTGGGGACTGAGGAGACAAGTTGCCCAAGTTTAGGAATAGGAATGTTGTCCCATTCTTGTCAAATACAGGCTTCTAGTTGCTCAACTGTCTTAGGTCTTCTTTGTCGCATATTCCTCTTTATGATGCGTCAAATGTTCTCTATGGGTGAAAGATCTGGACTGCAGGCTGACCATTTCAGTACCCGGATCCTTCTTCTACACAGCCATGATGTTGTAATTGATGCAGTATGTGGTCTGGCATTGTCATGTTGGAAAATGCAAGGTCCTCCCTGAAAGAGACGACGTCTGGATGGGAGCATATGTTGTTCTAGAACTTGGACATACCTATCAGAATTGATGGTTCCTTTCCAGATGTGTAAGCTGCCCGTGCCACACGGACTCATGCAACCCCATACCATCAGAGATGCAGGCTTCTGAATTGAGCGCTAATAACAACTTGGGTTGTCCTTGTTCTCTTTAGTCCGGATGACATGGCGTCCCAGTTTTCCACAAAGAACTTAAAATTTTGATTCGTCTGACCACGGAACAGTTTTCCACTTTGCCACAGTCCATTTTAAATTAGCTTTGGCCCAGAGAAAACGCCTGCACTTCGGGATCATATTTAGATATGGCTATTTTTTTGGCCTATCGAGTTTTAGACGGCAACGGCGAATGGCAGGGTGGATTGTGTTCAACGACAATGTTTTCTGGAAGTATTCCGGAGCCCATGTTGTGATTTCCATTACAGTAGCATTCCTGTATGTGATGCAGTGCCATCTAAGGGCCCGAAGATCATGGGTATCCAATATGGTTTTCTGGCGTTGACCCTTACACACAGAGATTGTTCCAGATTCTCTGAATCTTTGGATGATATTATGTACTGTAGATGATGATAACTCCAAACTCTTTCAAATTTTTCTCTGAGAAACCCCTTTCTGATATTGCTCCACTATTTTTCGCCACAGCATTGGGGGAATTGGTGATCCTCTGCCCATCTTGACTTCTGAGAGACACTGCCACTCTGAGAGGCTCTTTTTATACCCAATCATGTTGCCAATTGACCAAATAAGTTGCAAATTGGTCCTCCAGCTGTTCCTTATATGTACATTTAACTTTTCCGGCCTCTTATTGCTACCTGTCCCAATTTTTTTGGAATGTGTAGCTCTCATGAAATCCAAAATGAGCCAATATTTGGCATGACATTTCAAAATGTCTCACTTTCCACATTTGATATGTTATCTATATTATATTGTGAACAAAATATATGATTATGTGATTTGTAAATTAGTCCATTCCTTTTTTACTCACAATTTGTACAGTGTCCCAACTTTTTTGGATTTGGGTTTGTGTATATATATATATATATATATATATATATATATATATATATATATATATATATATATGACCCTTGACAACGACGGCCTGAGTGCTGACTAAACTGGTCGGGACTCTTGGAGCGCAATCACACTGCTATACCATTTCCGGGTTTGGATGACACGCTTTGAGCTATGCGGAAGCGGCACTTGTTTGTATCATCCCCGGACTTTGTTTGAATGAATGCCCGTTTTTATCCATTTAAATGTAAGTGTATCTACCTTACTTCTATTAAATTGCTTGAACGTACTTCACCATCTTGGCCATTCCTTTATTTTATACCGCTGAGGAGCGTGGTGTTGGCAAAAGAGTGCGGAGTATTTCTATACACTGGTGATTGTAAGGTGGATCCTTCAGGGGAGCTCAGATTCACTCTGGATTCTGATTATTACTCTGCCTGCATTTACCCCCTATAATCAAGGGGTCGGTGCCTTCTGGTAAGCATTTCTACACATTGGGTGTCTATGTGGTGAAGGGAATGAAGATTTGATTACATGTGGAAGAATCATCCTTTAGAGACTGCACTAAATTTTGTTGGTGTATGGGACTTCATTCATGATTCACCCACCTATTGTTGATGCACTTTATATATGTATATGCACTTTATATGGGATTTTTACAATTGCTGATGCACTATATAATTTTAATTGATAATGTTTTTTAAATTTTTGATAATTTTATCAATCACACTGTGCACTTTAGATGAGCGCGGCTTTGTACACTTTTAGGTGTATTTATACCATATATATATATATATATATATATATTCTTTGCAGGGACGGCTTGGAGTACCTGTTGGTGCAGGAAAACCTAGTAGCATGGGAATATAGGTTAAAAGGTAAGACTAAAATGGGATCTATTGGGACCCTGATCTGCTCTAAAGGGGACTCTATGGGGAACCTGCTCTAAAAGGGATCTATGGGCAGAGATGTATAGTAACTAAGTAGAACTACTTCACTACTGTACTTAAAGAGGAAGTAAACCCTCCTCAGGAAGTTGTACCTATAGGTAAGCCTATGATAAGGCTTACCTATAGGTACTGTAAATATCTCCTAAACATGTACGGTTTAGGAGATCTTTACCTTTAATGCAGCCAGTGACGTCACTGGCGCATGCGCTCTGAAGGAACGGCTGATCGTGCCGTTCCTTCAGAGCCCCGTGCCGTGACCGTCGGCTCCTGCGCGCGTGCGCAGGAGTGACGTCACCGCGGCTCTGGCCAATCCGATGGCCGGATGCCGCGATCCCGGAAGACGGGCGACTGAACATGTCGCTCGTCATACAGGTAAGAGAGCGGCACGGCGGGGGCTCGTTCTAAGGTAAGTATTTCATAATGAGCTAGTATGCGATGCATACTAGCTCATTATGTCTTTCTCTTGCAGGTTGTAAAAGAAAAAAAATTTTTTTTAACGAGTTTACAACCTCTTTAAGTACTAAAAGGCGGTATCTGTACTTTCCTAGAGTAGAATTTTTTCTCCTACTTCCACTTTTACTTCACTACATTTTTTCGATGATTTCAATACTTCTACTCTGATTTTTTTTTTTGTGCTGCATAGTTACTCGTTACTATTATAAAAATTACCACTGCCAGAACAGTAGATGGCAGGTTTCATGAAGCTCAAAACATGTGTATTATCAGCGCATACGAAAATAAATGCTACTGTATGTATAAATAAAAGCTGCATTTGAAATAATAAAAAACAATATGATGTTCAAACTTTTGACTTCTTCTTTCTTTAATAATTACATAACACAGTACTTGTACTTTTACTTTCAGTTCTTGAGTAGCAATTTTTTTTTTCAAAACTACTGGTACTTTTACTTTCATTACTTGAATAGCAAAATTTTTAAAAAAACTACTTGCAATACTTAAGTACAAAAAATGTTGAATACTTTAGTACTTCTACTCAAGTCACTTTTTGATCGAGCACTTCCACTTCTACTCAAGTCACTTTTTGATCGAGCACTTGTACTTTTACTCAAGTATAGGTTTCGAGTACTTTATACAACTCTGTCTATGGGGGACCCTGGCCTGCTCTAAGGGGGGATCTATGAGGACGCTGGCCTGCTCTAAAGGAGGCCATGTTGGCTAAATATATATATTCTTTTCAGGGAGAACCTGGAGTACCTGGTGGGCCAGAGAGTAGACAGAGTGTTTTCTTGATAGTTTTAATTTGAAATGTACATTGGTGTCCTTCACTAAGATCTGTACTTTTTGAAAAATGTCTGCCACAGCCTTGGTCTGTGCCTATCCCTGTCTATGAGACTATCCACGATTTGACCAGGCACCTGTAACACTACGCAGTCAGCTGACTCTAGCGAAGGAGTGTGTTGTTCTTTTCTCTCAGTCCTCCCTGACTCCCTCACTCACCAACCCTCCTGGCTGTCTCTAGAATGTGCTTGCTGGCTCTTGCTGTCCTCATACCGGCTCCAATGCCACTAGACAGGACTCCTCCTTGTGTTGTCAGAGGATCCCTCTGACACACGAGTCCCGGGCCCGAGGTCACCACCCTCAGACTAGGGAGTCACCCTTAAGGGCCACCAACAGCCTCCTCAGCACTCTATCACTTGCTTCCACCTGAACTTCACACTGCCCCTGCTGGGCTGACCCTGAGTATATATGAGGTGCCTGTCCCCTTCAAGTCCTTCCGAGGAATGGCTAGGGCCCTCATTAATACTCCAGACAGCTCCTTCTAGACTCCTTCCTCCACTTCTGGAAGCTTCCCCAAGGTTCCAGAAAGCAGGGAAAGTCACCAGAGGGGCTGCTGCTGAATCATCCAGCCTCCCTGAGTCACTTACACTGACCCAGATTCAAAACACAGGTTTGGCTGCCAGCCAAACCAAACAACTTACCTACACTACAAAAAAAAAAAAAAAAAAACACTAGCACACTAAGCTAGAGGGTGCTACAATGATTTAGTTGAGAGGTAAGAGGTTACTGATTAAAAATGTATAACATGTAAGAACTGTCTTAACTGTCTCTGCATTAAGGTAAAAAAATACCCCACTACTTGTCCCCCCCAAAAGACACTTACATGACTTTTCTTATGACCCAGCACTCAGCAGTGGGAGGCATAAGCTCCTGCAGCTGTCAGTCAAACCCCTGTGACGAGTGAAAGGGGGCGTGATTTACAGATGCTGTGTGTATTTATGTATGAACACAGCCCCGATCAGGAACACTTGCTGAAGGGGCAACTGGAGGATAGAAGGAGCAGACATTGTCAGCAATAGACTCCAGAAGAGGAGGTAAGAGACCACTCTGTGCAATAAAATTGTGCAAAGTAGGTGAGTATAATATTTTTTTTATTGTAGCAAAAAAAAATGCTGTGTAAAAAAACTTTTAGTCATATACAATGTGCTTCTCATTCTGGCATGCACTAAAGTGTCTTGTGAAACAGTTTTTTCGAAGTTAAAAATTGTATAAAGCAGAAGGGCCGGATTTAGTCTGCGGATAGACAGGATCTATTGGAATCCATCAATTTACTGAACATAGAGAAGAATATCAGCAGAAGTTTAGTTTATGATATCAGAAGAAATTAAATTTATGATGGCATTCTCGATAAATGTGTTCATTCTTATTCTGTTCTACAAAAATAAATATTTATTGCGGCATACAAAAACCAGATATTAATCCCAATCCCACTGAAGCTGATATTGTTTAAAGTGACGAGGCAGCTAGAGAGCAGGAGGTCTTAAGAGGAATGGAGAGAATGATTAGGTTGGTATTTTGAGACTAGGCTGGCGATGTAACTGGGGGCTAAGTTGTGAATGGCTTTGTAAGTTGTTGTTAGTATTTTGAATCTAGTAAGTTGGGTAAATGGAAGCCAGAGGAGGGATTGACAGAGAGGAGTAGCAGAGTGATTGATGAGGTGGATGAGTCTGGCAGCAGTGTTCATGATGGGTTGAAGGGGGGGGGGGGGGTAGCCTATGTAAAGGTAAGCCAATGAGAAGGGAGTTGCAGTAGTTGAGCCGAGAGATGACCAGGGAGTAAATTAAGAGCTTTGTTCTGTCATTAGTTATAAAGGGGGTGCATATTTTGGAGATGTTGCGGCGGCAAGGTTGAGGCGGCATGATTTGGACAGTGATTGGACATGGGGCTTAAAGGAAAGTTCAGAGTCCAGGACTACACCAAGGACCTTGGCATGTGGGGATGGGGTAATAGTTGTGCCATCGATTTTGATAGATAAGGGGAAGGGGCACGTAGTGGAGGAAAAATTATAAGTTCTGTTTTGGATAAATTGAGTTTGAGGAAGTGGTGTGACATCCAGACTGATATATCTGCTAGTAAATTATTGATAAGTGAGGAGACTGAGGTAGTGAGCAGAGGGGTAGAGAAATAGATTTGGGTTTCGTCAGCGTAGAGTTGGTATCAGCTGACTCAGAGAGGAGGTGTAGATTGAAAATAGGAGAGGTCCAAGAACAGAACCTTGGGGTCCCCAACAGAGAATAGAAGAGGAGAGAAGGAAGTAGAATTCTAAATAACACTAAAGGTGTGGTTGGATAAGTAGGATGAGAACCAGCGAAGAGTACAGTCATAGAGAGCAGTTTCTTTGGAGTGTTAAGGAGGAAATCCAGACTGAAGGGGATCAAGAAGGCTATTCTCTGCAAGGTGGTCGCTTGTAGTCTGTTATAGGTCAGACGTTTAAGGAGGTTGGATAAAAAGGGGAGTAAGGAAATGGGGCGTAGGTTGTTAGGATTGGTTGGGTCCTGTGAGGGATTTTTAGGTATGGGGCTGACTAGTGCATGTTTTAGAGAGTTGGAGAAGATGCCAGAAGAGAGGGAGAGATTGAAGATGTGGGCTAGAGATTGTAGAATAGGGGCAGAGTGTGAACATAGCATTAGCAAAGGAACAGGATCCAGAGGGCAGGTGGTAGCTGGATGTTAGCAAGTAGTTTAGCAACCTCATCTATAGTGGTGGGGTTGAATGAGGGAAGTAATGATTGTACCTCTGGGCATGAAGTGTAAAGCGTCGAGGGTAACTGAACAGCAGAAATCTCCTCAGTAATTGTATCAATCTTCTGTTTGAAGTGGTTGGCGATCTCCTGGGCAGTGAGTGAGTTAGTGGGTGGAGGCAGTGGAGGACAAAGTAGAGAGTTGATGGTAGAGAAGAGTTGACGGGGACGGGATAATAAGTTGTTAATAAGAGTGATAAAATAGGTCTGCTTGGCAGTGTGGAGGCTGGAATTGTATTGTTGGAGGGCATATTTATATTGGTTAAAATCTTTCTGAGACCTAGTCTTACACCACAAGCGCTCAAGAGCAAGGCTATGGTTTTTCAGACTTCTATTGATATCTGTTTTCCAAGGGTCAGGGCCTGATTCTGTGTGTAGTGGGGGGGGGCAATGTTTCCAGGGAGACTAACAATGAAGCGTTGTAGACAGAAGTAGCTAGGTCAGTGCCGGACAGGGATGAGATTTTGTCATAGAGATGGTCGGTAGCAGGGTAAAGAAGAGAAAGGTTGCGATGACAAAGGTTTCTATGGGTAACAGTTAGGTGGTTGGAGGGAGAGGAGGTGGAGGAGAGGGAGTGAAACTAATAAGGTAGTGATTAGAGAGAGGGAAAGGATAGTTGGAGAGGTTGCACGGGGTGCATAGGTGGAAGAAAACAAGGTCAAGGGTATTGCCATCAGAGTGAGTAGAAGCGTGTATCCATTGCTTCAGGTCAAAGGAGAAGGTTAGGCTGAGAAGTTTGGAAGTGGCAGGAGTGTTAGTATTAATAGGGCTGTTGAAGTCACCGAGAATGATTGTGAGGATTTCAGAAGAGAGAAAGTAGGGTAGCCAGGCAGAGAAGTCATCTAGAAAGGTTGATACCGGTCCAGGTGGCCGATAGATCACAGCTATCTTTAGAGAAACTGGAGAAAAAAGATGAATGCAGTGTACCTCAAATGAGGAGAGTGAAAGAGAGGGAGGTGGCTGAAGTACCTGAAAGGAGCTATGTAAAGCTAGAAGGATTCCGACACCCCCTTCCTTTGTCCACTGGGTCTGGGGGAGTGAGTCCAGAGAAGACCACCATGGGATAGGAAAGCAGAATAAGCAGTGTCGGATTCATGAAGCCAGGTTTTGGTAATGGCGAGTAGATTAAATGAGTTAGCAATAAAGAGGTGATGAGAGAGGTGAGTTTATTACAGACGGAGCGGGCATTCCAAAGAGCGGAAGAGAAAGGGAGTCTGGTCTTGGGAAGAAGAGAAATGGGAACTAAATTGTGTTCATTGCGGCTGCTGCCAGAGGGTGCAGGGTAATGGGTGCATTGAGTACAGTTAAATGATGGAGGCCCGGGTTTTTGGGATATACAGTATATCACAAAAGTGAGTACACCCCTAACATTTTTGTAAACATTTTATTATATCTTTTCATGTGACAACACTGAAGAAATTACACTTTGGTACAATGTAAAGTAGTGAGTGTACAGCTTACTGTATATGACAGTATTCGTTTGCTTTCCCCTCAAAATAATTCAACACACAGAGATTAATGTCTGGTATGCCTGACCTTAGCAGGGACTACTCCGTCGTCAGAGCTAATTGTCAGGGAGCCACTGCTGTCTACAGGTTCGTATACTGACCCTGATTCTGCCTGTGAGACTCCCCCATCGCTCTCATCTGACATGGTCAGTATCCTGTAGGCCTCTTCACTAGCGTACCTCTGTTTGGACATTTTGGCCAATAAATTTATAGGTACCTAGTGCGACTCACAGGTAGAAAAGCACCTGGTTGTCGAGGACTATTTGAATCGCTGCGAAAAAAACCTGCTAATGCTAGCAGAGATCAGGCCTGACCCTTCTAACGCTGCAGTTTTGTGTGTTGTGTTTTTGGAAGTGACAATAATCTATTGATTACTGCACTTTCCTGGGTGGGGTGGGCTGGGGTGGGCTGGGCAGAGGGGCTAAACGCAGGTGCTGGCAGGTGTCGTGACCGATCCTGCTAACACTGCATTTTGGGAACCCTAAACTATTGGGGATGCTAGTATATTTCTGATCAGATCAAAGATATTGATCTGTTCAGACACTATACAAAATAAATAAAAAAATAAAAACATTCAAGCACCCCTGTCCCCCGTGCTTGCGTGCAAAGGCGCACGCAAGTGTCGGTCTAGTGTCATATGTAAACCGCAATTGCAGCATGCATGTGAGGTATCGCCGCAAACGTCAGGTCGAGGGCAGTAATTCTTGCAGTAGAACTCCTCTGTAAGTTTAAAGTGGTAACCTGTAAAGACTTTTAAAGGCTTTTAAAAATGTACGAAATTTGTTGCCGCTGCATGGGTGTGCGCAATTTTAAAGCATGTCATGTTTGGTATATATGTACTCAGCATAAGATCATCTTTTAAATTTTATCAAACAATTAGGAAATATATAGTTTATTTGTGCATTAAATTTAAATTGTATTTTTTTTTGCAAAAATTGAGTTTGGAAAATCTGTTGCGCAAATACAGTGTGACATAAAAATTGCAACATCCACCATTTTATTCTGTAGGGCCTCTGCTTTAAAAAAAATATATATATAATGTTTGGAGGTTCAAAGTAGTTTTCTAGTAAAAAAAATATATTTTTTTCCTGTAAACAATAAGTCACGAAAAAGTTTTGGTTTTCAAGTGGTTAGAAGAGTGGGGTGATGTGTGGTTAAGATTGAACATAAAATGCCAGGACAGTTCAAACACTCCCCAAATTACCCCTTTTTGGAAAGTAGACACCCAAAGCTATTTGATGTGGGGCATATTGAGTCCATGGAGTATTTTATATTTTGCGCTAAGTTTCGGGAAAATTAAATTTTTTTTTTTTTTTTGTTTTTTACACAAAGTTGTCACTAAATGACATATTGCTCACACATGTCATGGGTATATGTGAAATGACACCACAAAATACATTCTGCTGCTTCTCCTTAGTACAGGAATACCACATGTGTGAGACTTTTTAGGAGCCTAGCTGTGCACGGAACTCCGAAATCCAATCACCACTTGCTTATTTTACTTCCTCACTACCTGTCACAGTTTCGGAGGCTCTGAAATTTTAAGATAGCATAAACTCCCCCCCCCCCCAAATGACCCCATTTAGCAAAGTAGACACTCCAAGCTATTTGCTGAGAGGCATGGTGAGCCCATGGAATATTTTATATTTTTTTTTTTATTATTTTTTTATACGAGATTCGCGAAAAATTTTATTTTATTTTATTTTACACAAAGTTGTAACTAAGTTATATATTGCTCACACATGCCATGAATATATTTGAAATGACACCCCAAAATACATTCCGCTGCTTCTTCTGAGTACGGAGATACCACATGTGTGAGATTTTTTGGCAGTCTAGCCGCGTACAGGCCCCCGAAATCCAATCACTGCCTTCAGGCATTCCAAGGGAGTAAATTGTTGATTTCACACCTCACTACCTATCACAGTTTTGAAGGCCACGAAATGCCAAGATAGCACAACCCCCCCCCCCCCTAAATGACCCCTTTTCAAGAAGTAGACACCCCAGGGTATTTGCTAAGATGCATGGTGAGTATTTTGCAGTTCTCATTTATTTTGGAAAATGAAGAAAATAAAGGAAAATGCATTTTTTTTCCTCTTTTTCCAATTTCCAAAACTTTGTGACAAAAAGTGAGATCTGCAAAACACTCAACATGCCTCTCAGTAAATAGCTTAGAGTGTCTACTTTCCGAAAAGGGGTAATTTGGGGGGGGGGGAGGGTTGTGCTGTCTTGGCATTTCATGGCCTTCAAAACTGTGATAGGTAGTGCGGAGTGAAATCAACAATTTATGCCCTTGGAAAGCCTGAAGGCGGGGATTGGATTCTGGGGGCCTGTACACGGCTAGACTGCCTAAAAGTCTCACACATGGGGTGTCCCCATACTCAGGAGAAGCATCAGAATTTATTTTGGGGTGTCATTTCACATATACCCATGGCATGTGTGAGCAATATATCATTTAGTGACAAATTTGTGTAAAGAAAAAAAAAAATAATAATAATAATTTTCCTAAAACTTTTGGCAAAATATAAAATATTCCATGGACTCACCATGCCTCTCAGCAAATAGCTTGGAGTGTCTACTTTACAAAATGGGGTCATTTGGGGGGGGGGCGGGTTTGTGCTATCTTGAAATTTCAGGGCCTCCGAAACTGTGATAGGCAGTGAGGAAGTAAAATGTGCAATTTACGTCCTTAGAAAACTTAAAGGCGGTAATTGGTTTTTGGGGTCCCGTACACAGCTAGGCTCCCTAAAAGTCTCACACATGTGGTATCCCTGTACTCAGGAGAGGCATCAGAATGTATTTTGGGGTGTCATTCCACATATACCCATGGCATGTGTGTGCAATTTATCTTTTAGTGACAACTTTTTGTTAAAAATAAAAATAAAAAGTGTAATTTTCCCAAAACTTGTGGCAAAATATAAAATATTCCATGGACTCACCATGCCTCTCAGCAAATAGCTTGGAGTGTCTACTTTGCAAAATGGGGTCATTTGGGGGGAGTTTTGTGCTATCTTGATGTTTCAGGGCCTCCAAAACCGTGATGGGTAGTGAAAAAGTGCAATGAGCAATTTACACCCTTTGAAATTCTGAAGGTGGTGATTGGATTTCGGGGTCCGGTACACAGCTAGGCTCCCAAAAAGTCTAACACATGTGGGATCCCTGTACTCAGGAGAAGCAGCAGAATTTATTTTGGGGTGTAATTACACATATACCCATGGCATGCATGAGCAATATATAATTTCAATGACAACGTTGTGTAAAAAAAAACACATTTTTTTTTTCTTTTTTTAAACACCTGTGACAGAAAAATTAAATATTCAATGGGCTCAACATGCCTCTCAGGACATTCCTTAGAATGTCTACTTTCCAAAAAGTGGTAATTGTGGGGGGGGGGGGGGGGGGGTTTGTAATGCCCTGACATTTTAGCACTTCAAGGAATTAGAAAGGCAGTCAGAAAGTAAAAGCTGCGTAAATTCCAGTATATACACCATAGTTTGTAGACGCTATAAGTTTTGTGAAAACCAATAAGAATAAGCTTTTTGATATTTATTTGTCAAAGACATGTAGCTAAATACATTTTGGCCAAAATATATGACAAAAATTGAGTATATTGGATATTTTTTTTAAAAGAAAAAGTAGAAAATGTCATTTTTTTCTCAAAATGTTTGCTCTTTTTTTATTATTATCGCAAAACATAAAAATTGTACAGGTGATCAAATACCACCAAAAGAAAGCTCTATTTGTGGGAAAAAAGGATGTAAATTTTGTTTGGGTACAGCATTGCATGACCGCGCAATTGTCAGTTAAAGTCACACAGTGCCAAATTGAAAAAAGTGGCCTGGTCATTAAGGGGGAAAATCCTCCGGTCCAGAAGTGGTTAAGGAATTGTTTATTTTGGAATATTTCACTTTATACTTTATTAAAAAGAGCTACTCTCGGCTGAATGGAGTTTTATTTTGTTTTAACTGCTTGCATTGGTAATTGTACAAGCTTGCAGTGCTCAGCACCCCATGCACTATGTTTGACAATCCCTTTCCTTTTTATCGTTGAAGAGGGATAGAACTGATTTTTAAGATTCATCTCCAATAGACTTCAATAGATTTCATATTGCAGTTTGCAGTTTGTGCATTTATGGATGTGTTCACCTAACCTGCCCTCAAATCAAACCCAAGCAGATTCACTCATTGAGATAAACAAAATTTATATCAGCTGCACTCTAATTTAAGTTCTTCTTGCTGTACTAATTTAACAGTAGGCAAAGTGATTGCATACATCATGTCTCCACCCAAAAACGAACCTTCCTTGATGTGCTGAACTGCTCCTAGCTTGCTTACAAGAACAGGGGAAGCCAAGTGCAGTGAAACGCGTCAAAGAAGGTTGGTTTTCGGGTTGAGACATGATGTATGCTGATAGGTAAATTAACACAGCAAGAAAAGCTGAGATTAGGATGTGGATGTTATAATTTTTTATCTTGATAGACAGCAAAGACAGGCTATGGGAGGCGGCACCTAGATAGTCCCTATATGGCAAGAGCAAGTCTTGAGCGGCGCTATGGCTCTGTGTATGTTTTTATTATAAGATTCGCTCATTACAACTGAGTCTGACTGCTAATGTCTGGGAAGCTGGGGAGAAATCTTTCACTGGCCATCAATGCCTGAGTACTTTTTCAATTGCTATTCTTGCATTTGAATGAGGGAGAGGACTACTGACAACCAATGCTTGCTAAGAAGGGGGGTGGCTTCACTGATGTCCAATGCCTGGGAAGGGGGGAAAGCCTTCACTGGCCACCAATGCATGGGAAGGAGGGATGTGGTTAATTCACTGATGTCTGGGAAGGAGGAAAGAGGTAGTCCACTGGCCATCGAAGCCTGGGAAATGGGTGAGGAGAATCTTTCTCCACTGATGCCAGTGCTGGGGAGAGGTTATTTTTCCCATTAATACTGATGATGAGAGGAGGGTATTCTTCCTCTTGTTGTCTGCACAAACCTTAGCCATACACAGTCAGACTTCGATATGCGAGAACCTCAAAACTTACCAATAATTATTGTTCTGAGGGTCTACCTGACAAGATATAAATTGTTTAAATTGGAACGTCACTCTCTTGATCAACATATCCTTATGTAGTTAGCATTAGTAAATATAAAGGAAAGAATATAATAGCTATTTGTTTTAAACTTTTTTTACATGTCTTCAGTTAACTCCTGGTTTCCAGGCCTAGGCAAATTATGTCATTCATCCAAGGAGTCCTTAGTCCTGACTGTATGAATGACTAATGACTAGAGCAGATGGATTCAAGGAAGTAAATTCTTCATAAGTCATCTGCCCTTACTCAAGCTGGCAATGGCCAAAAATGCTAGAAGGGGGGTATCAAAGTGATTTCTCAGTAAAAATAAAGCACGGAGACATGAATGGATGGGTGATTTTGCTTTGAATAGTAATAATAAATTATATAGCGTTTTTGGTACTCAGATGCAGTGTAGTTCCACTTTAAGTAGACATTCACACTAGAAAATGTTGATAGGACACATTACAGCATCTCTGCCTCTATTTAAAATAAAAAAAAATTAATTAAGTCATAACTTCTGTGACAGGGCTGGGGTGTTGTCCATGCAGGTTGAGGGGCTCCGGGAGGTCTTTTCTAAATGAAAACTGGTTTTGCAGTGTCCTCCAGTTATAAGGATATGGATCCTGGAGCCTGGAGGCATTGTAGTGTCTTGGGTGTGATGAAGCCTGCAAACCTGGGTCCACATTGACTGTTCGAAATTCGGCCGAATTTCAAACTTTTTGCTGAAAAAGTTCGGAATTCAGCAACCAGAACCGACCAAAATGCAATGGGACAGGAACTGGGCTTTAAAAGCCCCTGATTGGACCAGAACCATCAGTAAAAGCCAATTGAGGGGGCAGGAGGATGCTAGGAATGTGATTGGAATGACTAGGGGTCCAGAGGCCAATCAGTAGTGAATACTTCCCCCAGTACATAAGATAGCCCCGCCAAATCTCTAGCATTGTAATACAGGTATGTGGAAGAGAGTGGAAGCAGTTCTGTTACTCCTGCTTCAAAAGTGTCATTTAGCAATTATTAGTTTGAGGAAAGGGACATCTAGTGTAGTTAGGGTACTATTTTCCACTATAGTTAGACTTAATAATCTAGTTTCTGTAGGGAAAGTTTTAAGTGTCAGGGTGACTGTAGTGTAGTGTAGGGTTAACTGACTCTGACTGCTATGGCAGGGTGACCAAACCCTTCCATTTCAGGGTGACCGCCATAGAAAAAAGATTGTTCGTATTAGAATTGCAGTAGAGCAGGATAGTGGCTTCGCTACTTTCACACCTGGGCGTTTTTGTTGCAGGCGTTTATTGGGCTTTTTTGTGGACGTCTTTGGAGGCAGGCATGACATCTGAACTTCTGTGTAGGGGTATATATACACACACACATGTATGTATATATACACATACACATATATAGGTGTGAAAGTAGCAGAACCCTATGCCTGCGCTAATGAAATTATTTGCAGGCATAGGACTTCACTCCTATCACACCTATATGTGTGTATGTGTATAAATACTTATAAATGTGTGTGTATATATACCCCTATACACTTATATGTATTTATACACATACACACATATAGGTGTGATAGGAGAATAGCCCTATGCCTGCAAATTATTTCATTAGTGCAGGCATAGGGTTCTGCTACTTTCACACCTATGTATGTGTATGTGTATATATACATACGTGTGTGTGTGTATATACCCATACACAGAAGTTCAGATGTCATGCCTGCCTCCAAAGACATCCACAAAAAAAGGCCAATAAAACGCCTGCAACAAAAACGGCCGGGTGTGAAAATAGCGGAGCCACTATCCTGCTCTACTGCAATTCTAATACAAACAATCTTTTTTTTCTGGTTCTGGACATGCTACAGAGCTGAAACTTCAGAGGTACACTTTTTAGACCCCCCCCCCCCCCCCCCCAGACACTAAATCCAAAGAAATCTCATTTTTTTCTTTTTCAATAATTTTTTCAATAATTGGCTCTCTATCAAAAATTACAATTTTTAAGAACTTTTTTTGTGTGATTAATACTCCCTGGTGCATGACCCAGAACTAGTGTTGAGCGAACACGGACTGTATTATTCGTGTTCGTACCGAATAATTGGATTTTTTTTACCCGAACACGGACACGGACACTTTACTGTATGTTCGGGTAAAAATCCGTGTTCGGTCGTTTTATTTCCGGGTTTTGCATGCTTTGGCGCTCTTTTCATGGCGGGCTTTCAACAGCCAATCAACAATCGTTTAACTGGTGTGCCTTAAGCCATCCCAGCCATGCCTGCAAATGTCTTAGTAGCTGTGATTGGCCGTCTGAAGCATGTGACCAAGTCTTTATAAGTTCGAGGCAGCCGCCGCAGCAGCGTCATTCTGCTGCTTAGCTAAGGGACAGAGCACACATCAATGTGCTGGCTGCTGATTAGGGAAAGATAGGCAGGAAAAAACCATTTGTGTCCGGATAGAATTGAGGGACAGGTCGGAGTGTTTAGGCAGGGCGAGTTGTAGGCATTTTAGGGATAGAGTCTGCTGAATTATAGGGTCAGTGTCTTCTACAAACTACAATCGATATTGCTGTGTGGGGGGTGGGGTGAATCTGCACTCAATCCTGATCTACGATCTCTTCTCAATCCTGTTAGGGACAGAGTCTGCTGAATTTTAGGGAAACTGTGTTCTACAAACTACAATCGATATTGCTGTGTGGTGTGGGATTGGAGATAGGCAGGTGTCAGTGATCCACATCCATTTTTCTGTGTGTGAGCTGCAGTGAACACAATCTTTTTGGGCTGCAGTGAACACAATCTTTTTGGGCTGCAGTGAACACAATCTTTTTGGGCTGCAGTGAACACAATCTTTTTGGGGTGCAGTGAACAAAATCTTTTTGGGGTGCAGTGAACACAATCCTTTTTGGTGTGCAGTGAACACAATCTTTGTGGGGTGCAGTGAACAAAATCCTTTGTGGGGTGCAGTGAACACAATCTTTTTGGGGTGCAGTGAACAAAATCCTTTTTGGGGTGCAGTGAACAACATCCTTTTTGGGGTGCAGTGAACACAATCTTTTTGGGGTGCAGTGAACAAAATCCTTTGTGGGGTGCAGTGAACACAATCTTTTTGGGGTGCAGTGAACACAATCTTTTTGGGGTGGAGTGAACAACATCCTTTTTGGGGTGCAGTGAACAAAATCCTTTTTGGGGTGCAGTGAACAAAATCATTTTTGGGGTGCAGTGAACACAATCTTTTTGGGTTGCAGTGAACACAATCTTTGTGGGGTGCAGTGAACACAATCTTTTTGGGGTGGAGTGAACAACATCCTTTTTGGGGTGCAGTGAACAACATCCTTTTTGGGGTGCAGTGAACACAATCTTTTTGGGGTGCAGTGAACACAATCTTTGTGGGGTACAGTGAACAGAATCTTTGTGGGGTGCAGTGAACACAATCTTTGGGGGGTACAGTGAACACAATCTTTTTGGGGTGCAGTGAACACAATCTTTGTGGGGTGCAGTGAACACAATCTTTTTGGGGTGGAGTGAACAAAATCATTTTTGGGGTGCAGTGAACAACATCCTTTTTGGGGTGCAGTGATCAAAATCCTTTTTGGGGTGCAGTGAACACAATCTTTTTGGGGTGCAGTGAACAAAATCCTTTGTGGGGTGCAGTGAACAGAATCTTTGTGGGGTGCAGTGAACACAATCTTTGGGGGGGTACAGTGAACACAATCTTTTTGGGGTGCAGTGAACACAATCTTTGTGGGGTACAGTGAACAGAATCTTTGTGGGGTGCAGTGAACACAATCTTTGGGGGGTACAGTGAACACAATCTTTTTGGGGTGCAGTGAACACAATCTTTGGGGGGTACAGTGAACACAATCTTTTTGGGGTGCAGTGAACACAATCTTTGTGGGGTGCAGTGAACACAATCTTTGGGGGGGTACAGTGAACACAATCTTTTTGGGGTGCAGTGAACAACATCCTTTTAGGGTGCAGTGAACACAATCTTTGTGGGGTGCAGTGAACAACATCCTTTTAGGGTGCAGTGAACACAATCTTTGTAGGGTACAGTGAACAGAATCTTTGTGGGGTGCAGTGAACACAATCTTTGGGGGGTACAGTGAACACAATCTTTGTGAGGTGCAGTGAACACAATCTTTGTGGGGTGCAGTGAACACAATCATTGTGGGGTGCAGTGAACTCAATCTTTGTGGGGTACAGTGAACACAATCTCATACTTCTGAAGATTTGAGGGTGCTGCCTGTTCCATACTCCCCCTACTCCTCATCTAGCCTTTTAGGGGTACAAACAATAGTAATTGGGGCCTAGTGTGGTTGTGTACGTGTGATATACATACACTTTTTTTGGATCATATTTTCTATTCCGCTATTTAATCAAAAACCTTTGGGGATCAGTTAAATTGGGGGATAGTCTGTGTTGGTACGTGTGAGAGAGATCCACCTTTCCAAGTTGTTGGGGTTCATCTCATACTTCTGAAGGTTTGAGGGTGCTGCCTGTTCCATACTCCCCCTACTCCTAGCCTTTTAGGGGTACAAACAATAGTAATTGGGGCCTAGTGTGGTTGTGTACGTGTGATATACATACACTTTTTTTGGATCATATTTTCTATTCCGCTATTTAATCAAAAACCTTTGGGGATCAGTTAAATTGGGGGATAGTCTGTGTTGGTACGTGTGAGAGAGATCCACCTTTCCAAGTTGTTGGGGTTCATCTCATACTTCTGAAGGTTTGAGGGTGCTGCCTGTTCCATACCCCCCCTACTCCTCATCTAGCCTTTTAGGGGTACAAACAATAGTAATTGGGGCCTAGTGTGGTTGTGTACGTGTGATATACATACACTTTTTTTGGATCATATTTTCTATTCCGCTATTTAATCAAAAACCTTTGGGGATCAGTTAAATTGGGGGATAGTCTGTGTTGGTACGTGTGAGAGAGATCCACCTTTCCAAGTTGTTGGGGTTCATCTCATACTTCTGAAGGTTTGAGGGTGCTGCCTGTTCCATACTCCCCCTACTCCTCATCTAGCCTTTTAGGGGTACAAACAATAGTAATTGGGGCCCAGTGTGGTTGTGTACGTGTGATATACATACACTTTTTTTGGATCATATTTTCTATTCCGCTATTTAATCAAAAACCTTTGGGGATCAGTTAAATTGGGGGATAGTCTGTGTTGGTACGTGTGAGAGAGATCCACCTTTCCAAGTTGTTGGGGTTCATCTCATACTTCTGAAGGTTTGAGGGTGCTGCCTGTTCCATACCCCCCCTACTCCTCATCTAGCCTTTTAGGGGTACAAACAATAGTAATTGGGGCCTAGTGTGGTTGTGTACGTGTGATATACATACACTTTTTTTGGATCATATTTTCTATTCCGCTATTTAATCAAAAACCTTTGGGGATCAGTTAAATTGGGGGATAGTCTGTGTTGGTACGTGTGAGAGAGATCCACCTTTCCAAGTTGTTGGGGTTCATCTCATACTTCTGAAGGTTTGAGGGTGCTGCCTGTTCCATACCCCCCCTACTCCTCATCTAGCCTTTTAGGGGTACAAACAATAGTAATTGGGGCCTAGTGTGGTTGTGTACGTGTGATATACATACACTTTTTTTGGATCATATTTTCTATTCCGCTATTTAATCAAAAACCTTTGGGGATCAGTTAAATTGGGGGATAGTCTGTGTTGGTACGTGTGAGAGAGATCCACCTTTCCAAGTTGTTGGGGTTCATCTCATACTTCTGAAGGTTTGAGGGTGCTGCCTGTTCCATACCCCCCCTACTCCTCATCTAGCCTTTTAGGGGTACAAACAATAGTAATTGGGGCCTAGTGTGGTTGTGTACGTGTGATATACATACACTTTTTTTGGATCATATTTTCTATTCCGCTATTTAATCAAAAACCTTTGGGGATCAGTTAAATTGGGGGATAGTCTGTGTTGGTACGTGTGAGAGAGATCCACCTTTCCAAGTTGTTGGGGTTCATCTCATACTTCTGAAGGTTTGAGGGTGCTGCCTGTTCCATACTCCCCCTACTCCTCATCTAGCCTTTTAGGGGTACAAACAATAGTAATTGGGGCCCAGTGTGGTTGTGTACGTGTGATATACATACACTTTTTTTGGATCATATTTTCTATTCCGCTATTTAATCAAAAACCTTTGGGGATCAGTTAAATTGGGGGATAGTCTGTGTTGGTACGTGTGAGAGAGATCCACCTTTCCAAGTTGTTGGGGTTCATCTCATACTTCTGAAGGTTTGAGGGTGCTGCCTGTTCCATACCCCCCCTACTCCTCATCTAGCCTTTTAGGGGTACAAACAATAGTAATTGGGGCCTAGTGTGGTTGTGTACGTGTGATATACATACACTTTTTTTGGATCATATTTTCTATTCCGCTATTTAATCAAAAACCTTTGGGGATCAGTTAAATTGGGGGATAGTCTGTGTTGGTACGTGTGAGAGAGATCCACCTTTCCAAGTTGTTGGGGTTCATCTCATACTTCTGAAGGTTTGAGGGTGCTGCCTGTTCCATACCCCCCCTACTCCTCATCTAGCCTTTTAGGGGTACAAACAATAGTAATTGGGGCCTAGTGTGGTTGTGTACGTGTGATATACATACACTTTTTTTGGATCATATTTTCTATTCCGCTATTTAATCAAAAACCTTTGGGGATCAGTTAAATTGGGGGATAGTCTGTGTTGGTACGTGTGAGAGAGATCCACCTTTCCAAGTTTTTGGGGTTCATCTCATACTTCTGAAGATTTGAGGGTGCTGCATGTTCCATACTCCTCTTCCTCATCCTCCCTTTAGGGTAGGAAAAAATTTAATCGGGCCTAGTCTGTGTTTGTACGTGTGAGATACACAGTTTTTTATCCTATTCCGCTATTCAATACACACCCTTTTGGTGTAAAAAACATTAAATTGCGGCATAGTTTGCATATTTGACATTTGCATATATTGTGCCTTGTTGCGCTGTTTTGGGTACTCCACCAACATGGCCAGTGGCAATGACGCCATTCTCAGCTTAACTATCCCACTTCTATGCCTCCTTGAAAAAACAATTTGGGCGATGATGGAAGAGGATGTGGCACAGGATGAGGAGGAGGAGGAGGAGGATGAAGAGGTAACATTTCAAAGGCTTTCAGGGCAGTCATTCGCAAGGGGCTCCGAGGGTGGGTTCCTGCACACACAAACGCCAGGGACACAATTGTCCAGCAGGGGCACAGTTCTGGAGGATGAGGAGGATGAGGAGGAGGAGGAGCTGGAGGAGGAGATGGAACCATGTTCACAGCAGGGTGGCACCCAGGCCAGCTCATGGCCATCACTGGTGCGTGGCTGGGGGGATACAGAGGACACGGACGATACACCTCCCACAGAGGACAGCCTTTCGTCGCCTCTGGGCAGCCTGGCACACATGAGCGATTACATGCTGCAGTGTCTCCACAACGACCGCCGAGTTGCCCACATTCTAACTTGTGCTGATTACTGGGTGGCCACGCTGCTGGATCCCCGTTACAAGGACAACGTACCGTCCTTAATTCACTCACTGGAGCGCGATCGCAAGATGCGCGAGTACAAGCGCACGCTGGTAGACGCCATGCTGCTGGCATTCCCATCTGACAGCGGGGCCACAGTGGAAGCACAAGGCAGAGGAGGAGGAGGAGGAGGTCGCCAACGCAACCAGGGCACCGCCAGCACCTCAGAAGGCAGGGTTAGCATGGCCGAAATGTGGAAAAGCTTTGTCAGCACGCCACAACAAACAGCAGCACCAGCAGCTCAGATGGAACGTCTTAGCAGGAGGCAGCATTTTACCAACATGGTGGAGCAGTATGTGTGCACACGCCTACATGTAGTGAATGACGGGTCTGCCCCCTTCAACTTCTGGGTCTCCAAATTGGGCACATGGCCTGAGCTTGCCCTTTACGCCTTGGAGGTGCTGGCGTGCCCTGCAGCCAGTGTATTATCTGAACGGGTATTTAGCACGGCTGGGGGCGTTATAACAGACAAGCGCAGCCGCCTGTCCAGAGACAATGTGGACAAGCTCACGTTCATTAAAATGAACCAGGCATGGATCCCACGGGACTTTTCCGTACCTTATGCAGAATAGCAATGGATACCGACCTTACCCACCCATTGTTCCATTTTTGCTCTTTCTCACTCTTTTGGGGTGTACCCTCATTTAAAATTTTTGAAAAGAAGCAGTGTTGGCTACCTCGTCCTCCTCCTCAGGGCCAGATTAATGTAGGGGCTATTGGAGCTGCAGCTCCAGGCCCCTACCTTTTATATAGGCCCCGGGTTGGCCATATTCACTGTTACCGCTCTTCTGTCACTTGTAAACACAGAAGTCTGGCTTCTATGCTCGCTTCCCCAGGCAGCACCCTCAGAACCTCCCCACACAGCGTGAAGGCCGGACAAGGAGGGACAGTTGGCGATGCATGGATGTGTTTATGGGCTTCAGAGACAGCATCCCATGTTGAATTAGGCATGCATGGCTGCACCCTTCCTCCTCTGGGTGCATGGCAAGGCACGGCCCTTAAGGCCCTTCAAAATCCTCAGCACCAAGCCCATGATGCTGTTAATCCGGCCCTGGTCCTCCTCCACCGCCGCTTCCACCTACACCGCCCATAGGTGTGCGCAGCCTATTGCATTAAGGTGTGCACCCCAAAGTTGAAATACACATGCATGTGTTTGCCAGCAGGGAGAGTAATGTATCGGGGCCATGTACCTGTAGGCAAGGAGAAATAGAGCAGAGCAGGTCCCAGGGAGATCTTTCCCATCTCCTCACTGGCAATGCTATGTGCCCTAGGTGATTAGGGTGTGCCCAGGCACACCCAGCACACCCTGTGCGCACGCCTATGTCACCGCCACATCCACCACCACCTCAACCTCCCTCCTACTCCATATGGGCCTCGTCCTTCAGAGATGAAGAAGAACATTGTTTTATTTTTCTGTTTTTTTTTGTTGTTTTAAGTTATTTCCCTATCCACATTTGTTTGCAGAGCACTTGCCATGCTCTTAATTACGTTTTGCTGCCATTTGCAGCACTCTAGCCCTTTCCTTTGGTGTTTTAGAGCCATTTTAGTGCCTTAAAGTTCGGGTCCCCATTGACTTCAATGGGGTTCGGTGTCCGGGAAAAGTTCGGTAAAAGTCCGGGACACGGACCCGGACTTTTTTTTAAAGTTCGGCCGAACCCGTCGAACACGGACATCTAGGTGTCCGCTCAACCCTACCCAGAACCCTATGCAATTTTTAGGGGCATTTATTGGGTTTTAGGGCTTCAAAATGGTGTTTTTTGATTACCGAAATTCAGGTCCCATTGATTTCAGTGGGCTTCTGAAATCGGGGCCGAACTTTTCAAAAGTTTGATCATGCCTACTAGCAACCAGTTCTGATTCATTCAATGTGGAAATGAGGTTTAATGTTGATAAATGTAAAGTTATGCACTTGGGGGCTAAGAATATGCATGCATCATACATACTAGGGGGAGTAAAACTGGGGGAATGCATAATGGTGAAGGATATGGGTGTTCTGGTAGATCATAAGCTTAATAATAGTATGCAATGCCAAGCTGCGGTTTCCAAAGCAAGCAAAGTCCTTTCTTGTATTAAGGGAGGCATGGACTGCAGAGAGAGATATATAATTTTGCCCTTGTACAAATCAGTAGTGAGACCTCATCTGGAATATGCAGTTCAGTTTTGGGCACCAGTTCTTAAAAAGGATATCGGGGGAACTGGGGAAAGTACAGACAAGAGCAACCAAACTGATAAGAGGCATGGAGGAGCTCAGCTATGAGGAAAGATTAGAGGAACTGAATTTATTCTCTCTTGAGAAGAGGAGATTGAGGGGGGATATGATCAACATGTATAAATGCACATAGTGAACTTGGTGTTAAGTTATTTGCTTTAAGGTCATCGTAGAGGACAAGGAGGTGTGTCTGGAGGAAAAGAGATTTTGTCTCCAAATAACAAAAGGTTTCTTCACATTAAGAGCTGTGGAAATGTGGAATAGATTCCATCCAGAGGTGGTTCTGGCAAGCTCAGTAGATTGCTTTAAAATAGGCCTGTACTAACATTTATTGATCCAGGATATATCACATTGCCTCTCGGGAGATCAGGAAGGAATGTTTTCCCCTGTTGTAGCAAATTGGATCATGCTTTGCTGGGGTTTTTTGCCTTCCTCTGGCTAAACTGTGGGTATACGATTGTGTATATGGGATTGTATGGTTGCGTTTTCTTTTTTCTTTTTTTTATTGGTTGAGCTAGATGGACTTGTGTCTTTTTATAAACTGACTAGCTATGTAACTATATAAACAAGCAAAAAATTGGGGGAGCAAACCCTGAACATGTATATCTAAAGCCGGTGCAGCTATGGACCAAGCAACATGTATATTAAAAAAGAATAGCGCAACCATGCAAAAGAAATGACTAATAAATATGGAGACAATCCATAAATAAAAATGGGGATTTAGTCCCACCATATGGCCATATCGTGCTCAAGCCCACCACTGCGTCAAAGTACCCCATTATCAGTGGGTCCTAAACTATCCATAAAAAAGGGGTGAATCCAGCCTCTCTAACCCTTGGAGACAACACTCCTTGCTGGGATAGATGTGCTAATGCACTACAAAGGACTCCTCCTATATCTACTTGATAGTGGACTCTGATAGAGTACAGGTGTGTGTGGGGGGTGGGATGCTCAACCTCAGAAGTCTGGTCAGACCGAATACATAATATGGTGGGACTAAATCCCCATTTTTATTTATGGATTGTCTCCATATTTAATAGTCATTTCTTTTGCATGGTTGCGCTATTCTTTTTTAATATACATGTTGCTTGGTCCATAGCTGCACCGGCTTTAGATATACATGTTCAGGCTTTGCTCCCCCAATTTTTTGCTTGTTTATTATGTATTCGGTCTGACCAGACTTCTGAGGTTGAGCATCCCACCCCCCACACACACCTGTACTCTATCAGAGTCCACCATCAAGTAGATATAGGAGGAGTCCTTTGTAGTGCATTAGCACATCTATCCCAGCAAGGAGTGTTGTCTCCAAGGGTTAGAGAGGCTGGATTCACCCCTTTTTTATGGATAGTGTAGGACCCACTGATAATGGGGTACTTTGACGCAGTGGTGGGCTTGAGCACGATATGGCCATATGGTGGGACTAAATCCCCGTTTTTATTTATGGATTGTCTCCATATTTAATAGTCATTTCTTTTGCATGGTTGCGCTATTCTTTTTTAATATACATGTAACTATATAACTATGATTGTACTAGTGTTCACAGCCTTGTCAGAACAAAGGTTGACTATGGTTCAGGACTCCACCCTCTCATAGAATATGCTTTGCTGCCAGGGAGCTGCAGATGCATAGACAGGCTAGAAGCGTGTGTATATTTCTGTAGGGTCCAAGCTGATACCTGGGAGATACAGTTGCTGCCGGAGCAACATGTGAATACTGTCATGTTCCAGCTGAAGAAATCGTGATCTAATAGTCTAAAAGCCATTGTAGCCCGAGTGGGGCTTCTTTATTGCTAGGAGGCTGTAGTTTTGTGTTGGTTACCATGTGATGCTAAAATAGTAACAGATTCTCTTTCTAAAATTGGCCTGTGTTTCCAGGCTTAGGCACAGCATTGATTCCTTAGAGTAAATACAGCCTTCCTTGCAGCAAATGGCAAATGAGCACATTAGATCTCATTTGCGTATTACAGCAAGACCAAATTATTTAACAGCTTAGACATTACCATCATGTATTATTGTACACTTCACGGTATAAGTGATTTTAAGATTGTTATTATTTAGCCTCTCTTTCAATATTCCAAGCAATGCATTTATACAGTTATTGTCGCACTCCAGTTGTCCAATGTGGTTTCCTGGGAGCCGCAGACACATTTAGCGCTTGTGGAAGAGGGCAAAGCATGTCAGACATTGTTGCAATGACCCGATGGCTGCTCTGAGCCATCCAAGGACAAAAACAAAGAGATGTTCAACACACTATTCATAATGCGTTATTGTTCATTAATTTATCTTATCTGGTGCAGAGTGAGGTAAACGGAATCTTCTACAGCATATTAGATACTTAATACCTCCGAGGGTACATATTTCTTTCATTTGAACACAGTCACAATTTGCATAGGAGGTACATAATAAAACTGAAAAATATGGCATAGCTCTATAGTTCTCCACAGCTATAATTGAAAAAGAGAAAATAAATTAGCTGCTTGTGATTTAGGGTCTGAAAAAAAAAAAAATCTAACCCTGGCTGATAAAGAAAAGACTATCCTTTACCTATCAGCGTGCCAACTGGATTTCCCAATCTCCCCGGCAAACATTATTTAAGACATATGTGTAAAAAGTAATTTGCATTATAAATTGAGTCAGTAAAGGCGAATGTATCATACCATTGAAAATGGAATAGAGAGTTCACAGAATTATTTGTAAGGGAACAGACAAGTGCGTGGATGGCTTTATATAATATTTTGACTCTGTTTTTTTCTCTGTTGTTCTACTAAAGAGTTATAAATCCCTTTAAATTTTTACTTTAGCAGTACAACAGAAGTCCTCATCGTTTATAAATCTGTAATGAATTAATACAATAGATTGCTGACATGCATTGTATTTCTTACAGTTTTTTTAAACAGATGCTTTAAGATGCAAAAATAATGCAATAGTAATGGAAACAATATTGCTAACCTATATTATGTAGGTAAAAAATGATTGCACTAAACCTGTTAAAATGTATAAATCGCATTGTGGTTCACAAGTAACTACCTATATATACAGACGTATTAAATTGTATCTGAAGTCAAAATTTTTTTGTTTGAACAAAGATCAGGCCCGGTAAGCATTATTACTCTGATTTTACTTGAGTTACTTGAAAGTCATCAGCAGTAAGGCTAAAAAAATGATGTTAAGCCCAGTTACCTATACAAGCCAATTACATTCCATCTATCATCAGTTCACCGCAGTCAAACAATAAAAGCTTCATTTCCGATTGGCTGCTGGAGAAAAAAACTGTATAATGAACATTAAAGTGCATCTAAACCTCAAACTTTTTTAAATTTTGAAGACTAGTGTAGGAAAGGGTTAGAATACCTGCTTATTGCTGTGTGTGTTAGGGAGATTCACATTCTCATTTTCCAGGCTTATGGGAAATCCAAAGGGGTTCACCAAAACCGAAATTCAAATTCAACAACGGGGGCTCTAGTTCTGATGACAACTGTGCAAAATTTAATCTATTCTTACTTTTGAGAGATTTCCTTTCCATTCTTGCTGTGTCTTGAAACGAAATAAAGAAAAATGTCTTTAATGGGACATAGCAAAACAAAAAACATTCCCTATGTTTGGCTTTAGACTTAAGATATACCCCCCGGATCAACTAGGGCTCTGTGCACTGCTGCTACCCTCCACAATTTAAATCGTCTCTTTTTTTTTTTTTTTTTTTACCTTTAAGTCTGGCCCTGCCCACCCAGTGCCATTCTCACCTAGATAAGAATGACATGGCGCTGTTGCCTCAGCCTCCTCGATTTCCATGTTACATGTAGCATTGCCCCGTAAGGACTGCTAGATATTCACTCTGCAGGTCCACCTGGTTACCAGCACACAGCTATAAGCAATGCAATTTTCTTACAATAATCAGTCCAGGAGTATTTGTTTATTTTGTTGTTTATTTTATAATGGGGATAGGAGAAGGAAATAGTGGGATACTCCGATTTAAGCCCCACTGACAAAGTTACTGGTGAGACGCAACACGTACAGGGGCGGAGCCTGTGCATGGAAGCCGCATCCCAGCTGAGATATATACGAATCCACTGTAGCCCGCACTGCAAGTGCAATTTCATGTAAGTGTAACTTATATGTGTCCTGGTAATTCATTAAAGTATACAGAGAGATCACTAGAAGTATTCTTCCCCCTTTTTTTATATATATATATATATATATATATATATATATATATATATATATATATATATATATACCACTGCCAATTGTATCCTGCATCCTTCAGCCTAAAGGAGGAAGGTGGAGGAAGCTGTGTGTCACTTTTGATTGTTCCAGCTTGCTATTTGTCTGAGATCCTGTATCCCTGAGCTTAAAGGAGGAAGGTGGAGGAGGCTGTGTGGTATTACTGATTGCTAAAGCTTGTCTGACTCATTGAGATATATGGGTCAGACATTAAGGTGAGCTGCTACTGAGCACAGAAGTACACTGATCACCTGTGTGTGGAGTAAGCACCAGCACTTTATATTTAATATTTAGCACAGAAGATTTTTTTCACCCATTGCCTGATATTATATATATATATATATATATATATATATATATATATATATATACTTATTGTGGACGTTTTTATTACTTTTTTATGTAATGTATTTTGAAATATGAAATGTGTGCACTTTGTCACTTTATGCACTTAGTTTATTCATGATTTATACATATATATATATATATATATATATATATATATATATATATATTTTATTATTGTATTTATTTATTGATTGATAATTTTACCTTTGGCGCTGCATTTTACTTATCTGATTTCATCTGGGTGTAGTGACAGCACTGAATATAAGCGGCCATCTGATTATTATTGTTTAAGATTTTGTTTTTTGGATTGCGCTGATTATTTTTCTTTTAGGATAGGATACCCATTCAACTATGGTTGAATATTTCCATCCAATTTAATGGACCAATGGGTACGTGTACCCTGGTTTGACAATTTAACCCTGTCCATAAATATGTGTCAGCCAATGCTTAGTTCTTTGTGGAGACAGTGATACTCCACCTCTATTTGTTCATTCTAATACTAGAAATGTTGGAGTTATTCCAGTACCCAGGGGCCATACTGCCTTACTATAGATTACTATAGTTTTTAGGGCATTTCTCCTCCAGTTCTCCTCAAGGTTTCGGGAACATGGAGAATCATAGTCAACACGTCAGCCACATATCTGTAAAAATATCACTGCAGCTCGGAGAACTGCGTGGTCCTGGCACGTGGAGGTACAGATCCTGTAGAGAGGAAAGAGTCCGCTGGGCAATGATTAAAGTCCAGATACCTCTGCTTGCTTGCGAGATGAGAGTTTTTTTGCCTCAGAATAGAAGTATCCCTGGCAAAGCCAGAAGGGGTAGATAACTGAGGGGTTTCGTCCTTGCTACTTTCTGTAACCAGATCCCCCCAGTCAGTGGAAGAGGGCTCCGCCAAGGCAGTATATGCAGGTTCCGTTATCAGTGGCTCTTGGTTGGGTTCTGAGTCCAAAGGGGTAGGACCAATGACTCGGGAACCAAGGAGTCAGGGATGACACCTTTGAGTGTCCAACCTCAGTGGGTAAGGCCAGAACAGACTCCATTACCATGGTGTCATCTGCATCTCAACTTCGAGTGGTGGGCAAAGGGGCTTCCTCCTGAGCAGGTGACATTTCCACTGCTTGTTTCTCTATTTCGGACTCGACCCTGGGCCCAACAGGAGAGTCAGTGTGCGGGCCCCCCCAAAATATTAAATGACGAGCCCACCGAGGGAGGCATAGATTGCATGTCCAGCACAGGTGGCACAGTCCTAGGAGAGGACACAGACAGGACAACTGCTGTGGTGATAGTGGGAGCAGCATGTAGAACAATTCTCCTGCGCTCGAGTGAAAATATGTTGGAAGGAAGAGGGATAATTCAGACTTGAGTGGATAAAGCTTATGGTCTTGCTGGCCCTTCAGGAGCAAGGGTATCTGGAACCAACTGGGAAAAAACAACAAAAAGAAAAGGGGCGCACTGTCCTAGTGCATTACCACTAAAAACATTTATTAAAATATTAAAAAGTATACATTATACTCACAAAGCAGGTGTGAATATACACACATCAATATGATATACATAAAATCTCCAAGGTAGCCAAGGAACCGCACGATGCTGGATGGTATGTAGTGTGCCGCTTGAGGCTGCTGTGGCTAGGCTGACGCGTTTCAGGGGCAAGCCCCCTTCCTCAGGGCCAAAAAAGTTGAGCAGCAACCCTTTTTCTTTTTGTTGTTGTTTCCCATAGTGGGAGCAGCAGCAGGGGCAGCAAGTAGTGGCAGACCGTCTTGTGGTTCCTCTGATTCCAAAAGCCTCACAAAGAGGAGTGTACAACAGGTCAGGCAACACGTTCTACCACCTGGCAGTGCGACTTTATGGTTGCAGTAAGGTAAAGCAGGCTGGTGTCTAGTTTCCAAGGCAACAGCTCCAACCATCTTAAAACACCTTCCGCAGCAGGAACCATGTGGAGGCAAACGAGTTTCCAGGAACAAGCACATATACCAACATCTTGTTATCAGGCAAGCCAACAGGACTCAGTACCCTACACAGGAATCAATCTGGACTTAGCATGCAGTGATCACGTGAGGCAAGCCTGGGCAAGTCCTCACTAACTAACAGCCTTGGTCCCTCTACACTTTAAACTTCAGGTGCATGTAAGGGGCATATCCTGCTGACTACACCAGGTTTTTTTTTGGGGGGGGGGGCCTACTTGCCCTGCACATGGGGCCTCTTCTCCCTTTGGTTTATGTGCTCACTAATGCCTGGGACCAGGTGGGGCTGTGTTCATGTGAATTCAACATTAAGGCAGAACACTGGATTAGAAGTGAGCCATACACCTTGTGCAGCTGTAAACCACAAGTCTAATCCTATTGTGAGACACACTGTCCCATACACTGCATACTTTGTCTTCCAATGTAGCATTTAGAGGGGGACACTGCTAAGCCTGTGCCCCGCTCCATCAGCTTTCCTCTGCCACCCCACACCTAGTGACAGAATGGGTTCCCACCATGCATTAAGCGCAGACCTCATGCTTGCAATTAACCCCTTCAACTATTCTGTACCATGCGGCTAGGTCCTCGCGGTCTCTGTACCCCAGCTTCAATCCCAACTGCTTTTGGAGAACCAATTGCTAGGGAGGGAGTCAGAGCACTGACCTCCCTCGCTAATGGAGAACCTGTCAACCATAACTAGCACCACTCTTCACTGTCTGGCTGCTATTGCATTCCCACCAGTTCATGGTTACCCATAGCAACTGAATTCCTCTCACCAACTCCTCCAGTGAGTTAACCCTTTGTGGTGGCCTTCCATTCCCTTCTCTTCACTCCATATGTGCTTTACAGGCCCTGTTCTTTCAATAAGCCATATACCTCCATGCACCCCTTTGCACTCCATATGTGCTTTACAGGCCCTGTTCTTTTGATATGCCATATACCTCCATGCACCCCTTTGCACCAGGCACAAATAAGTTAAAACAGACTTTAGTGGACAACCCGGTAATACAGTCCAACAATGCAATACAGTTAGTTCCTGATTAACTAGACACAGGCTGCCCATTGCGTACCTTCCCAGAGGTGAGGGTTCTTGGGCATGAGCGTCCTAACTTAGCAAGTCTTCCTAAAGTTCTGTCAAGGCATTGCTGGTGGCTAGATCCTCAAGCTTGGCCTCCTAAATCTTCCCATGCAGGCCACCAACACCCACCGAGCAGAGCCATCTCCCTTTTCTATATAGCACAAGATGAAGGGGAGAGCCCAGAAAATGCCCAGGAAAGTGCAGAGAAAGGTTTAACCCCTTGCCACCTGGGCAGCCTAGATAACTAACAACCCAACCTGCCTATATGCTTGCCACTTCCAGGGAGCCTAACTGGGAGCATTAAATAATGTTATCTTACTTTTGTCAACTTCTAATCTACCCATCTCCTACGTAATGTAGTTCAACAAATACTGACATATTTGAAGTCTAGCATGGGCGGTAACCATGGCTTCACCCATAAATACAATGGAGGAGTAAACATAGCCAGGGATGTGAAGCGTGCTATTCGCAGGATTGCTAGGTGAAAATGAAGAACAAAAGGCCTGAAAAAAAAAAAAGAAAAATAATGCAGTCACCAAATCTAAGGATTGGTAACTGGCAATATATAAAAATTTTGTCATGGGGTTTAGATATGCCTTAATATGTACAAACTACACTTACATTGAAACAGTGGAATGGTCTGGTTAAAAAAAGCCTGGCTGGATGTAATTAGGTGGATTGCTTTGCAATAAATGATCTTGACACTGCAGCTAAAGTGTTAGCTTTGGACAAAGAAAGTAAGCCTAAATATGGGGGAAGTATAATTCTTTCAGTATCCTAATTAAAGCCTGAACATTCAGATTCCTGTATAAGCCCAGCCGTGGTGAGTTCACTTTGAACTCTTGTTGATGGCTATACAATTCTATACAACATCTTTTTTTTTCACACTCTGAATAAATTCCATGTACAGTTAGACTAGGCAATTGCACATTGCTCTAACCCACACCAGCCAACCATCCTTCACTGGTCTGATAACAGTACACTGCAATTTGTATTGGTAGCTATGTCTTACTGCAACTTGCATGTTTTCTACTCTACTTGCTACTTACACTCCTTGGCAGTGGCCCCCAAACTATAGACTGCATGCATATAGTCCATATACATATAGCCTGCATGGGGGGTTTTGTCATTGCTGGAGCTGCGGTATGCAGAGCAACAGCAGTTGCTTGGCAGCAGTTCTCAAACTCTAGTCGGTATGCAGGGCTTTGAAATTGCAAACCAATAGAAGCCATTATATGCAGGTTCCAACACCTGGCAATGTATTTGACAGACTGTATAATAGAGTGATCTCCTACAAAAAGGTTCCTGACTGTATGACGTCCTCACTAGGGATGACCTAAACGTACCTGGGTTTGATTTGAGATGGGTTTACAGAACATGACGGAAGTTTGAGCGTCAAATACAAACTCCACTGAAGTCAGGGGGTACAAATGATAATAAACAGTAATGAACATTTTCTAGACTAATAGACAAGGGATCCTCAAAAAAATGGCATGGGAGGGTTGGGCACTGCACAGGAGAACATGTATCAAAGCAAAATAATTTTTCTTTATATTCCATTTGGTGAGGAGCAGCAATGTTAACCACTTGCTGACCGCCCGTCGCAGATATACTGCGGCAGGCTGGCTCGGCTGCGTGAAGCGACGTATAGGTATGTCAGTTCGCGGGAGCGCTCTTGAGGGGGCGAGCACGCGCCCGCCCCCACTAGGCAGCAGGGGATGCCGATCCACAGGGCCAGCGGCCGTGATTGCCGCCGGGCACCCGCGATCGCTCCCTGCTCTGAGAGAACGATGGTCTTCTGTTGCAAACACAGCTGACCGTTGTTCTCTCTGAAATGATCACAGAGCGCCTGTGATCCTCCTATCACAGATCTCTGTGTTCATTTCACAAGTACCTCCCCCATACAGTTAGAAAGCATTCCCCTAGTCTCCCACTTAACCCTTTGATCACCCCTGGGTTAACCCCTTCCCTGCCAGTGTCATTATTACAGTAACAGTGCATAGTTTTAGCACTAATTACTGTAGTAATGTCACTGGTCCCCCCAAAAGTGTAAAAAATGTCAGTTAGGGGTCCGATCTGTCCGCCATAATGTCGCAGTGCCGCTAAAAATCGCAGCTCACTGCCATTATTTGTAAAAAAACTTACGTAAATAAAAATGACATAAATCTTTCCCCTGGTTTGTAGACATGATAACTTTTGCGCAAACCAATCAAAATATGCTTATTGGTATTTTTTTACCAAAAAGATGTAGCGGAATACAAATTGGCCTAAAAGGATGAAAAGATGTGATTTTTAAAAAAAAAAATTTGGGGAATGTTATATAGCAGAAAGTGAAAAATATTGTTTTTTTTTTTTTTTTTTTTTCAGAATTGTCTGTTAAAGTAATGCAGTGCCAAATCGCAAAAAATTACTTGGTCATTAAGGGGGCCCAATCCTTCCAGTCCAGAAGTGGTTAATAATGTTTTAAGAGCAATTTTTTGTAAAAAATCATTTTAGGCTTGAAGATTAGTTAAAAACCCCCAAACAGTAAATATTTTCTGAAAGCAGAGACCCTGGAGAATAAAATGGCTCTAGTTCCAATTTTTTATGTTACACAATATTAGCGCAATGGTTTATCAAGTGAAAATTTTCAGTAAAAAATATACTAATGTTATTTTTGCACAATATATTACTCAATTTTTTATTTTGTAATTTATAAAGCATTAGGTTGCACTGAGCAAATAGATAGCCAACATATAAATCCTGAAAACTGTGTGTGCCCATGAAACAATGACAAACTTTAGTACTCAAAATTGTAATAAACATTTTAAAAGACCTAACTCATCAGTTTAAGAATAATGGCCCTAAAACTATTGTTCTTCATCCACTATACACAGCAGTAAGTAATATGTGGCACGCAATTAATATGTGCATACATAAGTGCCCTCAATGTGTGCATTTACATAAGTCTGTATATGTGGGGGGCAGGGTGGGCTTTAGATTTTTGGGGGGTTTAAGTGCTTGGGTGTACCTTTATTTCTTTACTTTTTTCACTTAATTTAATGCTATCACATAGGGGACCAATAGCCCCTATGTGATAACATTTTTACTGTGACAGGTACATTTTATTGAATTAGACCCCTAATGTCTCTCCTGCACTCCTCATGCCCACCTGTTTATATTACAGGGGAATCTTTCATTTAGTGAAGTTATTGGAGCAGATTTCTTGCACTGGTTGTAGTGTGTTTTTGTTTCACCAGGCCCTGTTCATTGTTATGGACGAGGATCTGAGTTGCTGGATGAATGGATTGATGATGAATTTAAATTGTTGGATTTTTTTTCTAATAAAGTAAAAAGAAAGATGGTGTTAAGCGCCAACACAACCGCGCAAATGGAAAAAATGGGAAAAAATAGATAAATAACTTGAATTATAACTTAAATTATAAAGTGTAGGAAATTGACTCCTCTTTGGGGTCGCAACAAACCGTGTAAAAACGTGAAGTGATAAAATATCACTTCACGTTTTTCATCATTGGCGATAAGGAGGTCGATCTGGAGGTGTATGGGAACTACCAATCTTTAAGCCTGGTACCGTTGGTCTGTGGTTTTCCTGCCTGCATTGACCCCCTATAATTAAGGGGTCTGCGACATCTGGTAAGCCTTTGGTGTGCACCGGGTGTGTTTTTTGTCTATCTGGTGGAGGTATTGGAGATCCACATTAAGAATTTGGTTCCTATTTTGTTCCCTTTGGTTTGGTATTATTGATCCATAATCACCCGGCATTGGATTTTTCCCATGGACTAATATTTACTACTTAACCTGGGGACTGGTTTCATTTCTTCATTCAAAATTGCTGTGTATTATAAGTCACATTTAAAATTGATATATTTTGATTGTATATTATATATAATTTTTGTATAACATATACCCTTATTGTGGATGATGTAATTAGCATAAGTCACCTATATTTATATATTTATTTGCACCATATTTGCAAATTTATTTAATTCACTTATGCACTTTATATTTAGTGGAATTTGGTTGAGCGCAACTCTATATTTAGCAATATTTATACATTTCATTTTTCTAATAAAGGACTTGTCAAAGTGTGTATGTCTTTATTTACTGTGTACTTTGTTTGTAAATTAGTATTTACTACCCCTTACTCGTTCACATAGGGGAAAGGCGGATATCGCGGGGTACCCTTTTCCTAAAGGGGGTTTCAAGATTCCACTAGGCCTCTCATCTGCACACCCCCCACATCCACCACCTACAGATGTGGAGGAGATGCCTTTTTCCCTATCAACAAAGGGAAGTGAATGCACCGGGGGTCCATGGAAGACCTTGTCAGACTTACATACCCTCCTGGCTCCCCCCGCTGTCACCAACATACTATATAATTTACATTGGTGTCAGTAAAAGTGTTAAATAACATGTCTGGGAATGGCCTTAACCTGTTATATGGCACATCTGTACACTGACACATCTGATCTTGTCACTTCACTGATGCCAACTTATATTTCAGTGGTGTTCCAGGTGATGTCATTAACCAAATATGGACATGTCCATATTTGGTCAGTGCCATCACGGGGATACAATGATAGGGCACCATTCTGACCACTGACATCAATGATGAGGACCATTCTGAAAACTGACACCAATGATAAGGCACCATTCTGACCACTGATGCAGGGACATTTATTACTCATATGGACTACTGGTGCAGGGGCATTTTTTACTCAGACTGACTACTGATGCAAGGGCATTTTTTTTATTCCAATGACAAATGAAAGAGGACATTTTTTTTTTTTTTTTTTTTACTCCCCGGGGGCATTTTCTACTCTTACCCTACCACCATTGCTAGGGCACTTCTACTGATTACAGTCCAACCCCCAAACATTGTAAAGTTGTAAAAGACATTGGCTCTTTGGTTAAAAAAGTTAGAAGTTTCCTACTCTATGAATTTTTGTAACATGTTATTGTCACTACTGTATACAGTAACAATGACACAGATGATGAGACATTTTCTATACACTGACAACAAATATAGGGTACCATCTGAACACTGATGCCAATGATGGATACCATTTGGATCACTGACACCACTTATGAGGCATCATTTTGATCACTGGCACCAAGTAGGGGGCACCATTCTGACCAGTGATGGGGGGCATTCATTACTTTTAAGCTTCAAAATCAGATCAAACTTGTTCACTCCAAATTTTGCCTGTTTGGAGTTCCTCTGGCTGCATGGGAAAATCTAATTTAGTAGCTGTATTACTACTACTGTTACTAAATATGACAGTTTTCATAGGGAACATGGTTGTTAGGAGGCCAGCATCCACCAGCGTCATACCTTCTCCCCTCCCATTCAGCTTTTAGATAGAGATTCTCAGCTGACAACTGAATGTGAACAAAGCATACAAGGATGGATAGCTGACACAACTGGTCATATTTGGTCAATGATATCAGCTACCATTTCCTGCCCATATGGTTACATTTCAGTGGAATCTTTAATTTGACATGGTGACGGAAGAGGATGTATTGCACGGATCTCAGTGTGTTCTCATTTTGCTTGGCGTCATTCATCTTGATTAGCAAAGATCTGAGTTGCTGGACTATGTGACTGATGATGAATTTACATTGTTGAATATTATTTTTTGATAAAGGACTTGTCAAAACATGTGTCTTTATTTACTGTTTCCTTTTTTTTTTTTTGATTGGGTACTCTTTACCCCTTACTCAGGCATGTAGTGGGATTATAGATTCCAATAAGCCCCTCATTTGCAGGGCTGAAGAAGCCCTTGTCCCTATCAACATCAACATGCCCTTGTCCCTATAAACATGCCCTTGTTCCTATCGACATGGAGACAAGGCTCCCCCTGACAAGGCACCCCTTTGGTACATGTCCCCAAGGGCATGGCCCAGCTCCCCATACCCTTGTGTGACAACCCCCTGTCTGTTAGGCTAGAATTGCCAAAACTGATTTCTAATTTTTGACTCAATGGAGTTCAGAATTGTTATTCAAACTTTAGTAACGTTCTCAGAATGCAACCTGAACCAAACCCAGTACATTTGGCTCAGCGCTACTTATGAGAAATGTCAGCTGTAAAAATTTAATTTTCAGCCGACAAATGCAAAACATGTAATGAAAGTATATAAACAGGTGAAATTCCACACTAGATATTAAAATAAAAGAAAAAGAGAAAAGAAAAAAGGACGACTGCTGGCACAGGTCAACGGATACAACAAATAATTTACACAAAGTGCTGCTTTTATCACAAAAAAACATTAATAAACTTAAGTTGCAAAAAACACACAAAAACAAATCAGTCCTTTCAAGAAAAAGTTCATGCATAAGTGTTAATTTGAAAAAATATAAAAAGTCCACACGATCATAAAGCTTCCCACGATCATAAAACAAGTAAAAAACACAATTCTAGAAAGGCAAGCTCCAAAGAGGAAAAACCCAAGAAGACACCCCAAAATTACAGTGGAAGTGAAAGTGAAGGTGGCTGCTTACCAGAGGTTATTGACTTTCAAACAAATAAAAAACCAGAAGCACTTTAGGGGATGAACCCCAAATGAATTCACAATGGATGATAGAACAGCCCTCGACCTCCCTACTACACTCCAACCCGGGGTCTTTCTTGGCCTCCAAGGCCTCAATGATAGTTTTTGATTTGTAGGTAACCCCACAAATTCAGTGAGTTTGGGTAAATAGTTAACCAAAATGCTGTTTAGCTACCCCACAAAGCATGGACTGTTGGTGGGACAAGTTTGTGAAACACTGTACTAATATTGATTGTCCAGAACCAATAAGAAGTCAGCAGTAAATAGTGACAATGTTCTTTAGGGGCATGCAAGACTTTCTCAAACCTAACCAAAGATAACTTGCCAAGTATGAAAATGTTAGGGTGCAAGAAATAACAGAGAGTTCAAGTAATTAATTGTGTTTGGAATTTTTGCAATGCATTGAGGATGAATGAGATTTGTTGAATTCAATAACTACATGAGATGAAACTTAGATAGTTATGTATGATCTGGAAGTGGCAATTAATGCAGTGGAAGTCACTCTCCAAGACCAAAAATAGCACACATGAGTCATTTGAAGTTCAGGGCCATGTTGATTGTTTTTTTCAATATCCAGGGTATCCCGATGGCAAGAGTGGCTTCCCAGTGGCCAGATGGTAAATCAGCAGTATGACTTTGGAATCTTGAAGAATTTATATAATAATAAATAATACAGTACAGGCACAGTTTCATTTTGTTCGTGTGTCTGACCTCATATGTCCAATATATATAGTGTACCCAGTGCCGGCACAAGAAGGGCATCTAGAGCCCAGGGCGGACATTCTAAAATTGCACCCCCCCCGAAGATATATAAGTATTACGTGTCAGCTGAAATCCCCTCCCCCCCCCAAAAAATTGAGTGCTACTCTGCATGCTTAGCTCAATTCCTCATATTCCACATATGCTCCCAGCACAATCCCTCCCACCACAAAAAAAAAATACCCCCTTTCTAGTACAAATCCTCTACCCCTCAAATTTCCCCTCTGAGCACATATCTTCTCTTCCCTACTCCACATCCCCCTTCCAAGCACTAATTCCCTTCTCTCAATCCCCCCTCCTGCACAAATCCCCCCTCCAAGCACAAATGCCCCCCCCCCCAATCATCCCTACTAGCACAATTCCCCCTCCCAAAAAAAGTCCCCACTTTGCACAAATCCCCCCCCCCCATAATACATTTTCTAGCACAATCCCCCATCCCAGCACAAATCCTCTTCCCCATCTCACTACTCCTAGCATATCTCCCCACACCCCCCCCCCCGAACAATTCTTACCTCCTGCAATCCCCCCAAAAATCCCCCCAATCTCCTTGTGGTGACCCCTGAACCTCACATGATACCACAGTGCCCAGGGCAGCCGCTCCTCCTGCCCACCCCTTTTCCCGGCCCTGAGTGTACCATACACAATTATGATTATTTTTCTGCTGTGTCTTGTAGTACAAGACTTGCTAGAAACCTAGAATGGTATGATAATCCTACAATACAAGTTACTCTTGAACAAGTTACTGCATGACACCTGCCCCATTTATCTGACTATTCCCAAGTTTTGTGGCTAGCTACAGTTAATATAAGTACATAGATGGCAGGAAGGTTCAGTAGCCACTATCAAATGCACAATGACACATTCGTTATGGACCACTGTGTGTCCAAGGGACCTACTGTATGTAGCTCCATTATCTGCAGTCAGTTAGTCATAAGAAGGCAGGCATAGTCTAAGTATTGTAGTAGCACGATCACAAATTGCTTGTGAAGTAGGGGCCCATGGCTCCTATACTGATTTGAGACTTTTTACATATACACACATTTGTAAATGCCTTTTCATATTAGATCATCCTACGTTTTGTGTTTAATTTGGAGGCGATAACCTTGTACATTTTAATCGTGAACTGCTAAGATGTTGCATACTTCTCTATAGTGATGGATGACTTGTGTACATTACAGTCAGATATGAACACTTTGATGGTTTCATTTCTGTAGCTGATTACTCCAAGCTCTGAACTAACACAAAGCCACACTAACTCAAATTATCTTAGCAGCTTGCAGAGTTCGGTTAGAAAGAGCAAACTTTGAACCTTCTTGTTAATCTTTGGGATCTTATTTTCAATCTCTTATGTGTATACATGGTTGGAAGTCAAAATGAATACATGTTAATGTTAACAATCTTGCTGGACTGGATAAAAGTAATAGACAGGCTAAAATGCTTCCCTTTGCTGGAGAAAATGCTGCTCCATGTTCCTTTCAAAGAGGCCCCAGGCACTTGGTCACATGATCACTGCCAAATAGAAGGATCGTAATTTTGATTGCTGATCCTCCCCTTCAGCAGAGATCTTGTAGTTAAGTGCCTAGGTCTTCAGATATATGATCAAATTTCAGGAGGGCACTTTTTTTTATAGGAAAAGTAAGAACGTTAGCTTTATTACATTTTTTTTTTTTTTTATTAATTACAGAAAAACTGTTAATATAGTTTATTCCGGACCATATGTAGATACTATGCTCCCCTAGTCACACCGAATGATGGTGCCTTTTTGTAGAAGCTCTGGCCCTTTGCCAAGTGAATATTTGAGTAAAAACTATGACTTACATGTGCTTTCTGAAGCAGCGTGTGTTTTGTTTTAGAAGTAGTATGACTTTTTAGCCACCAAACAAGAGAAAGGAGAGAGGTCTTCATGTTTTCTGAATTGTAAAGAACCTTCTGACTTCGACCTCTTGCTTTACCCTTCACTCTTTTCCACGTCAGTTTTTTGCTAAACTTATCTACAAATGTCCAGAAAAGGCTAGACATTGGAAGTGATATAAGAAAAAGTTTATCTCAATTAGGGATGGGCTTGATGATCAAGTCAAACTTAAGTTCGACTCGAACATCAGCTGTTCATGTGCTTGCTGAACACACAAACAAATGGTGCACTCGGCGGGAAGTTCGCCCACCGATGAGCACCCCATAATGCACTGCGCTGGTGCAGTGAATAAATTGATGATTGGCAAGAGCATGCACATGACCTGTATGCTTTGGCCAATCACAGCACAGTGACCTGTCAGCGCCATGATTAGCCAAAGGTATAAACATGCCTCTGATGACGTCAGTTACGTACTGACGAAACGCGTCGGGACGTCTGGACCGCAATCACGCCATCTCGCTACTTCCGGGTCCTGGTGAAGCGCAGGTGGAACGCGGAGGCGGCGCTTTCACTCGGAGACCATGGCTTTGCATCTGCTATGCCTGACTAAAGTCTTTTAAATGTAAGTGCATCTGATTAAGAAATACATTTTGGGTTCCTAATGCATACTTCACTATGAGAGTCCTTATTGTTTCTCCTGGGTATGGTGTTTGAGCTATCATCATTGGCGATAAGGAGGTCGATCTGGAGGTGTATGGGAACTGCCAATCTTTAAGTCTGGTACCGATGGTCTGTGTTTTCTCTGCCTGAATTGACCCCCTATAATCAAGGGGTCTGCGACATCTGGTAAGCCTTTAGTGTGCACCGGGTGTGTTTTTTGTCTATCTGGTGGAGGTATTGGAGATCCATATCAAGAATTTGGTTCCCTTTGGTTTGGTATTATTGATCCATAATCACCCGGTACTGGATTTATCCCAGGGACTAATACTAACTGTTCAACCTGGGGACTGTCTCATTTCTCCATTTATAATCACTGTGAATTCAAGTCACATATATATTTGATATAATTTGATTGCAATTTTATCTGTACATTATATACCTTTATTGTGGATCACAAATTCAGCATAAGTCATATATTTATATACATATATATGTATATATCTATTTGCACCTCATTTGCAATTTTATTTATTCACTTATGCACTTAAAATCCTATATTTAACATATTTTTTATTTAGTGGAATTTGGTTGAGCGCAACTTTATGTTTAGCAATATATATACTTTTTTATCACTTCACGTTTTTTACACGGTTTGTTGCGACCCCAAAGAGGAGTCCCTTTCCTACATTTAAAAATTTAAATGATTATTTAAGCTATTTATATATTTATTTTTTCCTAATTTTTCCATTTACGCGGATTTGGTGGTGCCTAACACCATCTTTCCTTAATTAGCCAAAGGTAAGCTGCCTTTAGCCAGTCATGGCTCATGGGCTAAGTCCACGCCCCACACTATATAAGGTTGCTGCTTACACAGCAGCCGTGTATAGTGTATGATAATACAGGTTAGGCAGGTAGTTAGTGGATAGTGTGTTGAGTTAGTTTAGTGCAGTCAGTGTAGTGAACAGGCATACCCCACTTTTATAATGTATAGATATGTTGTAGTCCTGGGTTCCCTCTCAGTGCTCCCCAAGTTTTGTGTCCCTGTCACTTATAGTTCGTGAACAGTGCCATGCCAAGCTGACCGAGATTTCCCATAGACGCCAATGTTAGACAGGGAGCAGTGCCATGCCAAGCTGACTGAGATTTCCCATAGGTGTCAATGTTAAAGACAGGGAGCAGTGCCATGTCAAGCTGACCGTGATTTCCCACAGACACTAATGTTAAAGATAGGAAGCAGTGCCATGTCAAGCCGACCGAGATTTCCCATAGACGTCAATGAGCACTGAAAGCTGAAAATTGATTTAGGCAGGAAGGGGTGAAAGTTCCCTATATTTATGTGGCTAAGGGGAACACTATGACAGATGAAAAGAAAAATAGCTTGGGGCCCCCCCGGAAATTCATACCAGGCACTTTGGGTCTGGTACAGATTTTAACTCCATGCCAAAATTGAAAAAAAAAAGTGTGGGGTTCCCCCCAAAATCCATACCAGACCCTTATTCGAGCAAGCATACCCCCTCCTGAACCATACCAGGCGGCTTGCCCTCAACATGGGGAGGGTGCTTTGGGGTGCCCTCCAAAGCACCTTGTCCCCATCAATGATGGGGTCAAGGGCCTCTTCCGGACAACCATGGGCTGTGGTTGTCGGGGTCTGCAGCTGGGGGGCTTATCGGAATCTGAAAGCCCCCTTTACCAAGGAGGCCCCCAGATCCCGCCCCTCCCTATGTGAATGGATATCGGGTACATCGTATCCCTACCCATTCACCAAAAAAGTGTAAAAAAAATAAACACAAAAGCCAGGTTTTGACCAGTCCTTTATTAACCGGTTGCCGACCGCCCACAGTATATTTAATGCGGCAGTAAACCCCTCCTGGGCAAAGCGACTTAGTACTACGTTGCTCACCCAGGAGCCTGCCGGAGGCGCGCTCCCGCTCGTTCACGGGCATCCCCGAGTGACCGGCGGGTCTGATGTCCGCCGGTCATGCGCGATCTCCCGCTGGAGAGGGAGAAAGGCAGGCGGCTGATGTAAACAATCATTCTCCCTGGTGTAACTGCAGAGATCATACGATCCTGCTATGTAGGATCGCATGTCTCTGTGGTTACATCAGAAGCCACGCCCCTTTACCGTTAGAATCATGCCCCTAGGGACACACTTAACCCCTTGATCATTAATAAAGTTAACCCCTTCCCTGCCAGTGTCATTTTTACAGTAACAGTGCATGTGTATAGCACTGATTACTGTAGTAATGTCACTGTTACCCCCAAAAGTGTCAAAAATGTTAGTCAGGGGTCCGATCTGTCCGTTGCAATGTCGCAGTCCCACAAAAAAAATCGCAGATCGCCACCATTACTAGTTAAAAAAATCTTTCCCTTAGTTAGTAAACGCAATAACTTTTGCGCAAACCAATCAAAATATGCTTATTGCGATTTTTTTTGCCAAAAAACAAATTGGCCTAAAATGTTAAAAAATGTTGATTTTTAAATTTTTTTGGGGGAAATTCATATAAAAAAATGTGAAAAATATTATTTTTTCAAAATTGACGATCTTTTTTTGTTTATAGCGCAAAAAATAAAAATCGCACAGGTGATCAAATACCACCAAAAGAAAGCTCTGTTTATGGGGAAAAAAAGGACATCAATTTCATTTGGGTACAGCTTCGCACGACCGCGCAATTGTCCCTTAAATTCATGCAGTGCCGAATCCCATTATTGGCCCTGGTCTTTGAGCAGGAAAATCCTCCGGGGCTTAAGTGGTTAAAAAATAAAAATAAAAAGAATAGTGTCCCTCGATGTAAATCCATTATCAATCCCGCTGCACCTGGAAAATAGAAGGCATGTGAAGATGCGGGAGCATCTTTTTTTTTTCTATTTTTAGGGTGCAGCGGGCAATGTGATTGACGATGGATTTACAACGGGGGACACTATTTTTTTTTTTTAATAAAGGACTTGGCAAAAACTGGCTTTTGTGTTTATTTTTTAGTACACTTTTTTGGTGAATGGGTAGGAGTATGATGTACCCAATATCCATTCACATAGGGGGGGCTGGGATCTGGCGGCCCCCTTGTTAAAGTGGGCTTCCAGATTCCGATAAGCCTCCCACCCGCAGACCCCCACAACCACAGCCCAGGGTTGCCCGGAAGAGGCTCTTGTCACCCTCTTGGCACCCCAAAGCACCCTCCCTATGTTGGAGGCAAGCAGCCTGCTATGGTTCAGGAGGCGGGGGGCCGCTCACTCATCCCCCCCATTGTGGTCAGCCAGGCTGCTTGCTCGGATAAGGGCCTGTTATGGATTGTGGTGGGGACCCCACACCATTTTCTTTTTTTAAATTTTGGGGGTTTTTTAATTTTTTTTTATCTGTATTGCTGGGAGCCAAAAATACATGACAGCCGTGAGCAAATTTTAATTACATTTTTCCTATAGAAACGTCGGTATTGCTGCAGCAGGCTACATACATCGCACAAATGCACCACTTTACAGGCACATCAAGGGGAGCCCCCAGGCACGATATTTAAAGGAATTCTTCATTTTTATTGTTTCACTTTAAGCATTATTAAAATCATTGCTCCTGTAAAAACGATTTTTTTAAAAATAAATGTTTGCATTGATGCATGTCTCCCAAGGCAGTACCCGGGTCCCCATACATTTTTTATGGCAATAACTTGCATATAAGCCTTTAAAATGAGGAATTTTGATTTTTAATGTTCGTGTCCCATATACTTTAATAGAGTTTGCATGTTTGCTAGAACATTTTCCCTGTTCGAGAAGTTCTGGTGCGAACCGAACAGGGAGGTGTTTGGTCCATCACTAATCACAATTAATAAATGTTGATCTTTGCTTCTGATCCCTCTAACCCTGCCACCCTAGACACTGCCCCACAGGTGGCAATATAGTAAACACAACCCCGGGTTTAGAACAATATAATAATTGCAAATTGTTAAAAAAAAGGTCCTAAAATTATGCTGTTTTCTCTAACAGGTAATTCCAAATCCTTATCAATGCCTTGACATGTGCTTGATGCCTCTCAGCTGTTTACATGTTCTTTGTTAACACAATGAATCTTGGTGGGACTGATGTCAATAAACCATTCAGGCAAAACTGCTGACTGGCTGGAAAGACCACTTGATTATTGCTAGACATGTGACAGGCACAAGAGAGTGACAAAATGACTATCATTACATAAAATAATAAATTAGAGATTTTTCTTAAACATTTGATGATATAAAATAGTTTACATTAAAGTGTAACTCCACTTTTGTTGAGAAAAAAACATTCCCGTCTGGGTGATCTATGTACATTGCAAGGATTATAACAAACTTTGTTGCAGATTCCTACCTTTTGTCTGGAGAAATCACTGTTTATTCCTCGGTGCCTCTGTGCTTAGTGGGCCTAATGGGAGTGGTTTCATAATTATCAATCAGCTGTGAACCTGCGTGAACCTGCAGCGCTCTAATAAGAAAATCTGCTGGGCCTGCATCCCTTTAGACTTGTTCCTATTGGGAGTATTTTACAAAAAATGACATTTATGTTGCAGGGGATGCCAGAAATCTGACTTGTATCTTAGGCAGACTCCTGGGAAAATTGGTGAGCCAATCACTCAAGCAGAAAATTAAGTTTTCTGGCGTGTGTTTAGTACACATTCAATATTGCATTTTCAGAAAATTACAGCGGCAGCAGATTGAAAAGGAAAGGTCATTTTTAATAACATTCAATTACAATATGACTTGTGTTGCAATTGTATACACTATATTATTTTTTCTTTATTTGCTATTTTTTTTTCCTACAGCCCCCGGTACCCCCAAAAAAAGGGAGGATCATCGTGAAACTTTCTGTTTGGCCGATTTTACCTAAATCTCAGGACCCTGACCCTCCCATTGGCACAGACCACAGCAGAAGCCACAATAATGACATGTTACTCACGATAGATATAAATGGTTTCTACATATATTCTTTTTAAAAACGTGTCTCCATGCAAAAATATAAATTGCCATGTGTAGCATTGACTAAATTTGTTGTACAATTCATTCACTTATCTATTTTTGTTTAGTTTCCAATCAGTTGCTTATGATGGGGTTTCCATCTAAGGGTCAACAAACTTGCCTAGCCACTGCTCAAATGACAGTATTGTTAGCTCCTCTGCATTGTGTCTTGTCTGCCCACTAGAAGTAACTGGTGATGTAGCAGGTTAGCACTTCCTGGGATGTGCCAGCAGTGTCACTGCAAAGGAGGCACCAACAACGACTACTCTCTTCCAGTTCCAACAGCTTCTACCCTCCTCTCAGTGAAAACATGGCAGAACAGACAGGGACTGAAGTTCATCATAGGAGGAGAAGCACTTCCTGCCATTAGGTCACTGCCTTCTTAGTCTTGGGCCACAGAGGAAAAAGTAATGAGGGAAGGTTAGCAACCACGGGAGCTAAAGAAAAATGTCAGCCACCCCAATTCATAACCAGTGCCATCTTAAGAGCATTAAAGGGCCCCGGGCAGTGCAGTGCACTGGGGCCCTACCTACACAATCACCCACGAGAAAAAAAAATGCAAATTATCGATAAGGCGATATTTATTGGTACAGCAGTGCCAGACTAATGACAGCTTCCAAGTTTGGCAGCGGGGTCTGGTGAACACACACACGGACGGGAGTCAGACTCGACTGTCCTGTGTGTGCCTGTTCCCATGGAGGCGGACAGGCATTCTTGCAGTTGTGGGCTCCCCCTTTACGGCCCAAGTGGCAGGACAGCAGCGCAGGGCTGACAGGCGCTTTCCACCTGCTAAGTTCGGCGACGGAATGCACACGGGAATCTGAACTAATGCTTGGCTGATCCTGAGGCTGGGGCTGGGTCGCTGGGTCACTGGGCAAGTGGGGCTCCCAGGTAACTGCCCAGCATGCCCATTCGGTAAGATGACCCTGTTTATAACTACTTACAGTAAGGTACACATGAAACGACAGTCGCATAACATGAGGAAAGGTGTATTTATGTGCTTTTTTTACTGATGTATCTTAGGCTTACTGGACTATGACTAAGCTTTAAATACAAAGATTGAATCTCACCTGGCACACTAAATATGGAAGTGGGGAATAAGATAAGGGACTTTAAATTTACCATAGTTATACCAAAAACTAATTATAAAACATAAAAACTTTATTTTATGACATATTACATTTTTAAAAAGTTAAAAATATCGACAAAGAGTAATATATATACAGAAATCAATCAGTTAAAAAAACGTATTGTTACATACTGCAATAGGTTTTCTGAACTGATCGAGTTCCGTATATATAGGACTCTATGTCATTATTTTTAACCTTACAAATCTTTTACTCTGTGATAAAATAAAGTTTATATGTTTTTTAATTGGTTTTCTTTTGGTATTTAACTATGGCACAATTAAAGTCCAATATCTCATGACCCACTTCCAT